>NC_139845.1:11042547-11295050 GCF_963691815.1 Echiichthys vipera | reverse complement strand
CGTGTGTGTGTGTGTGTGTGTGTGTGTGTGTGTGTGTGTGTGTGTGTGTGTGTGTGTGTGTGTGTGTGTGTGTGTGTGTGTGTGTGTGTGTGTGTGTGTGTGTGTGTGTGTGTGTGTGTGTGTGTGTGTGTGTGTGTGTGTGTGTGTGTGTGTGTGTGTGTGTGTGTGTGTGTGTGTGTGTGTGTGTGTGTGTGTGTGTGTGTGTGTGTGTGTGTGTGTAATTGTCCAGCTATACTTTCCCATCTGAGTGAGGACATTTTGTCCGGTCCTCACTTCTTCAAAGGCCTGTTTTGGTTTTAAGACTTGGTTTTACGGTTCAGGTCTGAACTAGGTTTATGTTGTTAGGTTATGAGTTAAGGGTCGGGGTTACACATTTAGCTGCGATGGTTCAGTTTCGGTAAGGGCCTATTATGTCAATTAATGTCCTAGTGAAGATAGGTGTGCGTGTGTGTGTGTGTGTGTGTGTGTGTGTGTGTGTAGGGGTATTTGTCCCTCCACCAGAGTGTCTTTGTATTATTTACATGAGCCATGACACTACAACCAGAAAGCTCAGGACTTGAGGGACAAAAAGTAGTATTTAGTACTAGTATTTAATTATTTTCTACTTAACCTAAAAGTGAGTAAATCAGAGCACACGCAAAAGGAAATACACGCAAGGCCTCTTTGTTTCTGTAACCACAGCGTTAATTAGCTTTTCTTTTTTTTACTTTATCCAGGTCTCACTTGTTAAACCTTATGTCTTTGCACTGTTTTAATCTTGCGTGGTGAAAGCTGAATTCATAAAGCTAATACTTATTTTTTACACGTATCAGTTGATCCTGTCCAGAATTTTATTTATTTAAATTGCTTACATACTGTATGTATTCCAAAGTTTTACAATTTACTTTGAATATGTTATACTTCTAACTTTATTGAAGTAAATTTTTTTTTTCACGCCCATTAAAGAAAACTTGATGTTTGAATGAGGATTTATTTTGTGACTGTTGTGTGTTTATTTAGTTTATGTCATGAAAAGGTCATCCACAAGTTTTATAGATAGAACTCTAAAACCATACTGGAAACACAAATATAAAAAGTCAAATAAAATGCAATCAGAAGGTGGTTTAAAGCGTAACAACAATACTGTTCACTACAAAGTCAAATACGTTCATATCTGTAAAGAGATGTTTTACCCCTTTTAAACCAGATCTGTGCAATGACAATGTGGGTGGACACAGACCTGGATTAAATAGGAAAAGTATCTCTTTCATATAAGTGAACTAAATAAAAAACTACATTTACAAGAAAAACACTGGGATATTCACTGAGATTGTAAAGTCATACATTTGTCAGGGGGAAAAAATCAGAAATTCTCGTTTAAAGTCAGTAACTTTAGCTGAAAAAAAAGTTAGTTTTTTTGTCAAGGAACCACAGTCTTTTAAATTGAGCGTCTACGTGAATCCACATTAGATTCAGGCATCGATACAGTGGTGGAAAGAAACTTGATACACTTACTCAAGTTCATTAATGCACACTTATGACTTACTTTGACCGTACTTCATATTTCTACACTGCATTTTAGTAACAAACATACTCCTTATAGACTACTAGATACATTACAGGTCAAGTTCTTACATTCAACATGCCTGAATATGATCATCTTAAAACAAAAACGAGAGCTACGTGCTCCCACATTAGCACCAACAAGTACATACAATATCCCAAACTAACTCCATCTTGATCAAAGACAAAGTTAAAATGCTGCTTACACATGATACGTCAATATAAACAACATTCAGTCTATTATGTCTTTTACTAAACAGCAGCCATTGTGGCCACAGATGGATAGTGGTAAATCTGGCTTGATGATTGAATTACTGTGTACATGTTATGTCTTCACGTGTTAGGTTAATTGATGACTCTAAAATTGCCCTTAGGTGTGAATGGTTGTCTGTCTCTGTTCGTCTCTATGTGTCCTGTGATAGACTGGCGTCCTGTCCAGGGTGGACCCCGCCTCACGCCCGATGTCAGCTGGGATCGGCTCCAGCCCCCCGTGACCCCGACCCCGGGATAAGCGGTTGAAGATGAATGAATGAATGAATGTTATGTCTTCAGTTTAAATATTAAATAATAAAAATGTTTAACTTTATCGATGTCTGTGCAGGCTGATGTTAGCTAACGTTGGCCAGAGACAATCTGTCCCCTCACTACTCTGTAGCTAAAAGATGTTCGCCTGATAACATTTGATATCACTAATAAACCCAATCTCCAGAAAAAAACATTGACATTTTGATGATGAGAAAACAGTTTATTTTATTTTATTGTATTTCACAGATTAAAAGTGGTTAATTTAAAAAAGAAAATCAGAAATAGACAAGCTTTTATAGGTACTTGTATTTGTTTGATTATATTTATTTCAATAAATATCAATGAGTATAATAGAAATTCACTTCATAATCGTACATTCTGAACAGGTTGAATAAATTACTTAATAATATTATTAGACAGGTATTAGCTTAATATCGTGTCTTTTCTCTTTATAAAGCCTGGGTACTGCAGATAACGCACCTACTTGAGACTTGGACCAAAAGACCTGAGTCACGTTTGTGTTTTACTGCTGTTGACATTAAATGCAGTCTGCCAGATACTCCTGCTCTGCCTGCTGTATTAGATTAGTTGTACAACGATGGGAAATTAGAGGGGCATTGCTAGGCAACATCTTCTACTCCCAGGTTTCCTGTCACAAGTCAATATGTTTGACATAGTGTTATTTTGGTGAGACATTACTAAATCTCCCACATAGACTAAAACAGTATAAGACAGTATTAGACACCGAAGCAGGGAGGTGCAAGCTTTTTATAATCTGGTTTGCGGTGAGTCTGGACCGAAGTGGCAGACAGACCAACAGACAGTGCCATCCCTGAAGGAACTCCACAATCATTAGATGAAATGCCTTTTTGAACAGACATTCATGGTCCTCAAAGGATGAATTTGAATTACTTTAGTCATCGACTGATTTGGTGCTACATGTTAGCATTAAAACTACTTAAGAATTGATCAAAATGGGCAAAAATCCATCCAAAATACCACATTAAGACACTCAGACCTTGAGGAATACCTTCGGAGTGTAATAGTACATATAGAGTAGCTTTCAAATTGAATTTCCTAGTGTCCAACTGTAATGAGGGGGACCCTTCATGCTCATGTTTACATGCCTTATTGTAAAAACAAAACAAACAAAAAAACATTATTTTTCTCATACTGTCTGAATATACCTGCATTCAGCCTCTGTCTCTGACACGCTCTGTTATAGCACCTGTCTCTTTGAGCTCCCTCACAAAGAAGTCTGCTCTGATTGGTCAGCGTTTCAGGGTCTGAGCTCCAGGGCACTAGCTGTGTAGGCCTCCCCAACATTTTTTTGGCCATTTGCTGAATCAATTGATTAAATGTATAGAGTATAGAATATGAATATAAAGATTGAGTAGAGAGTATAGAGTGTTAAAAACAGAGTACGAGGTTTTATACATAAAGAATGATGTGAAGATTCTGTATATTGTATGTACTTTTATTCAGTTAATACAAATAAAGATAGATATAGATATAGAAAGTGCAAAGAAAGGTCTATTGATTTAAGGAGAGATACTACAGGTACCATTTTTAATTAATAGTTCACATTTATGTGCTAATTTGCATACATTTCCAGAATAGAAAACTGAACATTATATGAAGCCATGTTCATGATGTTTGTTTATTTTGTTGACATTTTGGAGTCAGACATTTTTACTTCTATCACTTCATGAATCAGAAAATATTGTAACGAGTCTTGGCTCTTGGACTCTCAGCCCTCTGCACGTTTGCACATGGAGGCAGCCTGTGGTCCCTGTTTGCCTCTTTCCTTTCAAAGATGGGTGGCAGCACACATGGCACTCTGTGCAGATTCTCTCCGCTCTTCGGCCTGAAACACTTAACTTGGGCGTTCTTGATATCAGGCAGCTTGCAGAAGTTGCTAAACTCTGTCGTTGTCCTGACGACAGGAGTCTGAGGTTTGTGTCCTGCTGACCAGGAGCTTCTGAAGCTGGACTCGGTCATGTTTTCAATTGGGGGCAGATGCACAGGCATCCGTCTGTTCCATTTCAGCTCACGGACCTTCTTGTTGCTGCAGTCTTGTTGAAAAACTGCACAAAAATGAAAGAAAAAGAATCTTTAAAGCTTTGAGAAGTATAAAATACTGCAAAAAAACACGTCAGGTTATACGTACTTGTCTAAATGTGACAATGTGGCACCTAAATACTGATTTATTCTTTTCAAAATGACGTACAATGAATGAATCCTCAAAAAAAAAATGAAACACTAGAATAATGATCTTCAAATGTAGTTTAAAAGTATGTGAAAAAGCTACTTAATTGTAGTAGTTGTAACTTTTCAGCCTATAAGAGCATGAGAGAAGCATAAGAGTTTCAGATTGGTGTTAAAAGGCTTTTTAAACAGATCTCACCTGCAGGTAACATAGGCAGTCTGCTCTGCTGTGGATGCTGCGAGTCCAACCTGAGGCTCCAGTTTGAGGAGCGTTGGCTCAAATTCTTGACCTGCTGCTGGGCAACAGCTTTTACTGGCAGTGGTGGGAAGTGAGTCGGAACCAGTTTGCCACTATCTGTTTTCTGACATGTTACACAGTAGAAAAGAAGAAGAAGGGGAACGTCAGGGGGAGGTACAACTTGCAAAATGCATTCCACAAATGTCTTTTCTAATTATAATCCACAAAGGTGCCATATTGCAAAAAGATTTCCATGCTTTTTTATTATGAAGCAGGTCAAGGTGCTGCATAAATACTGTGAAAAAAATCAAAAAAATCCGCAGACAAATGTCCACAGCCCGTATACAGAAACTGTGTCTTTAAACGAGCTTCTGTACAGCTGTGATGTAACTATACTACAGTATATATAGATAGAAAGTGCTGTTACAGTCATTCCCAGGATAGTCTGGCTCACTGGATGAACAGTGCTGGGTTAAAGCCCATCCGCTAAGCTCCACGCAAAACTGTTGTGATTGGTTTAAAGAAATACCATACTGGGCTTTTTCAGGAGGGGGGGTTCAAAGAGAGCTAAAACGGAGCGTTTCAGCCAGACGGTGAATTCAGCTATATTCAGACAGACAATATGAGAAAAACTATTTGTTGTTTCAACATTAAAGCATATAAAGATGTTCTAGTAGAAACCCAAAAATACAACTTCAAAATCAGCATCATATGAGACCTTTAACTGTTCTCTACCCACTAACATTACTGTAGATACTACTGGTACATTTTAGTAACACTATTTGTCATCAACCAAATGCTATAATTATGTAGTGCAAAATAAATGATGGATTAGTTTTATAATTATTAAGATAGGCAAATTACCATTTTGTTGCTTGTAGGTTGTTTCATCAGCTGGCCATTGCCAATTTGTGGTGGGGTGCATCCGTATACAACAGGCTTGGATTTATGTGATGTCAAGACGTCATGGATATCTCCTGCATGAACCTGGAATATGTTACAAAATTAGATATTATTCAGAGTGAGATTCAGTGGCGATAGCTTCTGTAAGCTTTTCCTTTGTTGTGCTATAAGTCTATTAAATATACAGGGCGCACAACTGAAGTTACTTTGTGTTACTGCTATTAGGAAAGAAAGAAAGCAAATTGGTCTGAATTGTGTGTTTTAAAATGTTAAATTAAAAACAAAAAAGGATACATTACAAAATCAAGTGTACACTGATAAATTGGACAGTGTTGATGGTAATCTTGTGCTAACCTTTTTGTTTGGGTTCACATCTCTTCCATCCTTTCTCTTCACCTGTTTTTCAACAATGTTCGGCAGTCGCCTGGTGAGAAAGTTCAAGTAAGTTTACCTATGTTACTGTTAATATTTGAAGAATTACGACCGTGTAGAAAAGTTGCTGAAATTCTTACCAGTGCTTCTTGTCGCTCATGGTTTCAGTCTGACAGTGCAGTGATCTGAAATAGTTGAGGTAAAAGTCTCTCACAAAATACTGAGGATCAATATGCAGATATGATGTGTGTGTGTGGACTAATGAACTGTCAAACTGGGACATGTGATGACTCAGCTGCTCTGCATTCTAACATCATAGTTCTACCTGTTCATTCCATCTGTGCATTCTAACATCATAGTTCTACCGGTTCATTCCATTTGTGCATTCTAACATCATAGTTCTACTGGTTCATTCCATTTGTGCATTCCGCTGAAAGACAGGAATAAAATGACCTGTTGACATAAACAATTAAGCCCCACATCATTATAACGAGTGATAAATCATCACTTTTATTTTCATAATAGAAAATGACATCTTCAGTGTGTTTGTACAGTTACACTTACAGTTTGACACAATGCCTCTTTTCATTACAGTATCATTATCAGTAAAACCATATTTGCAGGAGTGAATTAGAGATTTTGTCTCTTTATCACACAGTTACTGTAATTTGTTGTTCATTCAAGAATAAATGACCAATATAATAAAAAATAACATAAAAGAGTTTCTTTGATGTTGGATCTCAGTGAGGAGGCTAATTTTTCCTACATAACCCTCACCTTTACCTGCTATTGCTGTTATAATGTTTTTTTCTATTATAAATATAAAGCAAAATAAGATATAACAAAATAAGTTACACAATTAGAATACAATAAAGTTTGCATAGCAAAATAAAAAAATTATGATTCAAATAAAGTTTCACAAAAGAGTACAATCAAGGTACACAGTAAAATTAACAGAATAAAATCAAAGGCCCTCGTCTTCTTTCATTGAAACGTCATCTATTAGTGACGTTTACACTGCAACTTGCAAATGTTTCCCACTTGGTGGCGCCAGTGGCTCATTGGTCACTCCACAGGGACTGGAATTGCCTCGAAATTGTGTTTCTGGACTGTATGTCAGATCCTGTTTTCAATTTACAATAACATATAAATATGCTAGCTCTGTGAAGTGTCACTGACATAAATACATGTCCATGTAAAACACGCACATATAATGTAGTAGACTTCAATAGACACAGAGACAAACACACATGCAGCTCTCAAGCTAGGACAGTAATTACGTGTCTAAATCTGACAGAGCGTCCAACCGCCAATGTCTGGCTGGCTGCCTGCCTGTGTGTGTGTGTGTGTGTGTGTGTGTGTGTGTGTGTGTGTGTGTGTGTGTGTGTGTGTGTGTGTGTATGTATGTGTGTGTGTATGTGTGTGTGTGCTTGCCTTACTGACATTGGTGAAGACAGAGACAGGCTGGCTGGAATCTGTTGAGGGAAGGGTTATACTAAGGGTGTTGCTGCACTCAAGAACACACACACACACACACACACACACACACACACACACACACACACACTAACACACACACACACACACACACACACAGGCCACACAGTGCCACATCACCCACCTAACCACTCAACCCACTGTGCACACCCTCAAACCCTCACACACTGTTTTCTACACCCATATGTCACACACTGAGATTCAACTTACATAAAAATAGGTATGGTATCTTGTTGCCTGAAATTGTTCAAAGAACCTAAAGATTCAAATCTTATAATACTCAGATGCTGCTAACATTTACTTCGGTTTGGTTTCCATCTGATGATGAACATACCATCCTTATGTACAATGTTAAGTTATTTGGGCTTTGCTTGAGTATTTCTCTATATATTTCAAAGGAAACATTGTTCCTTTTACATCACAATGTGTTACCTTTACATATACTTCTTACGCCACTGTTTTCAGTAACGCTGCATTCAGTATCAGACATGACCTCTACACCCTATGAGCCTCCAGACTGAAACATTTCCTAGTTCTCCTTTCTTTTCAGCCTGCTCAAGATACAGACAGGTGCCAAATTAGAGCTCCCATATTGTAAAACGATTGAAAGAATGAGGTCAAAAACATTCCCATGTCTTTTTTTTAATTATTATTATAAAGCAAGTCTAGGTGCTTTATAAATACCGCGAAAGTAACACAATGCACACAGCCCTGTATTCAGAAACTGTGCCTTAAAACAAGCTGTCAGGACCTCCGTACGGTTGTGATGTCACAACTATACTATATAGGTAGAAAGTGCCTCTACAGTGCCGTTACAATCATTCCCCGGCTGCAATGACGAAGCAGGGACATCAGGAACGCGATGCGAAAAAACCTGGAAAACACTGACCAATCAGAGCAGACTGGGCTTTTTCATGAGGGGGTCTTAAAGAGACAGGCGCAAAAACAGAGCGTTTCAGACAGAGGGTGAATACAGGTCTATTCAGAAAGACAGTATGAGAAAAATCATGTGTTTTTGCACATTAAAGCATGTAAACATGTAAAAATGTCCTCGTAGAAACCCAAAATACAAGTGTCAAGCTGAAAACGAGCACAATATGCCCCCTTTTACACGCCCTGTTCAGTTCGGGTGAAGCCATTGGGTTTTCATCATTTTTCAGACTCATCCAAACATTTTGTGACTCTTCGTGCCCTGTGGATATTTATTGTCATCCTGGGAAAAATCACATGTCACAGACTACGATGGGGTGTTGATATCACATGTATGGAGGCATCATTAATAAGAGTTCCTCACTCTTTTATTCTGTTTTTTTCTCTCTATATATGAGCCTATAATAGAGGGGACACAGCGGGGTTGTGCAACATGCAACTGAGTCATTCCTCCCTGAGGGCAGACATTTTCAGCGTACTTCATTACTGCAACAGGCAGGCTCACGTACTCTCTCTCTATCTTTCTGTGTGTGTGTCCAGACCAGATATACTCATCCCGCTATGTCCTCAAACATGCAGCTCTGCCCTCCACTGCAGGCACATGTGTGTGAAAGACAGAACATGAGTGAGAGAGGAAGGAGCGAGTTTATCATTTAGCAGTGAGGAAGAAAGCCAAAGACCAAACGTCATGAAGAAGAAAATAGTGTGTGTGTGTGTGTGTGTGTGTGTGTGTGTGTGTGTGTGTGTGTAGGGAGCCTCCCTCCCTTGGGGTTATGCATGGGCTTGTTACAGCAACATTCCTCCACTCAGCTGCTTCTGAGCAGCACATTCCAGAAAGAGAGAGACAGAATGAGAAGAGAGAGAGAGTAAAAGGGGGGGAGAAAGGGAGGAAGACAAGAAGAGAGGGAGATAAAAGGGAAAAAATAAGTACATAAGAACAAAGAGGGATTTCGAGAGGGTGTAAATAAGGCATGGTAGGATGTTGGCGAGTAGTTAGGGAAGAAAACAGGAATAATAATATGACATGTAATTGATCCCTGTTGTGACCACAGAGAGGTCAAAGGTCAGGGTCAGATACAGTACAGAGACAACAGAAGCAGTGCTGACAAAAGGAAGCGACAGAGAGAACGGGGTGGATTTCAGGAGGCAAAAAGGTCTTTTCTTTAAATATTTTTCCCTATGCAACCATAAAACACACACACACACACACACACACACACACACACACACACACACACACACACACACACACACACACACACACACACACACAGTTAAGTAGAGTACTCTTTGGCGTGTGTTCATCTCTTTAGTCTGCTTGACCTGTTTCCAGTGAACTGTGGAAAAAAGAAACAAATCTCACCACAAACACAGACACATAATGATTCAGCCACATGATCACACCCCTCTATTCGTTCGTTTATTTGCTTGAAAATAACAACATGATATATGAAATGACTATGAGGTCCCATATTGTTAAATAATAAATGTTCATGTATTTATTGCTTATAAAGCAGGTTGAGGTGCTTTATGAATACAGTGAAAGAATCAAAACGCTCAATCCACAGAGAAATGTACACAGCCTGTATTCAGAAACTGTGACTTTAAACGAGCCGTCGGGAAATACATACGGTTGTGATGTCACAACTATACTATACAAGTACAGGTGTCGTTAAAGTGTTGTTACAGCCATTCCCCTGCTGCAATAACGGTGCAGATGTGGAAGTCCCAGAAACGCTAACCAATCAGAGCGGACTGGGCTTTTTCAGGAGGGGTCTTAAAGAGACAGGTGCTAAAACAGAGTGTTTCAGACTGAGGGTGAATACAGGTATATTCAGACAGACAATATGAGAAAAATAATGTGTTTTTTGAACACTGAAGCATGTAAACATGTTCTAATAGAAACCCAAAATACAAGTATGAACCTGAAAATGATATATGACAATGTATACTATGTCCCCTTTAAGTGATGAAATCGAAATAGTACTACATTTTCATGCAAATGTGCATCTTAACTTTGTTGTATTGACTTTATTGTCTGTGGCTATAAATATGAATCAGAGAATTCGAGATCACATTGATACAGACAAGTAAAAATACCAAACGTTCCCTGGTTTCATACTCATGTGATAAGGTTTACATTATAGTTGGACTGTTGGTCAGATAAGAGACATTTGAATATGTCACCTTGTTGACTGACTATGAGTTGTGTGTTCTCTCTTCCTTATTGCATCGTTGCCTCAGATTTCACTTTATTTTATCTTGGAGAGGAGAGGAGAAATAATAAACTTAAACAACATAGGGACAGAAAAACAAAAAACAATTACAAAGGCTGTGTTATCAAACATAAAAAAATCCACTGTCTGGTAAACAGAGAGAGTGCAGAAACACAAAAAACAAGTCCAAGAAAACACATTTACTGAGGATAATAAGCAAATATGTTTAAAGACAAGAGAAACAAAAGCAGTGTGTGTGTGAAAGCTTGTTGGCTCAGTGACAGCGTCCCTTCTCCTTCTCCCTCATCCTCAGACTGAATAGACGGATTTGTTTGTTGTCGGTAGAACTAAAGGAAAAACAATCCACTTCTGTGTGTGTGTGTGTGTTTATCGGAAGACAGTTAATCAAGCATAAGTGTATATTGAGTTCCTGTTCCCCGACAGCTCTATCCAGAATGCCAATTTGTTATTTTCTCTTGTTCTCTTGTTCTCTCTTTGTCCGTACCCGTGTGACCATTAGTGGAGATGAATTTGTTTGCTTCTATTTCTGGTTGCATCTTAATCCAGATTATATGTCTGACCCATTAATCTGTTAGCTGCTTCTGCCGTCACATCATATACCTCTCATCTATCTATCTATCTGTCTGTCTGTCTATCTATCTATCTATCTATCTATCTATCTATCTATCTATCTATCTATCTGTCTGTCTGTCTGTCTGTCTGTCTGTCTGTCTGTCTGTCTGACTGTCTGTCTGTCTGTCTGTCTGTCTGTCTGTCTGTCTGTCTGTCTGTCTGTCTGTCTGTCTGTCTATCTATCTATCTATCTTTCTATCTTTCTATCTTTCTATCTTTCTATCTATCTATCTATCTATCTATCTATCTATCTGTCTATCTGTCTATCTGTCTATCTATCTATCTATCTATCTATCTATCTATCTATCTATCTATCTATCTATCTATCTATCTATCTATCTATATATCTATCTATCTATATATCTGTCTATCTGTCTATCTATCTATCTGTCTATCTAGACTTAGTAAGAACTTACTTTTTGATTATTTACCCAGATCAGAGAGCTCAGTTCTAGGAGAAAATGGGCAAATTTAGGTACGGATCTTTGGTCCTGTCTCAAGGACCTCCAGTAAAACCTTCCTCCCGTCACAACTCTATTGATCCTTTGAAAACACTGGTGTTTATGTTTATTATCACACTTTGCATCTGTTCATTCAATTCCACTCAGCATTAGTACAGGTTGACTTGTTTTATATTCACTGTAACTAAAGTGTTTTTTTAAAAAACTGAATTACCTTTATTGGAATAGCATGAATTACAGTTACAATTTTCTGGAGCGAACAGGAAAACTGTAGAGACATAAAACATTCATAAAATAACGTATTACCAGCGTTATAGACTTAGACTTAGACTTCTCTTTATTGATCCCTTTGGGATGACTCCCGCAAGGAAATTGAGTTTCCAGCAATCAAAGGAGGTATAAAAAATACAGTATAAGATAAACAACATAAACTCTTAGCTAAATAAATAAAGTAAAACAATAGACAGTAAATAATAAACTCTTAGTTAAATAAATATAAACTCTAGAGAAGAATCTGTATCAGTAAGATTAAACTATTGCACTTACGTGGTGGATTAAGTTATTGCACAAAAAAAGAAAAGTGTCCAGGCATGTATGAGTTGATTATTGCACAGTGAGTGGCTCCCACTCCTTCCCTTCTGTCCTTTTTATTTCTCAAAAAGATCAAGGATGTGGATGATATCTCTTTCAAACCATTTTAGCAAGAATAGCGATTTGTTTCTTATAAGAATACTGCTATTATTACAGAGGAAAGCCTTGCGGCGGGAGAAGTTGCGGACAAAGCCACGCTTCCATGCAAGGAGGGTTTGTTGTTATTATTATTATCATTTTCTATCACCTTAGCTGTGCTTGTTTCTACTATTATACTATATTAACTGCTATAACATATAAGTCATATTCACAGTACCATAGATATTATTATAGTTACTGTTACTGCTGTGGTTGCTTACATCTCTGGGATTGTCTCTCTGTCTGTCTTTGTCTCTCTCTGTCCATCTGTCTGTCTTTTCTTTCTTTCTCTCTCCTTTTCTTCCTCCCCAACCGGTGCAGACAGATGTCCGTCCTCCATAGAACTCGGTCTGTTAAAAGGAAGGTTTCGTTGCCAATGTGTATTCAACGGGGGAATCGTTGGGTCTATGTAAATCATAAATAAGTCATAGAGTATGGTCTTTATCCTGAGATAACTTTTGTTATGATTTGGCACTATAAATGAAATTGAATTGAATTGAATTTGTTGACGAAATGTTGATAGTTTGATTGGTAATCCATTGGGTAAAAAATACCTTTCAAAAGAACGGAAAGGCCTCCAGTTTTATCAAAGATGTAGTTTAGGATGAAAAGCCAGATAGAGTCAGGGATTACAGCTATTTATTTATTTATTTATTCCAATGGCGATGACGAACAGCATCAGACCGACGGACACACATTATACCCAATCAAATCTGGTTATTTCGGTAGAGCTACATCCACGTTAGCCAATGATATTCTAAGTTCTGGTGTCAGCTGTCCAATCACAGGCCGCTATAATCCTGGAAGGGGAGGGGCTTGTGTTCTCCTCGGCTGTGCCCAGTCCGGATGTTCCCCAATAGACGAGTAACGAGCAGCAGTGTGTGAATGTGGCAACCGAGGTTAGACAGGGAGGGGTAGATAGACTGACCAGACCTGGATTTTTTGTGTTTTATCTTTTTTTCCTTTCCTCACAGAGCCAAGTGTCAATAGTTGATGTGACGCCGTGGTTGCGAAGTGTGTCGCGAAGTGTTTAGTAGACGGTGATAGCCGCTTTTCATTGGGACTAACCGTTACCGTTGAGAACAAGAAAGAAGCAAAGGGAGAAACAAACATGGGGCGATAATTAACAAAAAGAAGGTGTTATGGACCGACTATGACTCTCTGGGAGGATCCGTGAAGCTTATTTATTTTTATTTGTCCCTTCCCCTTGTCCTTTTTTGTTTGGTTTTTGGATTTTTTTTATCCTCCCTTTGCTACTTTGGGAGGTCTTTTTTTTTAAAGGAAAAAGGCGTTACAAGAAGAGGGACTGAGGATGGACCAAGCCGGCATCCTTAGAAAGTTTATCCAGGGGGTGAAGGCCATGAGCGAGGGGGACGAGGAGAGGGGAGAGGACAACTTCGGCAGCGACTTCATGGTGGGTCCACAATTCACATGAGCTCACCTTTTATCTTTTTTTCTATCTATCTCAACCAGACGTCTCCCTCCATAATGTCCACCTTTTCCTCCATATCCCACCCCTCCCCTCCTGGTTCCCTGTATCCCGCAGGAGGTGAGGCAGGGGCGGCCACACACTGCCCTCTTCCTTTTTCCTCCCATTTCCAGACTTTACATGGCGGCCTAGCATTGTCTCCCAAACCACAGAAAACACC
Organism: Echiichthys vipera; assembly: GCF_963691815.1. Taxonomy (NCBI): domain Eukaryota; kingdom Metazoa; phylum Chordata; class Actinopteri; order Perciformes; family Trachinidae; genus Echiichthys; species Echiichthys vipera. The sequence goes on along the minus strand of NC_139845.1, from coordinate 11,281,147 downwards.
ACCGGCTCCGGTTTCTTTATAATAATGAAGAGAACAGCAAAACAAGACAGATGCACGTCACTTTGCTGTCCCTTGAATCATTTTTTACATAGCATTGTTGGGATAGCTCAGCCTGTAGGCATATGCTGCTTGGGCTGGGCTAAAGTGCAGTGTTATTGTGGCTTTGCTGTCTGATAACCATGCCTGATTGTTAGGTTACAGTGCAGTGACTCGATGTTGTCTCTTGATACTTAAAAAGCAATGCATATCTACTAAAACTGGGCTTAATTGTATGTATGATCTGGTGCATATTTTTGTTACAGTCTATTGCTAGAAATCTCTGTGAAATATTAATAGAATGACTGATTTTAGTAGAATTTTTTGGCAGATATTTACTGTAGTGGATCATAAATCTACACAAAGACAGTTCAATCAATACACTTAGATGATAAATACAGTTCCCCAGCTCTCAGGTGCAATGCACTATGTTTCTTTCACATTGATATAAATAGGACGCAAAGACATTTTACATTATAAAGAGTTGCATTTGGAGGATATAGAGTGGCTATGTCTTCCCAAAGATAAAACTACCTTCTCTTGTTGTTTCTCCATAGGTATGGGCTGCAACATGCGTCTATTTGTGATTATGATTCAGTCTTTTAGCCTACACTGAAAGGAATATAATTCAAATTACTGAGCAAATCTTACTGTATTTTCGTACTTTAGTATTTTCTTGATACATGGAAAGGGCCTTTTGAGGTGGAAAAGAGACATTTATAAGTAACACATTATGATAATATATTTTTATTTGCAGTATGATGACCCCTGACCTGCACTCATACATTTACCCATACTGCATCACTGGATGTTGTCGTGTTGCAACTCCTGCCCCAAAATAGGGCTTGCCCCAGCCTTGTGAAATTGTTGAAATAGCCACAACTAGTATGGCACTTGTCGTTTGCGTTTTGATTAGGATACGTTAGTAAATGATGTGCTGAGAGGAGGATACACAATCATTTAATTTACTCAGTTTAAATTAATGTGACCATAAGTAAAGCCTCGAAGGATTTAGGAAGAAATTAGGCCTCAGTTACAGTTGAACTCGTTGCTGCAGCATGTTGTGAGTTTTCGATTCTTCTATGATTCACATTATGTTTCAGGAAGGTGTTTGTTTTCTTAAACTACAGGCTGAATGTTTGTGAAAAAGGCTAATTGTCGTAAGAACGGTTAATGTATTCTCCTTTTGCCTACAGTTGCAAAAGGCACACACGCACACACACACACATACAGGCACACACACTTCATTCTCCTTACTTCCCTACTTCATGCAAGCTGCTTGCTGGAGCTTGCAACATTCTTTCTTGGCCCATTTCATAACATTTTGTCCTGGCTTTAAAACTGGAGCTTTATCAACTCCCTGGGCACACTTTGGAAAAAAGCTACACAATTTGTCAGGTCGCTCATTCTGATATGAAGACAACTGTGTATGTGTCCAATTGTGTGCTGATGACTTGGTCTGTCCTGTCCTTTGAGTTTGTGTTTCACAAAACAGAGAGTTAGCAGATGTTGCGCTAAAACAACTACAAGGGGCGTGGCGGTGCTTTATGGGTGAGGGCAATGCATGTGATCAGAAATGAAAACTTTTTTACTTGAACGTTTATGCAATAGTCATTTAATTACATTTATCTAATACTTCTTTTACTGCTGGTTCATCTTAATCCTAAACTCTCCATGTAGAGTGGACCGGGTAAATATAGGTTCTTCTTTTAGCACCACCATACCTCTCATTCATAACTTTACACACATCCACGCCTTGTCAAACTGCCTACAACTACCACAGTTCTCTGCTTTTGTGCATTGGTAGGAACCATAGAAGAGGTGATGCTGTCTCGAGGTATTCATTTTTGCAATTAAACATTGCTTCAGTCCCTGGTGCTACTGAAAATGGCAGCCTTTCAGTCAGAAACCCCCTTTTTTTAAACGTGCCACACCACTGTTATTTGTGCCTTGATTGTTTATGTGATATCTGTTCAGTTTCTTTGTAAATTGGCATTTTTGGCATACAACCGGTAATTCTTTCTCCAGCACAACCTATTTCCTTTAAGCCCTTTGGCTATCACACATCCCTTCAGACAGTAACATGACTATAAAACAGCTCCTATGAACGGCATCTCTGGGCCATTAAAGTGCTTCCATTTGAACGATTTCTTAAATTTGATTATTTACAGAAATTATGTTATTTGCTGAATGTCAGCTTTTATGGCACTCATGTAAATGCGACTCTCAGCTGGCAACATCTGCTCGTTTCATATAAATTATTCAGCAGACAAACCAGCTTGTGGACAAAAAAACTTGTTCTGATAGAGCGCAGGTGGGCTGTGTTCCAGTGTACCAAGCACAATTAAGACTCGTCATCAGCCACAGACAACATAAGTAAGTGCTTTAGCTGGTTGCTGCCGGTCTGTCGTACCAATTTCAAGCCTTGCATGAAGCTTTCAATTGCTGGAGTCAAACTCACAATACCACAAGCGCATGGGGAGTGCTCCTTTGCGCACTGAGTCACCAGAACACGCTGACATAACACCCACTTTAACTGCCTATTGTTATTTATATTTAGAATAGGTTTTATAGGCATAATTGCAATGCTCTGGAAGGGCAACCAGTCAGAGATTATATGCTGTCTTTGGTGCTTTTATGCACCCAAGTGTGAGAAGTGTCTTTTTTTGGGTTTGTTTTCATTTTTGGAACCCACTTGTTCAGAATTAGTACAGGGTTTTGTTGTTTTCTTACCAATTTAGTTTTGTGACATTCATATGGAAACGCATCAACATCTAATCTAATTACACAGCACATACTTGTGGTGCGAGTACGTCAGCGCCTCCCATGAAGTGAAAAGAGACAGTCTCGAGTCTGGAGTTTAAGGTGTAAATTGGACACGTTTGTCATAATCCTACAGTCATCAAAGAGCTACAGTCATCAAAGAGCTAGATTACATGCTGCTGCTGTATACTATCACAAACATACAGCGTTATAGCTAGTATGTATCTATAATTTTAGCTCTGCATGTTGGTGCATCCAAGTATAAGAACCCGAGTGACTATACAAAAGATTTAAGCTTTATGCATGAGACCATGCATAATGCAGTATGTCGCCAGTAAAAGGCTCACGGTATGATCATTTTAACCAAATCTGGTCCGTTGATGTTGTTCATTCAAAGGGATACAAATGGGATGAGGTGCAAACTATGTACCGTAGAGCTCTGGAGTCTGTCTCATGACGCACGTTCTGCAAAATTGGGGCATCTGGGCAGTCGCTGGTTCCACAAAACCAAACAATGGCAATCTTACTTGTTTCACAAGGGTGGTTATCAACGGACTCTGTCAACCCACGGCTTTCCAAACCAGCTATTAGTGCGCTTATGTAAGAGAGCCACAGAGTTTTTTTTATTTTTTAACAAACAGCCAGTTACAGAGGTAACCTTTATGGACACATGCAGAGAAGATGAAACGTTTGGCAAAAATGTATTCTTCAGAGTGCCAGATGCAATATAATTCAGTGGGTAAAAAGAAACAAACACACACCAACCAAACCAAAAGTAGCAAAGTAAGTCATCCAAAAGAGGAAATCTACTTTGTTTTGTTTTGATGTAGTTTATGATCACCTAAATTCATCATCATCTCCCCTCAAAATGTAATTTTCGCTTTGAAGGTAGGATAGGATTACTAGAGGTAAACTGCAATTGGCCTGAATACAAGACAACCCTGAATATCGGATGACACCAGCTACATTACTAACTAGCAAGCAGCAGCTATAGTCAGCCTTCCAACTAAAGCACTTTAAAGAGCACACAGTGACGTCTATATATAATACTTACCAGTACTCAATAAGTCCTTTTTTATATTTCATTCAATTCCCATCATGTGAATGGAAGCATCCTTGCACACTGAACTGCCAACTCCCATCTAAAACAGCACACTTGACTTCACAACAGACACTGTATGGGTTGAAGCAGCTACACGTCACATTTAATCAGAGAGTTTTTGAAGTGATAGTGTGTGAGCAAAACCATGCAATAGTCTTTTTTTTCTTGAGCCGGTTTCAAAGAGGATTGAATGCAGGTATCGTTTGACTGAAGATTTATTTTGCCAAAGAAGAAGTGTACTTAAAGAAATGAGCATCCTTTATTCTGGACTCTACAGTGCATCTGCCCCCTTTTGAAGGATTGCATTTGCGTATCAAAGGTTATCAAGGTTTAACTAGACGCAAAAGCTCAGCAGCGGGTTCACTTTGCTGCCACGAGTGAATCATCTCATTTTGGCATTTCCTTTCAAATTCATTGAATGAGGTGTTAAATTGTGGTGTGACAGGATGTGTCCAAAGTTATATTGCTGATTCCCCAAATCTTGCTCTGTGAAACAAGCTTCACCGATCTATGTGAAAAGCACTAACTGCCTGCTGTAGTTGAGACAGTATTTTCAGTTTTGATGTGGCACTTCCTGTGGGCAGATAAAGTTCGACACAGACTTTAATTTGGGCAAAGAGAGAAAAAAGAGCAATCTTGAGATGCTCCTCTTCCATGCAGACTCCCTTTCTTGATATTTATATTTTTAAATAAAAAGCCTTTAATAGATTTTTGGTGATAGTTGTCCTCATAGTCCGTTGAGTGAGGTGTATAGGGTTCAGCTCAAGGCCAGGTTGATTGAACACACAGCTGTTGATGATAGACATACAAGCTGCAGGGATTGAGCTTGTGACCTCTGTGTTATGGGAAACCCTCTGTAACTACTAGGCCACCACCACGCAGCCTAAAAGAAACATGCTATTACAGAAGATGTTTATCCAAAATTCCTCAGTGTTGCACGCAAGCATTTTTGCAGGGTTGTCCCCAGTGGCAGTGGACCTCAAAACTCTGGCAGCGGGATAAAAACATCACAGAAGACACCAAATTTAACTTAGGCAAAAAATCGGACTTGTTGTCAAACAAGTAGTTAGGAACAAATGTCTTTAAACACATTGCAATTTTGCCATCTGTTCATATGCCCCCATGTGGCACATGAACAGACGTCCGCATGTGAACAGATGCCTGGACATCTCGGCCCGTGTATATGAGATAGGTGAAGACACTTGTAGAGGTGTAAAAATATTTTCTCAAGTACAAAGTGGTTCAAGTGGGATGATGTAAAAGAAGCATGATGTAAAGACAGGAAATAAACCACACACAGCCGGAAACAAAATCAGATCGGTGCGATCAGTTCCCTCTGTCATGTTACCTGTGAAATAGTTCCTAAATACACTGACATACAGACGTACCTGCTCAACATTGTAGTTTAGACTTGTGTGTGTGTGTGTGTGTGTGTGTGTGTGTGTGTGAGATTACTCCCATGTAGCACATCAAAGAAAGCGAAAAAGTGCAAACGCACATGCTTCTCTAAGCATGTGTCCTGTCGGGTAGACATAAAACTCTCAGAGGGGAGGCAAGAAAATGAGATGCAACAATGTGTGTGTGTGTGTGCGTTTTCTTGTGGGTTTGTGTAGTAGCTATTTTCACTGTCACTGGGGGGCGTCCCCTCGTCCTCTCTGAGGTGTGTGTGTCTGAGCCGGCAGCACATGATCTGGAAGCCTTTATGTCCATGTATTAAAGAAAGCCCACACACAAACATCTCACTGATCAGTGATGCGTTTGTTGTAGTGTGGTAGGCTAGTGCCAGAACATAGTGTGTGGACTATGGAGTTTCCGTGTGTTTATATTTTTTGCATTTTGTGTTAAAGTACTTGTGATAAAAAGTTCCAAAAGTAGTTAGTAAATGTATCTAAGAACTTGATGCATGCTAGTTTTTGTGTTTGGGTTTATAGCTGGTCAAATCTGCCATGATGCTTTCTCCGCCATCTTCCATCACTGGCTAAAAAATGAGAAGCCCGGTGTGCGTTTGTACGGCTGTGTGCTTTTATTAGCTTGTTTGTGTGCGTGGGTGCAGGGCGGTACACTGCAGGGGTCGTGTGCGTGTGCGTGTGCGTGTGCCACTGTAAGCCTGCCTCATGTTACTGTAACAAGACTTCCCAATTTCCTCTGGTGCCACAGGCCCGCCCCCCTCCCACGGCTTAACCCAGAAACCAGCCTTTTGCCCCCGAGCAGGGTGGTTCTCAGAAGAGACGCAACACAATACAGCAACTGGCACACATCACACACACACACAAATTAACACACTCACAAACGTGCCAGCGGCATTTGCGTGTCCTGTGGTCCAGTAAGAGTTTATAGAATCCCATGTTACAGAATCAGGCTTGCCAGCATGGTTTGACCCCTCATAAGGGCTGTGAATATCGGAGCAGGGAAGTGATTATCAATACACGCACACAAACACTAAGCGCACACTAAACGCACAATGAGCTCCCGTCCCAGATGATTGGGATTATATTCGGCTCGTGCACATCTACCCGCTGCAGCAGACCTAGTCTAGAGCGGGAAATTACAACCAGGCAAACACCGGTAAATATTAACCACTTAGTATGGCGGTGAAATCAACAATTTGAACTGAAACTCAAACGTGTCAAATGTCTTGTGTTGTGTGTTTGAACTCCAGGAATGTGCGTGCCTCTCAGTGCGTTCAGTAGTAATTTCCCTGTTGATGGTTTCATTTATTCATTGAAGCAGTGAGCTGTAGAGGGGGTTTATGGTTTTCAAGCTTATTTCAGAGACACAATCGATAGTGAAGAGGGAGGGGGACATTATGTTATTCTGATCTTCACAGGGAAAGTCAGTATGTCCGTAATTATTTTAGTCAAGGACACTTCTCAAACTCTGAATGAAAGTTATAAGACTGATAGCTCCATATACTGTGATGTGTTCACCGGGCACGGCTGCAACACAGGTATTGTTTTCACCTTGCAGTGTATGTGTGTGTGTATCATCATTACAAAATCTGTTCCTGGAGACCTCTACTGTAGCGGGAACTCCCACAGAGGTGGTTTTGCATACTTTTCTAGGTGTTTACATTATGTCTGTCTGTCTGTCTGTCTGTGGACAGATTTTGTTAACGCGATAGCTGACACAGCCTTTTCAGGTGTGTAGTCGAGATCAAATGACCACTGAGTTTGATTTGGTGTTGCGTCTAGTTTTGTATCTTTAATTCTGTCACATTTTGTAAGACCTTACTTAACCTCCTCTGCTTATTTTTTCCCCCTGTACTGTAATTGTTTAGCTCCACATTGTTAGGTATGGTATATATGGTAGTTTTGCATTCATAGTTTGAAATGCAATATGTTTACATTACTTCTTCTCTGTACTTAATAATGCCATTAGAAAAAGTCACACGAAGTACAAATCAGATAAAAACAGGCGTGGAAAACACTGATCCATTTACACATTTAAACAGATATTGTGATATTAGAGCCAGAAGACAGTAATCCCGTTATTGGTAACATTTTTTCCACAGCTTCAATTTCTACCTAAACCGCTCATTTGTTTCTCTGACTGTCCCTCCAGCTCTTTGCCCACTACATCCTCTCTCTTGATTTTTAATGTCTCTGTCCACTGTGTTTTGTCTTCTGTCGTTGTAAAAGCCACAAACAAACTGACTCCTAATTCAAAGGAAGCAGTATGAGTAGTCTTTTCTGTGCAGCATGCTATATGGGTGCGTTTGCCAAGCTGAGATTTGAGGTCCTAAAGGAAGCGGGCACCCAGAAGTGACGGTGGCTTTTCAGTTCGGCCCAGGTGCTTCCTGCAGTCAGTGTGACCGTATCGCCCACCACATACACACGTAGACGATACATAGACTTTTCTATTTTGATTCTGTGGTTTTTAGTGATAAAACTCTATTTGGGTTCTTTTGGAGAGTCCTATTTTTAACATCAGGTTCTGCATTTTGTCTGTCATGTTCTCATATTGAACGGCTGTCTGTGTTGCATAACGGAATAGAAGTGCAGCGATTAAGTCAATGGTTAGGAATTGAAAATGAAAGGGTGACAGAGAGAGGAAGGAAAGCCTGATGGCCAATTCAATGAAAGCACATTCTGCTTTGTGCCAGTGAATGACAGGCTGTTACAACCCCACGTGTGTGTTCGTGCCCACTCATGCTATCAGTGCTCCACTGACCTATATTAGCCAGTAGCCATAGAGTGGAATTGACTGCACAATGCATGTGTGCATACAGTGCGTGCATGTGTGCAGCTTGACAACTGATGCTAGTCGTAGTCGGACATTATCTTTGTCAGGATCTTAAGCTAACGAGGAGGTCTCACACTCACAGTCCCGGCCCCCTGACTCATGCTAAAGGTTCAGGGTGGGGTTTTGTGTTATTTCCTTAGTGATTGAGCTTGATTATTCACAGTGGACACCTGGCACGCTGACTTGTTCTCTGAAAAATTAGTTTTTTTTTCTTTTACACAAAACAACAATACACTTCCCTGGTGGTTTCCAGTCTTGATGCCAAGCTAAGCTAACTGGCTGTTTGTTCCACCTACATATTAGGCGTACAGACGTGAGAATCAATCTTCTCATCTAACTCTCAGTGTATGACCCAAAATGTCAGCCTATTCCTTTAACGCTGCTGCTGATTCATGCTGCCGTTTATATCATGACCCCTTTCTTTCACGGGGACACATTCTTTTTCATCCACTTGATTAATATATGATGCGTTCAACATCTGGTGCAGTTACCCTTTTCTGTTAAGCTTAACATGACTTTGCACATTGTATTTAGTTTTTTGATTTTGGACTGAAATGCCACACGCAGAGAAAGAAAGGCAGGTAGAATGCCAATCAAGCTTATTGAACGGCCGGAGGGAGAGAAGCAGAGCGACAGACTCATAGAGACCCTTTTAGTCTCTGTGCTGTAGCAGTGCATCTTTTCCCCCCGCATGCTCGCAGCGCAGGAGATTGATTTTTCTGAGAGCTTTGTAAGGGGTGACCTATTTTAGCGTGTGTGTGTGTGTGTGTGTGTGTGTGTGTGTGTGTGTGTGTGTGTGTGTGTGTGTGTGTGTGTGTGTGTGTGTGTGTGTGTGTGTGTGTGTGTGTGTGTGTGTGTGTGTGTGTGTGTGTGTGTGTGTGTGTGTGTGTGTGTGTGTGTGTGTGTGTGTGTGTGTGTGTGTGTGTGTGTGTGTGTGTGTGTGTGTGTGTGTGTGTGTGTGTGTGGTGACCGTCAGTACAGCCTCTCTGCCAGTGCTCGACACCCCCACTTCCTGACCACACACAAAAACCTTTTTCTCCCATTGCTTCTGCAGGAAGAGCATATTTTCTGACAATCAGTGCGTACTGCTGAGTTCAAGAAAGAGAATATGTGTGTGTGTGTGTGAATTATTCAGTGTGCCAGGGAAGTACAGCAATGCTGACTTATTCAGCCAGGAGACAGAATGTAGGTTAGATCCACTAACTACTACATTTACATCAACACACAGTGCCTCTGTGGTGCTCCGTCTATCTCCGTTGGCATTTTAAAAATCTCTTTATTCTAATTTCCTTGTCTAATCTTGTAGTTGTCTCTCCATCTGTCTGTCTCTCTCTCGCTCTCTCTCTAGCTCTCTCTCTCTCTCTGTGCCCTGTAACTGCCCTGGCATCCTCGAGCCATTTTAGGCCAAGTCAAGTCATTGTGAAGAAATGTCTGTGAGCAGACATGACTCAGTCTCACCCTGAAGGGGGTCTGTGAAGTCGGCTCTGGGTATTTGGGGGCAACGCCCTGTGCATGCGTGTGTGTGTGTGTGTGGCAGTGGAAGTCGAGCATTCACAGGAAACTGGCCAACTCAGTCATGCTGTTTTACTCTTCTGACTGATGGAAAGTAAGAAAATAATAGGAACAGAAGGGAGTAGAAAGGAAGAAATAATGAGTGTGAAAGGAACAGGAGCAACGTGAGAGATTTTGTATTATTTGATCATTTGTGCTTCTAATACTGAGGACATTAGAGCGATAAAAGCACCGGAGTGAGGAAGTGATGCATGAAAAACAGATACAATTGTATTTCAATACAACCAACCAGTGTTGGTGGACGACTGAACACAAGGCGTGAAAATACTCAGACTGTCTGAAAAGTTGAACACGATTTGAACTTGTGACAAATGTGCAAGTGAACATCGTCTACTAACAGATGTCCGCCAGCTGTTAAATTTTGAGTAATCTGCTTCACACATTTTTGCAGACAGGACCACATCAGTGCGGGGTAAGTGGTTTCAGTGTGCGCTTGTCTCTTAAATGTGTGAAAACCATGAAAAAAGCTTTCTGATGAAAGTTTTCTAGTGTTTCGGTAACTTCCTTTTCCTGAGAAGAGACGTGTTTCCTGTGATGCTCTGTACCTTCTATGCATAACATACTTATAAAGGTGCAAATGATAGGGGTAAAACAATGTCACTGCTTTTTTATTCTTAACCTCAGTTGTTTAAAATGTACAAATCCGTTTAACCATTTTCTGCAAAGTCAGCTGGGCTACAAGCAGTTTTTATAACTAATAGAGAATATCTGAAACAAAAGTGCTTCAGTGGTTCTTGGCTCTTAAATATGAGAACTTGTGGTTTTTCTTTTACATAAATTCATATCATGAACTAATAAAAATATGCTTATTTTCATATCTTTTGATTCCGGATTGACATACAAGACAGAAATATAGAGGATTAAAAGCAGATTAATCGATGATGGAAAAAATGTTAGTTTAAGACTAGGGCTGCCCAATTAATGGCTTTTTAAAATCACATCGCAAAATCCACTTGAGCAATAAACACATTGTGAAATGGATTTTTTTAGTTAGTAGAAAGAAAATGCACTTTAAATATAACTATACTTTTTGCAATTACGTTCAGTTCAATGTTCAGTTTGTTCAATAAAATAATTTATTCTACAAACAATTTGTTGTATTTGAGCAGAATAAAGGCAGGACTGATGGAGTACACTTTAATATAGTCTAGTTTTATTGTGTAGTTTATAGCAAGTACTATTGTTATTACGATATTCAAGTAATTGCATATTTTCCTGTTTTCATGCAGCCATAGTTTAGACTATTTAAAACGATTTGGATAACCACTTAACCATTAGATTCATATTTGAATCAGGAAATAAAACACATAAACCAAGTTCCATCTTCTCAAACATGATAATTTGCTGTATTTCTCTGTAATAATACATAATAGCAGTTAAGTGATACATTAAACTGTCTTACAAAACACACAGTGAAAAACACCAACCAGTGCAAAAGGCAAAGATATTCAGGTTACTGACATAAATGACGAGCTAGAACAGCCAAATATTTGGCAATTATGCTTGAAAAAAAACTTTCAGCTGTCAAGTAATCAAATAATTGAGTCATCGTAACTGATATTGACAGTGAGCGTAGTTTCAGCATGACAAGAATGGACAGAATGATGGATGAGAGGAATAGAGGAAAGTGCTCCTCTTCTCATCAGTCTCTCACACTGCCTCCTCTTTCTCTTCTCTGTTTCTGTCAGTCGTGTTATTTCTCCTGTCAGCGTTGCTCCACCACTTGTTGGAGAAATGATACACCGCTAACTGTTGTGCTACAAATAAGAATAGAGAAGAAGAATAGAAGCGTACACTTCGGTAGTGTTAGATACAAGGATGTTTGCTTTTCTTTGCCCCTTCTTGCACACCCCCCCCCCCCCCCCCCTCTCCATTCAGGACAGAAGCTAGTGCGAAACGACAGAGCGTGTAAAGAGAGCGTGTGAATGGACGACAGAAACAAGGAAAAAAGAAAGAACACATTAGCTTCGTTACCAAGAGCCTCTTAGAAGCCCTGGCTCTCCCTCTTTCCTTCTCTCTCCCCCTTTTTCTCTTTCCTTGCACGACCTCTCTTGTCCATTAGTTTAGAAAAGGTACAGAGCAGCAGGCGCTGCTTTATTTCTTTCTGCATCCTCCAGGCTTACCCATTATTTGTCTTTGTGAGCGCGTGTGTGTGTGCGCGTATTTGTGTGTTTTACGTAACAGAGGAAGTAAGAGTAATTAGAAACAGGGTCTGTCTGTGGAACAATGGAAAGTAAAGAGAAAAATGGGGAGTTAGACAGTAGCTGGGTCTCCATCCAAGTTTTTTTTCACGCAACGATGACGTGTCAAATTGATAAAAGCTGAAATTTGAATATAGTATAGCATCTCTATGTGTGAGGTGTATTTTTATTATCATCAATTAGGTTATCAGCCTGATGAATGGTTGAAATTGACTATAAATGGTTATTCAAAGGTGTTTTTGGGACATTTTGTAACGCTGTCTATAAAATATCCCTCACAGCCTCTCAGTGTCACATCATCCATATTTCGAGGGTTAAACTGGAAGTCAGATGTCTCTTGACATTATTGTGCATGGAAAAACACCCAGTCTGCATTTAAGTATGCTATGCTTAAAATTGAATGTTTTTGTACAGCATAATCTGACAGTGTAGCCTATAACTTACCACCAGATTGCACTGATGTATTTACTAATCGAGTGCCAACTGATTCCATATGCATTTTTTATTTAAAGGCCCCATTTTGTAAAACATGAGTTTTCTATTTGTTTTTTAATATAAAGCAGGTTTAGATGCTATATAAATACTGTAAAAGTATTAAAACGCTCAACCCACAGCCTGTTTTCAGAAACTGTGCCTCTTAAATAGGCGTTACGACTTCTGTACAGTTGTCACAACTATAGTGAATGTAGGTAGAAAGTTCTGCATCCCTCATTTATTATTTGATTCTGATATGGCTTTTTAAACCTATTATCAGTTGATAAACAGCTGATATACTTGCTCTTTTCTAGTACAGAAGTTGTGTCATTGCCAACCAGATGATAGAAACAAGCTGTTGTTAATGTAAAAGTTGGCCAGGTCAGAGAAGGAGATCTTAAACTGAATGTTTGTCCGGCGGATCCCCTGAATTGAGAGAGAGAGAGAGAGAGAGAGAGAGAGAGAGAGAGAGAGAGATAGAGAGAGAGAGAGAGAGAGATGAGAGAGAGAGAGAGAGAGAGAGAGAGAGAGAGAGAGAGAGAGAGAGAGAGAGAGAGAGAGAGAGAGAGAGAGAGAGAGAGAGAGAGAGGAGAGAGAGAGACAGAGAGAGAGAGAGAGAGAGAGAGAGAGAGAGAGAGAGAGAGAGAAGAGAGAGAGAGAGAGAGAGAGAGACTGAGAGAGAGAGAGAGAGAGAGAGAGAGAGAGAGAGAGAGAGAGAGAGAGAGAGAGAGAGAGGCGTTTAAGCGTGGAATTACAAGTGCTGAAATGAACTTAAGTTATTTTCTTGGATTTTTTTCCTGTGGCTAATCCTCTGCAACTTGACCTCCATGATTATACAAGCTCTTAACAATCCTTAAAGATGGTACAAAATGTCAGAAACCATCTGCTTTAATGAGAGAATCAACTTGTACTTCCCAGTTCACTGTGAATGAAGTGAAAAAAGCTACAAAGGGAAAATCACTTATCATCATTAAAGTGTTAGAGGGCGCAATTGTGTGCATGTTTGTCTCCACATAATGTGTTTTGTGGGTTGGGGGACTCACAAACCATCACAAATCACTGTTCCCTGCCTTCTCTTGCTCATTGTGTGTCTTAGGTATGTGTATTTGTGTGTGTATTTGTGTATGTGTGTCTGTGTGTGTCATCCCGGGCTCTGGCCCAGCACAGAAGCAGACCTCTGTTGGAAATGTAATTCACATGAGGCCAGAGGAGTTCTAATGCTATTACCACACACGAACACACACACACACACACACACACACACACACACACACACACACACACACACACACACACACACACACACACACACACACACACACACGCACACAGCTGTGTTACCGCCCACAGTCTCTGTGTGTACCTCGCTTTCTCTCAGACTCCTTTGCTCTCGCTTGTTTCCTCTCCCTCAGCTCTTCGTGGTGGTGTAGAAAGACGAGTAATACAAAATGAAAGGTGAAAAACTCATTATGTCTTTAGGGTGCCTCTGTGCTGCTAGTAATAATGTGTGTGTCAGTAGAGTATTCAGTATAGCAGTCAGCTTGTCGGTTTGTAAAAGTACTGAAGCCCTGTAGCTAAAAAAGGCGACTAGAGCTGCAACCATCATTCAGTTTATCAATTAGTTTTCAACTTTCAAGTTTACTTTCTGGTTTCCGTACTCTGCATGATGATGTAAAATAAATATCTTATTGGTTGTGGACAAAATAAGATGACTGAGGACGTCATCTTGGGCTTTGAGAAACACTGATCAAAATTTTTCACACTTCTGACACTTTATAGACCCAAAAAATCTATTAATTGAGAAAATGATAGGCAGATTAATCGATAATGAAAAACATCATTAGTTCCAGCCCTAAAGGCAACTTGTGGGGGGAGAGAGATTCATCTGGGTTACAGTTTTCTTTACCTGTTCTGGAAATGATGTCTTATGAATTGTTTATATACATGCAAGATTAAATGTCCTATATTATGCTCACTTTCAGGTTTTTGTAATTTTGTGTTTCTTCTAGAACATGTTTACATGCTTTAATGTTCATAAAACATTTCTTTTCTCATGCTGGTATTCACCCTCTGTCTGAGACTCAGTTTTAATGCCTGTGCTCTCAGCGTCTCTGCACTGTCATTGCACACGGCTCCAGACCGGGACCAAAATTTGAGTGTGCGACCGAATTTTACACCTTGTTGCACGTGTGCGACCAGGAATTTGCCCTTTTTTCTTACACGTTAAACAAATATTTGGCAGGCCATTGAGTGTGAGAAGGATAGAGAATCGCCGCCAGATAATCACTGCGGTCAAGAGAGACGCTTTTTGCTTCTCCGGAGTCAAACCAGCTGCCCTGATCTATGTAGTACACCTATATTGTGATAGTTATGGTACATTCATTCAAACTATTTAGAGTGAGCGGACATGAAGGATAAACACTTTACCGTCATTCTGTCTCTGCAGTATAAAACTCTTACATGCAGAGAGGGGATGAAGAATTAACTTTACATGAACACACCACGTGAAATAATCAAACTGAACTCACTTCAGGTGCGTTTTAGATGACCTCCGGTATCTTTTCACAAACTTACAGAACTTTTCACTCTGCAATATTGGATCAAATGCCCTTGGATATTTCCTGTACAGTAAAAACGTAACATTGTATTAAAAATTAATTAAAACTATACTTTCCAATCACTAATTCTAAATGTATATATTTTTAATATTGTACTGTCATGACAGCGATGGTGCAGTCGGTTCACCTTCTATGTTGCATCTTCAAAAGGGCATATTAAAATGTGACACTGAATTTGAAAAAGCACATTGTAATTTCTGCATCTATTATCAAAGTAATTATTAGTAATACAGTGACAACTAGTAGAAATGTGAATACTTGGTTAGCACGTTGATTTATGGTTGTGCCACTGAAGTTTTCATTTGGGTGCCACACTGCTCTTGGGAGGAAAGTAAGTCTGGAGCCCTGATTGCAGTCGGTGAATCACTGTAACAGCACTTTCTACCTACAGTATATATAGTATAGTTACATGTATGTGTACAAGCTGTGTGCATTTCTCTGGGGATCGAGCATTTTGATACTTTCACAGTATTAACGTAGCACCTCAACCTGCTTTACAATCAAAAAACACATAGAAATCTCACTTTTTTACAATATGGGACCTGTTAAGCAAAAATGCACTTGGACTCAGTTGACACTAGGATATTATGTCTAACAATGTACACAGCATAATGCGAGAGAGATACACAGACAGCAGTATGTACGGCAAACAAAGCTGAAACTAAATGGGACAGATGTTCTCACAATGTTGTAGTTTAAAGTTCTCATCAGGTTCTATGTTTTCTTGTATTAGGATCGTTTTTTTGTCTGTTGGTGTGTCTTTGCCTTTCCGACGGTGTGTGTTGTTACAAGTTGTTGTAAGTGTCTCTGCAAAAGCACAGAAGTCGATGTTTTGACACACATTTTGAAGTGTAAGGGGAAACAGGGACAGGAAGAAAAGTCTTGAGGTTTGAGAGTTCTCAGCAAATCAGGATGTACAGTATGTGTCCCTCTCACAGTAACACGAGGAAAGCCCGCAGTCATTGCCAGAGAGAAGAGGTGGGACAAATTTTCACACGAGGCTCCAGCGGCCCGAACGCCCACGCTGACTTTCTCAGAGACGGTGAGAGAGAAGGAGGGAGTGAGAGAGGCAGAGAAAGCAGAGTGAAGCATAATTTCTTCTCCGAAAGAGAGAAGGAAGTGATTGAACCAGCTGAGAGAATAAAAGAGAAGGCACTTAAAAGCGATATCATGGGAGCGCTATCAGAGTCGAGCAGCAGGAGTTCTTTAACAGTTCAAAAGTCTTGCTGTTCTTTTGAATTTTCTTTAAAGTTTCAGCGTGACACTCGAGGTCACAGTCAAGGCATGAATGAGAAAGAGTCACACGATAAAATTCACTGGAAGTGTCAGAAAGTCCCCCAATATGTAGTCGTCTCCCTACTCTCAATATCTAACGTCTTTAGCTCTAGTTGGTAATGTAATATTTAGCCGTATCGGCCAAAACATTGTCTCTTTCTTCTCATCAAGAATGCTTGTGGAGTAGAGATGAAACAAGTGATTGCCAGCGAATAAATGTTACTTTTCTTTATCTCCCAGAGTCTTAAACAAAATGCATAGGAGTAGGAGTGGATGGTCTCTAGAACAGCTTGAGGAAAGGAAAAGATTTTTCACTCACTCGCAAACAGAAAATGTCCTTGTCCTTTAAAGTCCTTTCATGCATTCTTCAATTAATGAAATATCTGACAAATCACTTCCTCACATTGATGCAAAAATGTGTGAATAAGTAAATGTTCATTTGCATCCTTGCCTGCATGGATGTATGTGTATTTTTTGTACGTAGGTGCATTTATTTACCATTTCTGTTTTACTATCGCGTAGAGCACCTTGAATGCTTGATTGAACATGATGCTATGCAGATAAACGTTGAACTAAAACACGAACCTGCAATGGTCTAAGACGAGCAGAGGTACGACATGGAAAGATATGTGTATAAAACCTGTACTAACAAATAAGTCTCTTATAGACCGGAGTGTATTGTGAATCACCTCAAGTTAAAGGACTGCTAACTGAGCTTTAGCCCGCCGTCAGACAAGAGCCGCTGTAATTGTTCTCTTCCCATTAACTAAATGTGTCTTCATCAGTGTCAGCTACTATTAGATTTGGCCACATTTAACTTAATGCACTTCATGCGAGGAAGAGCAGTAGGATGTGTGGGGGTAGTGGTGGGATTGCTGAAGGGTGGCCAGTGCTATGATAAAAGAAAGCTTCACTGAAACTCAACTCTCTGAAGGTTTCTCTATATTTCGAGTGTTGTGATGCTGCTATAAAGACTGACTTCTGTCTGACTTGTATCACAGGTCGATCCTGCTCTGATATGCTGTCAAAGTACTCCCATAATGAGTGTAAATCATATCGCTTCTCCTCCGTTTGTGGCTCCATTTATACTATTTATAATACGCATCATGGTACAAAGGTAACAATTCAGTACATTGTGATACTTCAGGCAAGGTGATATATTTTGGAAAACTGTCATAATAGCTCATTTAAACTATTAAAAATCAATAGGGTTTTGGGGATTGATACAGTAGACCAAAACATAATATTGCAATACTGAAGTGTATCAATATTTATCTGTGTAGGCAAGAGAGAAAAGATAGATAGAAAGATAATGCATTACTATTTACTAAATATATTCTTCTCTTTTTATTTATTCCAGCGGTTACGAAGGTTATCGACTAAATACCGGACGGAGAAGATCTACCCCACCAACGTAGGAGAGAAGGAAGAGAATGTCAAGAAGAACAGATATAAAGATATACTGCCATGTAAGTATCAGAACTTCAACAAATGCATGTTCATATTTAGTCTATCAAAGAAATTCTTACCTTTCTTTCCCTGCCCCCCTGCCTGACCTCTGACGCTCCTCTGACACGTGCGCTGAGAGAAATGCTGCGTTCGAGTGCTATGGGAAGTCAGAGGTTTCGGACCTCCAACCAGGCAATGTGCACTGGAATGCCTGTCAAAGTGTCAAAGTCCTACTACTGAATTCAAGGGGGATCGACCTACCCCAAATTCGCTAGTAGGAGGTTCCACTTTGACAGGCATTCCAGTGCACTTCGCCTAGTTGGAGGATCGAAACTTCGAACTTGGCACTCGAATGCAGCATGAGCAGCAAGAAGCTCGTCAAATCATTTTATTCAGACCGAATGAAGTGATTGTTTTTTTTATGTTTTAGTGTGCCATACTTAGAAGAAGCTTTTTTTTTAAGATTATTGTTTTGGCAGTTTTTTAAATCGTTATCGTATAGGACAGACAGGAAATGGGGTGAGAGAGAGAGGGGGGAGACATGCAGCAAAGGGCCGCGGTCAGAGTCGAACCCGCGGCTGCTGCCTCGAGGACCTTCAGCCTTCACTTCTTTACATGGGGCGACTGCTCTAATCACCGACCCTACGGCCGCCCCTAGTAGGAGCATTTAAAGATTATAAAAGAAAAGTGTTAAAAATGCCAGAAAGGTTAGAATTACTTTAATGTGAATGGGAGGGACAAATCTCTTAATAGCTTTCTAGTTTCAACAACAAACTGAACACTACAAGCACATTTTAAATACGCTCGCTTACTGCTTGACTGATGGAGCACGCAACAGAACGGTCGAGTTGAAAAACATCACTTGCATGTGAAGTAGCCTCATGTCTGCAGCAAGTGTAGCTCCTGGGTGTCATGTTTTACTTTTGCTTTCTGTCACTATCTTGTTTATCTCCCTTCATCTACCTTGCAATGTAGCAAAATGATGCTCCAACAGCAAACCTTGGACAAAATGTGCAAAATTTAGATTCACGTTATCAAGCAAAGACTTAGCCCTCAGTGGCCTTCGTCTATTTCAGCACTCTGTGAACCTCACTATGTCTGCAGCTGGATTACAGTGGTAGCCCTACTGTGTGGCCATGAATAACTGTAGCACATCTTATTTGCAACTCTTTTTGATCTGGCATTTTCAGAGTGAAAGATCCAGTTGGATAAGGAAGAAGGTTTAAATGATTTATTGCAAGTTCAGTTCAAATATAGACAACAGATAAAGAAGTCGACATTTGTTATGTGAAACACTTTTAATCGAGGCTATTTTGTGAGAAGGATTATACCAGATCTGGCAGAAGTGGTTTTCACACCCCCTAAATGAGAATTTAATCCCTTTCCAAATGTAGACGCTTGACAATATAATCTGTACGAAAGCTTGTGTCCTGCATGACAGCAGCATTAAAATATCATGCATTTATGTCCTCAGCTTTCAAGATAAGTCACTTTGTGCGCTAGGAAAAAAAACACATTTAATGCTATACCTCAAGCACTGTTCAACTGTACACAACATTTCTACCTGGTCAGATAAAGGAAGTAGGTAGAGACAGATAGATCGGGAGTGACAGAAAGGAGCTAGAGATTGGAAAGAGAAAGATGTTTTTAAATTCACTCAACTCATAACAAATATGTACAGTACACATATATACATGTAGAGCAAATACAGATATCCAGTATGTTGCAACAGGTCACGTGCAGAGAGCTCTCACTGCACTTAATGACCTCATTGGAGGCTCCCATGACCCAACATCTGTCCTACTTACTGTTTTTTATACCTTCATCCTCTTTTTCTCCTCTGTCCGTCCATCCATTCATTAATCAAGTTCTTTAGTGAATGAGCTGAGGATAAGGTAAAGGAAGTACTGGTTCATCCGTAACAGATGTGCACACACACACGCACACACACGCACACACACGCACACACACACACACACACACACACACACACACACACACACGTAAGAAGGAGGATGTTGCTGTGAATCCATTTACCTCTTTGCATTACGTTTCTCTCCAGTTTGCCCTCGTTTGTCTCTCCCTCTTTCCCATTCTCTCCTTTTTTCTCTTTCCATCCTCTTTTTCTCTGTGTCACATTTTCTTTCATCAACTGTCTCTACAAGTAGAAAATATCTCAGATGCATCAAAGTAAATAATTCTCTCTCTTTTTCCTCCCCAGTTGATCACACTAGGGTGAAGCTGACGTTAAAAACGACCAATCAGGACTCAGATTATGTCAACGCTAACTTCATCAAGGTAAAAAAAAAAGCAGCTGACGTTACTTGTGTTGTTTGACACTTTGATGACTGTGTTAGGAAAATATGCTTTGTACAAAGTGCTATTTGAATCACAGGAATATCCTTTGTTGAGAAAGTGCTTTACAGAAGATGTGTTTTTAAAACCCTGTGGATTTGTGATCTTACTTTCTCTCCCTTTCTCCCCATTGCTCCCTTCAGGGTATGGATGGCCCAGAGGCCTATATTGCAACTCAGGGCCCACTGCAGAACACTGTCATTGACTTCTGGAGGATGAACTGGGAGTATAATGTAGCTGTGAGTATTGCTCTTTGGACAAAAAACGCAGGAGAGATGGATTAATAGAGTAGATGGGTGTTAAGATGAGAGTCTCTCTTTATAACTTGAATTTTTACTGAATAGGAATAGAAATCTGTACAAAATTGGGTTTAATAATTAAAAAGCATTACAGTAATTGAAAAAAATATTTCACATGGTCGTCAGGCAGACGGGGACTGCTTATCCTTGAACCAGATGGATAGAAAAGGAGGGTGCTGTGATTGGGTTTAACTACTGTAGCACTCTGAACAGCTCGAGATTGCTGCTGTAATAATTACTCCTGCAGGATCAAAGAGAATGATGTGAGATGTAGATATAAGAGTGAAACGTATGATCAAAAATGATCTGAAGACTGCAAAATAAAGAGAGGTCTATTCTCAATTTCATTTTTTTCATATTCTGCAGTGTCTGGACCTCATTTTGGGCAACTACAGCATTACATTTACGATTCATATTTTTGGAAATGTATGATTTTCACTGTGAGAGAGTATAAATATTGTTTGTAATCCTTTCTGTTTCTGTCTCTGCAGGTTATTGTAATGGCTTGTCGAGAGTTTGAGATGGGAAGGGTAAGGCCCTGATGTTTAATCCCTTCATGTGTGTTTGTGTCAGTGCATAGCATGCAAGTGTACGTACGTGTGTCAGTTCCCACGGCCATGGATTTCAAAATTCTCATTGTCCAGGCCCGGAAAAGTCTCAAAAATGAGTAAAATCCTTGAAAGTTTTTCAAAAGTCACGGAGCTCTGTTGAATGAAATTCATTGTTACAGTTATCCCCGTTGGATAACCGCCCACGTAATGTAAAATAACGGCCAATTTATTTTCTGTAGCTCTTGGCGTGACGTAGCTGTAAGATGCATCTATGTGTGACAGCGCTTTGTTTACTATCACGTACATTCCTTCATATTCTCCTAGCGTTCTGTGTCTCCCTCCTTGTTGAAAAAAAAAAATAGCGATTAACAAAATAAACTAACAATCTTGACAGTGCATACACGCACATTCCAACCAACTGTTAGGGATTGAAAAAGCTTGCTGTTTATTTTCATCCAGTAATTAACATTTGGAGTCAAGTATACTATAGTATTCTGTTATGTTCAGTTTTACTATGGGTCCTCGAAAAGTAATTATATAGTATAGTATATACAGTATATATAGTATATAGTAATTATATAAGTTTTGATGATTATAGAATGTTTTCGGTCCCAGTTGTCTGCCTGAATCTTAAAAATGTAAAGTAGCATTATTTTTTCTTTGATTCTGTAGTCTAGTGGTTCAAAAAGCTTTTTGGTAGGATTAACTCACGTACCCCTTTATCAATTCCAAATTTATGTAACAAATGTATAACACTATTCATAATACATGAATAGATATTTTTATATTTTTTTCATACAGTACAACATGGTCAGCAATCATACTACAACTAATGAAGCTAAATGTTTGAACGGCTGATCCGTTAAGCCTACTTTTAGCTACATATTTCAAAAGTTTATCCATTTAACAACTATTACAACCTTTTATCCATTAACTTTTCTTTTAACTAACTGTTTTAACAGTTTCTCCAGTACTTTAGCTAGAAGCTAATTATTTGAACTGTTTAGTCTACTTTTAGCAAACTACTACAACCATTTACGCATTACTTTTAACTATTTCAACCGTATATCCATTGCTTTAGCTAAACATTTGGTTCAGTCATTATTTTAGCTACATTTTTCTACTATTTATCAATTTAGCTATTTGTTTAAATGTCTATGCTAACTCTTTTTCTTGCACTCTTACATAACGGCAACTTGTAGTGTTCAGGTGTTACAGATAAACACTACAAATAATCATTTCTATTGTTACACATGAGTTAACATGAGTTGAGTAACTCTGGTTGGTGTAAAATAACACATTTAGAGGATTGTTTTGCCTTGGTGAAGATATTTCTACTCTTTCATGCATTTTTCTGCTTGTATATTTGTGTATGTGAAAAGAAATATTGAGGGGTCGCTAAAGGCATTTACCAAAGCCCCAGACATCAATATGTTCACTGAACTATTAATAAAGCGTGACTGAAAGCTCAAGTAATTAGCATATGCATCTGTAAGGTCTGCTTTGCACATGTAGGTATATAAATTATGTGTATTTAGTCCCTGTTTTTCCATAAGTGTCATTGTCAGCGTTCCACATGTCACGTTAATGTTTTATTTCAAGCCCGAAGGTGTGTGTGTGCACAGGAAGCTGTGGTATTTGTCTGCTTTACTGTTCTCAGCCAAACCTAACTCCTGTTTTTCTTCTCTGGTTAGAAAAAGTGTGAACGGTATTTCCCATTACTCGGGGAGGAGCCCATGAGTTTTGGTCCTTTCAGAATCTCCTGTGTAAGTAGACAAATCTCTAATAGTGTGTGCGTGTGCGTGTGCGTGTGCGTGTGCGTGTGCGTGTGCGTGTGCGTGTGTGTGTGTGTGTGTGTGTGTGTGTGTGTGTGTGTGTGTGTGTGTGTGTGTGTGTGTGTGTGTGTGTGTGTGTGTGTGTGTGTGTGTGTGTGTGTGTGTGTGTGTGTGTGTGTGTGTGTGTGTGTGTGTGTGTGTGTGTGTGGGGGGGGTCTGTTGTTCTTGACTCCTGCATATCTCACATTTTGTTCCAGTGACCATTTTAGTCGAGTTCTGAATACATGTTCTGCCTGTCTCTGTTTTTCTAGGAGTCAGAGCAGGCCAGAACAGACTACTTTATCAGGACTTTGACGGTGGAGTATGAGAATGTAAGTTATCTCCCTAATTGCTCTTTTCTGTTCTTTACACTTTGTTTTATTGATAAAATAATTTTTATCCCTGTCAGTCCTCACAGTGAAAAATCAATAATGCAATATTGATAGCGATAGTTTTTATTCATTTATTATAAAGCAGGTCGACAGTCCATATGAATCCACAGAGAAATGCCGTGTTTTTTGAACATTTAAGTCTGCCCAGATTTGTTCTCATGTAAACCCTGAAAAGTAGCATAATATGGGACCTTTATCGTTGGTATATCTCATATGAAGGAATGGCACATGTACGCAAAATCACATGAAAATAATAAACCTTATTCATTTGGGCAACAACATTTTAGAAAAACAATGAAACCAACTTGTTTTTATCACCACACAACTCCACGAACATTAGATAAATGCTCATAGTAAAAAGTCGCCCACACATTCATGTTCTCCTCTTGATGATTCAATTTGCCGACCTTCCATCGACCTTTAAACCTTTAAAAATATTCCTGCGTATGTCTCCCTGCAGGAAACTCGGAGGCTAACACAGTTCCATTATATGAACTGGCCAGATCACGACGTCCCCTCATCATTTGACTCCATACTGGATATGATCGGACTTATGAGAGAATATCAAGAGAATGACGATGTTCCTATATGTGTGCACTGCAGGTAGGCACAGTACACACACACACACACACTGTACAGGGACAAATCCACCCATGTATGCAACATTTAAAACAGAGACTGATTTCAAATGAGAAAATCAAGTCATCGTCATGTTGTATGCAGTACAATATGTGGTATATGCATTAAAAAAAATCACTCTTTGTGGATTAAGACTTAAGTCACATTCTTTCATATTTATGCTCTTGAATTGAATGAGTCATGAGATTGCCAGTGGTTTTCTGAGAGTAGGCAGTAAGAATGTACAACAGGTGTTGGGCATTGGTTTGTGCGTTTTGAAATCAAGTTTCAACACTGCAGTGAATTGTTGCAGTCACGACTACACCCGGCACACTTCTATTCCTTGCAAAAGCTAGATTTAATGTTTAATATTCAGCTGATATATTCTGTCGATTCGGTTGTTTCAGTTCAGTTAATCTGATTGGAAACGTATCACAGCTACAGTTATTCCATAAGATTACTGTATGCTGAGGCGTTATTCGTCCAGGCAATGTTACATTCACAACATGACTGCACCATGTCCACCAATAAACAACTTAAAATGGTGAAGTAGTCCACAAGACTGAAAACACACTGATTCATGTGGCTATATATGTAAGTCCTCTGCTGCACACATGCATGGGTACACACACAGCACACACAGTGTCCATGTGTGTGTAATCAGCTATAATGAGCAGCCTGAAGACATTTCCTGATTCCTCTGTTACACAGCAGGACTTAAAGCTGCTTCCCTGCGTCTGTAAACATGCCATGAGCTGATGTGCACCGTACTGCGTGTGTGTGGACAAACTGTGCTTGTTAGAGTAGCAGAGGCTCTCTGACAGCATGAGATAACGTATTATGATTTTATGTGTCTGACATGATGCCACGTAATCTTAAGATCCTGTCTCCATCCTGTCTGGGCGAGGTCTTGTTGTTGCCGACAAACATTCATACACGCGGTTGAGTGTTTGTCTGTACATATTCTCTTTATGTGGCCTTGAGAGTAGAAATCCAGAGCTGATATTTGGGCAGAGTGTGTTTTTAAGTGAATGTTTTGTGATGAGAGGGAGGAAGTTCTTCAGTGTGTGTCTGTGTCTTTACATGTGAATCTAATATGTATGACTGTGACTGTACAGTGCAGGCTGTGGGAGGACGGGTGCTATCTGTGCTATCGACTACACATGGAATCTCCTCAAAGCTGGGGTATGTGAACACACACACACACACACACACACACACACACACACACACACACACACTCCTACACATACCTAAACAATACCTCTGCAGTTTCAAGTGAGAATTTACCCTTTTTGTTGTTGTGTTGTGTGCTTTTTAAAGAAAATTCCAGAAGATTTTAATGTTTTTCGGTTGATCCAAGAGATGAGGACGCAACGACACTCTGCTGTTCAGACCAAGGTTTGTTTTCATTTCTTTCCTTTTACACACAGAGCGGTATGTTGCCTTCATACTGCTCTGAAATCATTTTCAGCTGGAGATAACTCACATTTTCCAGATGTATTTGTATCTTTAAGTAGCATACATTTAAAATAATGAGCCTGTTTTGATTCAAAGCACCCACAGACACTCTTTACATTGAGAGTGAAAACGCTAGATTAAGGCTGTTAGATAAATTCTTGAAACGCCTTAAAAGAGACTGCTGGAACTGTACTGTAATTTCTGAAAATGCAGTGCAATCCACTATTGCCTTACCGGGAAAGTAATGAGGTTAAACCCGTGTGCATCAGTGAAAGCCTTGCTGTTGTTTTCACACAGGTTGTATTCCATAGCCTTGAAAATGGACGATTTTGAGTACAGAAATAAAAATGTTTTTGCTTTTATATTGATTTGCTGAAACCCTGTTTTTTTCTCTCTCTTCTTCTTCACCTCCCCTCCATTACCTTATATCATATTTCTTTCCCTCTCTCTCTCTCTCTCTCTCTCTCTCTCTCTCTCTCTCTGTCTCTCTCCCTCTCTCTCTCTCTCTCTCTCTCTCTCTCTCTCCCTCTCTCTCTCTTTGTCTCTCTAGGAGCAATACGAGTTAGTTCATAGAGCGATCGCCCAACTCTTTGACAAACAACTGCAGCTACTGGAGAGCCCAACCAACGCGCAGATACACGATGGCATGGTATGACACACACATACATTCACACATATTGTGCATGCTGTCTGGTGTTAAAGAAAGACAGGATGTCGCTGAGTAACACACTGGGAGTGGGAAAAAAAACACAAATAATTAATCACAGGGGAGGGAGAGGGTAGGAGGAATAAAGGAGAGGGAAGAGAGGCCTTCAGAAAACTTTGCTCTTTACACAGACAGAAAAAGAAGAGTTGCAGAGCTTGTGCCAAAAAGATAAATCTCCTCTGCTCTGCAGGGTAGTCTGAAGACTGCGCACAGTTAGACCTATTTAAAAGAGCTGAAAAAAAGCTTTGCTCTGTCAGTCACCACTGCCCTCTTTCTAATTTACTTCACACTATCCTCCACACATACCATATGCAAAGTGTCGTTAATTCATATCATTTTATTATCAACCGCATAAAATGATTGGTTTGGACTTTAATCAGAAAATATATGGGAATTGAATATTTTTGAGTTTTAACACCTGGTGGATTTCTTTTACATTTTTAGTGTGCCATACGCTTATTGGGAGCGTTTAAAAAAAGAAAAGTGTAAAAATACCAGAGAGGTAAGAATAGCTTTAAGTCATTTATTGATAAAGTGAATCGGAGCCCACCCTGCTTTTTCCTCTTTCTGCTCCTGAAACAAAAAAATGGGTGTCAAAGAGCAGAACTAAGAGTACTATGCGCGGTACTGCGTGTGTGTGGACAACCTGTGCTTGTTAGAGTAGCCCAGATCATTTCCAAGCCTTTCAAAGGTTCCATATTACATGATTGTAGAAATAGCTACTCCACCCCACTGTAAAATGTAGTTAAACTACCCGTGCTGCTATCCCCCCCGCACCCAACAACACTGTTATGTAGATCTATGAAGATAAAAGCCAGAAAGCCTGAGGACAGAAGCATCAATAAGACAGCGTGCAAGATTGACAGACGTAAAGAAAGAGGACGCAGGGAGACGATGAGAGGGTGCATAGGGCAACAATCCAGGAGTTGACTTCCTGCTTAGGAAGCTCCGATGACATCACCCCTCTCCCATAATGCACTCTGAGTCTGAGAATAGACATCCGTTGGGAAAGGGAGACCCTCGCTAGAGTTGGTCACAGCATGTTTACCTTAGAAAAGACGTACTTTTTAAAGAACTACCCAAAATGGGGAGAAACTTGTATCTGAATTGTACGACGGTTTGCGCTGTTAATCATTTGATAAGAGTAGGCGTGTGTATTCAGAGGAAGACAAGAACTCCAGCACATGTTTGTTGCTACTCATTATAACCTTGTGATTATCTAACAAAGTTGCAAGTCCAACAGTACACGCACACACACACACACACACACGCACACACACACACACACACACACACACACACACACACACACACACACACACACACACACACACACACTGTATTAGCAAAACATTATCAGTGTACTGTACTGACTCAGTCCATACACACATTGACTCATGTCCAGTCAGCCATTGTTAGTGACTAAAACACCCACATAGGTGCTCTCAATGGCAGTACGAACAATGAGCCTACACACACATCCCACGCGCGTTTTTCTTCTGCTCAGACGAAGGCGCCATTGTTTGCAGGAAGTAAATTGATTCTTCACAACACACATGGACATACGGCCGAACGATATGTGATCAGACCCTCTGTCTTTTCTTCACGTACACTGAACGTGCTCAAGTATTTTCCTCACACAGACACGTAGAGCTGAAGTGGCCTGATTTGCCCTTCTGTCTCGAGTTAATGTAGACTGAAGTTTTCCCGTCATCTTCTCATTATCAGAGTGGAGGGAGAGTCAAATTAATGAGTCACGGGGGAAGAGAGGAGAGGTGGAGGAAACCGAGAGTTGAGAGGAAGAGCGAGAAGATTAGACGGGAGGAGGAGAGCTTCTTTCGGAAACAATTGCAATCCTTCAGTGAAGCAATTTTGTAGCAACGTTCTGCATCTGCTCAAAAGCACGTAGGAGAAGAAAGAGTCAAGAGTATTAAGACAAAGAGGTGCTGTACATTTAAACAACAATTATAAAAACAGCGGTTACAATTTGAGCTGAGATTCGCCATTTCAAAATTGTGCAAAACTAATACTGTCATAAAGATGATTTCACAATTATCAAGATGTATTAAAAGTTTTCATATTGTAGAAAGTAAAATACCTTGTTTTTTTTAACTTATAAACCAGGTTGAGGTGCTTTATAAATACTGTGATAGTATGAAAACGCTCAATCCACAGAGAAATGCACACAGCCTGTATTCAGAAACTGTGCCTTTAAACGGCAACTATAAGAACCCCCTCACTTTTTCCAAACTAGCATTATAGTCTCAATTTAAAATAGATCAAATCCATCTTATTCATCATTAATCTACACACAATACATCATAATGACAAAGCAAAAACCGTTTCGGTTTCAGAAATTTTTAGCAAACATGTCAATACAGACATAGCACATGTCAAACTCATTTTCATTTGGCATATACACATTGTTCTATACTTTTCATTACTTCAGAGAGTGCTGAGCAATGGAGCCAGGCCAAATCTGACAACAACATATCATTAAAATTAACTTAAATTTGGTAATTAAATAACTATGACCATGATATGTGCAGAGTGGGACAATTGAAACATAAACGGTGCACTCCTGGGGAGGAATTACATAATGGAGACAGTGTTTCTAAACTACCTCACACATATTTTTGACATTTCTATACTGCAAGAACTGCAGTGTAGCAGCTCTGACTCTTTGTGTATGAAAACTGTTACACTTTTAACTGAAAAGTATGTTTCTGTGTGTGTGTGTGTGTGTGTGTGTGTGTGTGTGTGTGTGTGTGTGTGTGTGTGTGTGTGTGTGTGTGTGTGTGTGTGTGTGTGTGTGTGTGTGTGTGTGTGTGTGTGTGTGTGTGTGTGTGTGTGTGTGTGTGTGTGTGTGTGTGTGTGTGTGTGTGTGTGTGTGTGTGTGTGTGTGTGTGTGTGTGTGTGTGTGTGTGTGTGTGTGTGTGTGTGTGTGTGTGTGTGTGTGTGTGTGTGTCTGTGTGTAATTGTCCAGGTTGAAAGCAGTCCAGATAAAGCAGTCCACCAGTCAGATGATGAGAGATGGGACACACCGCCTCCAAAACCTCCCCGCATACGGAGGTAAGACGTTTGTTTTCTCAGCTTAATGAGCTAATATGGTCTGTTCTCACCTTTTTTTTTCATGTTCACAAAACACGCAAAATGGATGTAGCTGAAGAATAGCCTGCGCTCACACAGATGAATGAACGGGCTCACATAGAAGTGAGCAGTAGGTGTGAGGTAGCCCGTAACTGAACACAGTCGCCGTTGTGTTTTCGTAGGAGGAACACAACAAAAAGACGCGTGCGTGCGTGCGCGCGTGCATGTGTGCGTGCGTGTGTGTGTGAAAACATATTAAACTGACCAAACAGAAGCAGCAGCCGTTGCTTTCTGACACATTAGTTCCCCCGACAGCCGACAGATACACCCGGCCTCCACTTTACCGAAGTTAACTTCTGTTTGCCTGACAACAACTGTTGTGGCCCGAGGATGAGCTGTATTTTTAGATCATTATTGCAACTCTTAACAATTCTCTGCAACACCGCGTGCTGTTGCATGTACCACAACCCTAGGCTAGTTTAAGTAGAACTGCTACATCTTTCAGCTCCCCCCTCTTTGAGAACAAATACACTCTTTTTCACACTTGCAGGCATGTGGTCGGTATCTGGTATCTGTCGTATGCATAAACACACAAAGATGCCTTCTCTCTTTTCTTTGCCACATTTATCCCCCCTCCTCATTCCTTTCTTATCCTCTCCTCTTGCTTCTCTTCTTCTCTGTGGCCCCTGTCCTCCCTCTCCTCTCATTTGTAATGTTGCTGTATGTGCCCAGCAGGGGTTGTGCTCCACTTTCTCTCAGCCAGTTCATCTCCAGCCCCCCCCCCCCCCCTTTTTCTCTCTCCTTATGAGTTATTGAATACATACACTTTACACAATACTACAACTTTTTAAACGAGCTGCATAGATGCTCAGCGCGTTGCCTCACTTCTTGTTGCCAGGAGACTGCTTTACTTAATTACCTGTTGCTAGAAGCATTGTCTAAAAGTGTGTGTTTGCCAGCATTTTGTGTGAATCATTCGCTCTAGGCTTTAACAATCTTGTTTTATTTCATTCTCATTTCTAAACCTTCAAAATGGCAGAAAAATCAGAGCAGACGTGACATTTGTTGTTTCAGCACTGAAATGCTCACGCTCTTGGTATGCTTTATTTGTCTTCTGTACCAGGCGGTTTGATGGGAAAGCAAATGTTTTTCAGAGGTCCTAATTTAGGGATGTAGCTGCGAGCGATCTGTTTACTGAAAGGTTTCTTTGCTGTTCTAAGTAAAACATACAAATTTGAACTCAGAGATGCGGCTAAACTATGAGGCTTTCCTGGAAGACTCTTCAATCCTAAATCTTAGTATGTGTCTCTCTCCGCGTCGTCCCTCAGTTTCCTAAAGGAATAATATCCAGGCCTGCTTTAAGCCTGGGAGTATTTTAGTGATGGTAAGAGCTATTTTTATCAACATAGTCCACATTCTGGTGGCCACACTGGTCAGTTGTGCCCTCTGGTGCACACATTATTTGATTTTTCGGATAACCAGCACACTGTACATTAAAGTTTGCTCATATTTTACAGCTAAACAGATTCCTCCACCCCCGCAAAGAACGATGGCGTTTGTTATTCACTTGATGTAAACAGTCATAATATTTTCATACATACTTGCATTTTTCATGAATGTCCTTGTGCTGCAGTTTTCAGATGTTGTGTGCTTCTTTGCTCTCTTTGATATTGCTTATTTGTATTTTGCTTTGACTTATTATTGTTTGCTCCTGTAATAGCTCAGCTTCCCCTTAGGAATGATTTTTATATAATCTCATCTTATCTTCGAGGGACACCGGGCCCGGATAAACTCCGTGGTATCTGAATGATTCATATCCCCATGGAAACAATCCACACCAGGGGGAATCATCTGTGTTATTGTTAAATATATATTTTCCTTGCTCAGGCAATGAAGACGATAGAGGAAGAAATTCTCATGGGTAAATTTTGTTTTCATTGAAGACACTTCCTATCCTATAACCTGGAGGCTAGACATTACCAACAAGAGATACAATTTTAGACTCTGGTGGTTAGAAAAGCGCTGTTCTCCAGCAATCATGACCTCTGACCTCCCCACTGAGATTATAGCAAAAGTTATTAGACTAATGCTTCTAGGAATAATTCACAAACCTGACTCCAGATGGATTGATTCGCATTTGCTCAGCATATCCATCTGGGAACTCTCATTTGGAGGTCTTTTGGGAAGGGTTGAAAAAAAACGGTTGCTTATTGGATAAACCACCAACCGTCTATCACCAACATACGGGCCAAATCAACCAATCAGATCAACGAAGCTGTTGCTGATGTACAGACAGAGCGTCGAGGCAAAGCTCGGAAAGTGAAAAACATGTCGCTAAAGGATATTTGCCGTTTGTGTAACGTGAATTTACGGATAAAAGGCACAATATCAGATGCCCGGTCCATATTCAGAAGGATCCAAGAGCAAAAAGTGGAGCTTGCTAGATCAGGATGGTATCAGAAGGCTAATAATTCACTGCCTCTGTGAAAGGAAAGTGGCAGCCAGTGGCAGCTGTACTGTGGTACTGGGTTTTTATGAAGAAACCTTTTACAGCATGACTGCAACTCCGAAGTTGCTCAAGAAAAGGAAGTCCCCTGTCCTTCTAGCTAACTTCTGTGTGTCTGACTTTCATCTTTTACACACACACACACACACGCGCAGCTCTCTCTTCAGTCATGCGCTCTTGATTTAGCACACCACCACCACATCCTTTCACAGTTCTTTTTTTCCCGTGTGTACATATATCTGCATGCATATATAAATGTATATGCCATGGAGTGGAACAAAATTAATTTTGTAACTTTCCAGCGCGGCTCACTTGGTCTCAACCTCAGTATCCTGTATATAATTCACACGCCTACACTGTGTTTATCTATAGGTGTGGTGTATAAGCATCCTACACAGTACTGTAGAGACTTTCACTGAACTCGCTGGTAGATGAACTCTTGTACACTTTGCTAGATGAAAAGAGAATTAAAAGGGGACATAGTATGCTCGTTTCCAGGTTCATATTTGGATTTTGGGTTCCTACTAGAACACGTTTACATGCTTTTAATGTTCAAAAAGTTGTGACATCACGACCGTACAGAAGTCCTGAGGGCTGGTTTTAAAGATACAGTTTCTGAATACAGACTGTGCATTTCTGTGCGGATTGAGTGTTTTGATACTTTTACAGTATTTATATACAACACCTTGACCTGATTTCTAATAAAAAAAGAATAAAAGCAAAATAAATAAAGAATACAATGCTTTGATACCCCTTCTTGTCTTCAACTCTGTACTGCAGCTCCAGATAAAAAAAAAAACTACATTCAGAGGGGAAAACTCTATTTTCTTTTTTTAACATCAACATATCATGGCAATATAGTTACATCTGAGGGTTTGTTATTGGTCTCATACTGCTACTTTTTTTATTTTTATTCTGCCACCTAGTGGTAACCAACTCATCTTCCCAGCATAGAGTTTTAGTTTCATCCATGTATGAAATGAATTAAGCTCATTTCATCATCTTAGCTTCATTATTTCTTTTGAGACAGAATAATTTAGAGAGGTAGAAGTTGAAATGTCTGGAGGTTGCCTGACCAATCTTCTGAAACTCTTGCCCTCTCATCAGTTTCATTTCTCCTATTGCCTCAACCAGATTCTTCAAACCTGTTCCTTTCTTCCTTCTTTCTAAAGCAAATGTGTTAGACTTAACTTAAACATGTATTACAGCGCAAAAGCAAAATATGTTGGCATACAAATGAATCCATTTCTCCTCACAGTCTAAGCCTCGATTATACCTGCCGTGTCTACGAGGGTCCAGCTCTGTCGGCGGGATATAAATGTCGTCATCCGTCCATGTCCGCGAGCAGCCCAATAAAAGGGAATGCATATCCTCCAACTAATTCTGGCTTTGAGTGTAAATTTTGCTCTCTGTCTCTCTGTGTAGTTCCCAGGCAGAAGGTGATGTGAAGGAGGAGATACTCCAGCCCCCGGAGCCTCACCCCGTACCCCCCATTCTGACCCCGTCTCCCCCTTCAGCCTTCCCCACAGTCACCAATGTACGGCAGGACAACGACCGCTACCACCCCAAACCTGTCATACACGTCCTGGCAACCGCACAGGTGAGTTTATTTATACACTTATTTCTACATTTGCAGGTAGTTTTTCTTTCCATTTCTCAAAATACATCATCTCAACAATTCTTTGGATCTGCATGTTTCTTCTGTTAGGGACACTATTAGAATTGTTTTTCTTCTTTTGTAGCATGTATTAAAGATGTAGTAAGGTGTTTATCCTAACATTCATTTATATTTTTCTAAAGTCTTCCTTTTTTTTTTACATGCCTGCTTTGTTTTCCAGTTGATGGTGCATTTGCAAATGTGTTTTTAAGTGTTATATTTTCCTTTCAGAATAAAGACGCAGACCAGCAGCAGAACCAGTCAGAATCTAGTCCAGAAAAGCAGACCAGTCCCTCAGAGCAGAAAGATCAAGATCTACTGAGACGAAAACAGCAGACTCAGGCCTCAAATCTAGATCTCAATGACAACTATAACAACAAATCGACATCTACAAAATCCGAATCGGGCCAGACTCAGACTCCCTCGTCGCCGCTCTCCCCGGCTGTCGAAGGTTCCGGCGCTCCCCGGATCGAGAGGAAGCTGAGCATTGAGATTAAAAAGGTGCCGTTACAGGAAGGACCTCGTAGTTTTGACACTAATTCCTCCATGGGAGTAGCAGGCGGATTGGGCAGCAGTTCACCCAATAGCACAGGAGCGCTGCAAAGAAGCCACGCCTTCAAAGCCCGTTCTGGCCAATCCCTGCTGACGTCTAGTTCATCGCTGTCAGAGGACTCGGGCACGGAGGGAGGAGCAGGCTTTTGTGGGGAGAGTCATGCGGACGGAGGTGTCCTAGCCAGACCGAATCACCTCCCCGTGAAGAGCGAGAAGGTGGAGACCCAGGGAGGGGAGAAAGCGGAGGTGAAGGCCGGCCATGCAGCGTGGTCTCAGGCCTGTAACAGCCCTGAAAAACAGTTCCCCAAAACCACCTCCTCATCTTCCTCCTCAGACTGCGTGGCCCCGTCATCCTCCTCCTCCCACCTCTCCTCCACCTCTTCCTCCTCCTCGTCTACTCCCGTTAGGACTGCTCTGAGCTTCACCAACCCCCTGCACTCGGATAACTCGGAAGAGGAGGGGGATGGAGAGATGTCCGGAGGAAAGGAGGGCTATCATACTAATGTATCCACGGCAACGACGGCCATAGTTACCACATCCTCTCACCACGGAGACCAGCAGCCGCCTCGGAAGGTGTCGCCCATGTCGATCGCAGGGCAGAGCTCTTTGTCCCCCTCTGTCACCACAGCAAGTACGTCACTCTGCTGCTTTTATTCAATAAGGAAATCTTATTCCTTTCACTAACTGGCTGCTTTCCTTCAACTTTAAATGAAGTCAGATGAATACACACCTGGATTAACTGAATAAATCAGGTTTAGACATCGGTTTGATTAAATTTACTGATCTAACTCAACTAAACACTGAAGGTTATTTCAGAGAGTAACTTCTGAGTGACAACCTGTCTTTATTAGGAGGAGGCAGGTCTCAGACAGACCACATGCTAATAAAAAGGTGCATCTGTCAACACACACTGTTCTAACTGCTAGTTTAAGACAGAGCTAGAGAGATGAGGGAGAAAGGAATAGGAGAATGAGAAAGTCGGAGGAGCAGAGTGAGATAGTTCCAGTGAATTTTGTTTCAAGAAGCACGGCTGTATGACTAATTGGTTTGCTCGGAATGCTGCAAAAGTTAACCAGCACACATCTGTCAAAACAACTCTTCTCTTTGCCCTTTCAGCTTGTGTGTGTTTGTCTAAGTGAGTGGATTTACAAACTGCAGAAAGAACCAAAGGAATCCTGTTTTTGCAGTGCAGTTCTTTGTGTCTGTTTATGTGTGTGTGTGTGGGTGGGTGTGTTTGTGTGTGTGTTTGTGTGTGCATGTTGGATGGTGAAGGATCAACTCTGCATGAGACTGAAAAATACACTTTGGCCATTTCAGTGCACGTTGGGTTGAACAGAGCAGTGTCACGCCTGTTTTATGCATCGGTCATCGCCTCACCGCCACGATCGCAGCTGTGAGATGGTTTTACTCTTCTGGGGCGTAAAAGAGTGAGATCGCTTCTTCCTCTTTGTTGATTTCAAAAATCTTTTGAGATTTTGAAAT
Organism: Echiichthys vipera; assembly: GCF_963691815.1. Classification (NCBI taxonomy): domain Eukaryota; kingdom Metazoa; phylum Chordata; class Actinopteri; order Perciformes; family Trachinidae; genus Echiichthys; species Echiichthys vipera. The sequence continues at coordinate 11,245,932 of NC_139845.1, read as the reverse complement.
CTGATTCTTGCTGTGAATGGAGCTGAGGTGGAATGATTTGAAGTGGACTTTTGGCTTGGAACGGTTTTGATCTTGAATGGGTTCAACGCTTGATGACGAAAGACTTACCTGCATTTTTAAATATTTGGATTTCACTTTAAGGGTGCATGATTTGAATCAATTTGCCACCAATAAAAACTAGTGTTTATATACTGTATATATATAATATATTGGAAGATACAGCACTCTTTTTAGTGTATTGTGTTTTACATAAACAGCCAGTATATTGATTCTATCCAGTTTAAAACATCTGATAATGATATATCAGACTTACTTTTTTAACAAATAACATAAAATACAGATCCCTTAGATTTCAATACTTTAAATATACTGCAAATATGTAAGGATAATATAGAGAGAGTGAGGTTATAATTGAAAATTGAACTAGAAGCAGGGTTTCATTCGCAATAATGGCCCGCTCACTGTACATTAGCCTGCTTATTACATTGCTTTCTACTAAAGACAATTATGGCCAATTAATCCAGCTAACTCTAATAAGATGCGTGACAACATTTAGTTGATGACAGGATATCCGACTCTATAAACACCAGTGTGTGCTGCTGTACACTGCGTGAAAAGGAAATTATTTAAAAAACATAATTCGGGATCATTTTTGGAATTGGAGATATGCATATACTACAGGGAAACTAGCCTGTTTTGAGGCTTGTATAAGTTACGATGTTGAAGTTGACAGGAACTAAATGTTCTTGATTCAAGTTGACAGCCGCACACCTGTAACTCGGATGCAATGTTTTTATTTTAAATTCTAGCAGTAAACATTTGGGCACATCCTGCTCGTTTCAGGAACCAAAGAGAAAGTGTGTGTGTTAAAAGTTGACTTTGACATTTATACTGGAGAGCCTCAAGACAGTCGTTAAAGTTGTTGTAGGAAAAAACACTGAGAGACTGTCTCTTGTTTTCAGTTACATAATCAAATCAAATTCAAATGTTATGGTAGCCGTTCAGATGTCTGGCGTTATGCTCTCCTGAAGTTTTTCCAATATTTAAAAATAAATGCAGAAATATTTGCCTCACAGTCCTGAAGTGGGCTGGCGTGTGTTGTGGTCTGCTTGGCTTTCTGGCACCTCATCTTTGGGCTGTGGTGGCGCTTTGGAAGGGGATATGAAACGCTGACGGCTGCTGTTTGATGGGTTGCAAGAATCTAACGACTGCTTGTTGATGAGTTGCGAATTTGCAGCTTGCCACTTTGGTGGTTGGTCAAGAGAAAAATGGCAGTTGCTTGTTTTATAGGTTGAATTATCAATGAACCAGTCAAACTATTTATATTGCACAGTGGCAAACCAATGAGACGGAAGAAATACAAAAGTTAAATAGTGAGAAACCAATGCATGCAAAGTTTGAATGAAATATATAAAACATAAAACACATTAAAAAAAAAAAAATCCAAAAGCTACAAGATTAAAGTGTCAAATGTCATAAAAATACAAACTAAATACAATAAAAAACACAATGAAATTGTTCTAAAACATGCCAATAAACATGCATTACTTTTTAAATAATCAGTACTCAAGTATTATTACTCTCTGAAGACATTATCTTGCTAGTAATTCCACTGTTTTCCTTTTGGTGAAGTTTGTTTAATCACTTCAGTTGCTTGTGAGTGAAACACGACCAACATCCCAACAGAAGCGGGTGAAATGTGTCTTTAAAGCTGACGTTGTAATTGGATTGTTAACAACACTTTAGTTACACCAGGAACAAGAATATACTGTAATCTAGCTCTTGCCCTCATCACTTACTGCTGTAAAAACACTTAAAGTTTTCCTAGCAGTGCCAGATTAACTAGCATCTTAGGTTGTCTGCTGCATGTATCCTCATGTTGTTTACCTAAATCACCCAGTAAGATTTAACCATCACAACATGAGTGACTAACTGTAGATCAAACAATTAGCTATAAAAGAGGCATTATTTTAGGCTAAACTTTTCTAATAACATTCTTCTCAAAGGAAAAAACATCTTCAAAGGTGATGCATACCTCGATCCTTCAGGGCCTCAGAGTTGAATCTTGCCTTTCCCTTCCAGACGAGTGGGAGAAAATGTAATTAAGAGTTCAGGCAACCGGGTCTCACACACAAAAAAAAAAAGAGACAGATTCTCTCATGGCAGGTAATAAGGTCATTAATACAAAATGACTTCTTGGATATTGTGCTTTAATTAAAAGGAGTTGTGTTTATTTTAGCTGGACATTAGAATAAAGGAGGATGGTTTGAAAGGCAGCAGGAGTTAGAGGGTAATGACCCATGTGTGTTAGCCACACTGTCAAAGAATGTAAGGAAATATAATCAGTAATGACTGTGTGGAGCATGTCAGTGAGTTTAGTTGCAAATCAATGTGGCACACCAGTAACTTAATGACGCTGTACATGTATTAACCAGTAAAAGTCCCCAAAGTGAAATGTGTATTATCATTTGTCATGACCTACAGATTACCTTTGACAGCGGTTACATGTCAAACATAGTCCTGAAACATGCGATCCCTCACATGAAACAAAAGGGCTGATTAAACAGGGCCATATTTGTCAGCCTGTTCCACCAATTCTGTGACTAAGTGTGAGCAGAGAGCGTCAATGCCACACCATAGTCGGACGCTGTTGGGACACTATGTTTTATATAATTCAGATGACAGGGAAAAAACAATGATTAATGCAACACATACATTAATATATAATATATAAGCAATAAGACATAAGGTCAATATTAGTAATGTTAATATGAGTAGTTTTGTCTTTTTCATGCGTTACTGCTTTCACATTTATGAATGATAACTACTCATATCGCTACCTTGCATTGGTGAATTCACTTAATGAGGTGCCTTATATTTATCCCATTCATCCTAATTTAAATTATTTTAAATAACAGTTTATGGTAAAGCATGACCAAATATACATCTATAATGTTTAAAATTAGCCTTGGAAGGTGAGAGGTGAAGAGATGTTTGACCTTTTGTAATAAAGCTTTTAGTTTTACTTTACATCACTTCTTGGGGCCACTTAGTGAAGGGATCAAGGAAATGAGGAGTTTCAGCACTTTTCTTTGCATCGTTTCCACTTGACAGCCGATCTCTGGTCTTTTCTTCTCGGGGCCAGTAATTAACGTTGCTTCTCATTGACCTCTGACCTTTTTAACCCAGACTGCTGGGACAGCGATGACTCCCCTCCCCCCCTCCCTGCGAGAACCCCTGAGTCCTTCCTACTGGCCACAGGTGCGTTTGCATTGGTCAAGATTCACAGGTGTGTTTCCAGCGTAGCGGATACTCTGGGTCACCTCCTGGATCTGGTGTTTCTATAGCTGGTCAAAGCAGGTGGATGGATCTGTGAACATGAGACATTTTGAAAATGAAAATCTAGTTCTTGGAGGAGTGTGTGTGTGCGTGTGCAAGTGTGTGTGTGTGCGTTTGCGTGTGTGTTCTCTTTAATAACTAGACCACCCTGCTGTTTTCCTTCTTTCCCTCTGTTGTGATCTGAATGTTAAAATATTCAACCACATGAGGGCAAATGAGATGACAAGGAGCAGACAGGCTCACTGTTTTTGTCAAAAGAGGGCACTTTTTTCGGGTGATGGGCATTATCAGTTTTACAACACTAGGGGGCACCGTTGGTATTTTAGACCTGCTGTGTTTCTGTAAAGACCATCAGTGAAAGTCCCAATCCATACTACATACAGAAAATAAAGTATAGTCAAATATGGATACTAAAAAACAACCTTGATTTTAGAGTGCAGTATTGATGCACACTTATCCCACACTGTGATGCACGCAGCGGGATAAAAACACTATTAAAAAAAACAACTGTCTGCTGGTAAAACAGATCCAGGACCACCTCAAACTATTGTTTTTCTTAGAAATCAATTTGATGTCTTGTCATTGGTGCGGCTGGGTACAGAACTTCAGTACTTTTAGGAACTGACTGTCGACTCGATTATTGAAAAATGCCTTGTCCTTCAACATTAAATTTCAATAACGAAGCAGTAAATCTCATCGTCAGCGAGCCAATAAGCTTCCAGAATGCGTTTATCAAGATTTAATAATGCGGGTGATTGGCTGTCTTGAGGGTACACACCACAGAGGCATGCACAAAAAAACTCAACATTACACATGTGTGTGTCGTTGTATTTTGAGAGCCTTGACTACAGTGTGCGTCACATGGGTGTAAATAAGCTGAAAAATAAATATTTATACTGTACTTTTGTGATTTAGAATAATTCTTTCATTGTTTAAAATCATTCAGGAACCGGTATCAAATTTTTGAGCGATACCCAGCTGGCATTATTGGCAGTGACACCAAACGTTGCATGTTTTGTACCATTTCCTGCTATAAAACCGTGAAGTGTGTTGATTTCTTGTGTTCACACTGAATAAACAGTACTAAAAGATGAGTACATACTCTACAAAGCTGGTGTGTAGTATGAAATTGGGGCACAGCAATAGATTATTGCTTTTTTAGTAATTTTAGAAGCGGATTCCCCCGTGTGCTTGTGTGTGTTTATATCTATGTATTACGACACTGTGACAGTTTCTTGGGGCTTTAATATCATTTCTTAATGTGTCTCTGTCGCTTTGTATGATCAAAGAAGGATCCTAGCTTTCACTTGTGTGCACCGACTCACTGTAAATACAGATGTGCACCTTGTTTCTTTGTGTGTGGCGGTTGAAGTATGGAGGATAGTGTGGCTCAATGGATGAGAGAGTTTGAAAAGTATGAATGTGTTGGGGATGTGTGTGTCGTACTTAACTTGATGTTCATTTGTCATCAGTTGTTTCTTCGTTAAACTCACTCCTTCTGTTGCTCTCTCTCTGTCAGACCCTCTGGAGGTGAAAACGTCAGCTTCGGCTGAATGGAGCGGTTCAAATAAAGGTAGGAACACACACACACATCACATTGTCTGTCTGTGTGCGGCTCTGCGCAGAGGAGGCTGCATGTTCGTCCTTGTGTTTATGCGTAGTCACAGTAGTTAGTCGAGTGAGCAGGAGACAGACCTTCAGTGTTTTACAAATTAGCCCGCGCACGATAAGACTGACAGCATTTGTCAAAAGGGCAGCTGTAAGAGCGAGGGAGTGAGTAATAACAAGAGAGAGAGAGATACTGAAAGAGGGAGAGAGAAGAGAGGAAAAGATAAAACATGGCTATCGAGAGGTGAAATGAGAAATGTGTGTATGTTCTTGTGAGCGTTGTGTGATGAACGGGAACTGACAATTTAGTGCTTCAGTGGTTTCAGTGCACGTGTCTGTGACAGAGACGGGAATAATCGAAAGGGAATAAACTGTTTGACTTGAATTCTTTAATGATTTTTTCTTTTTCCTAGCTATGAATATAACTCAGTAGGAGCATTTAGAAAGATTAAAAAGGCTGCGCTTTCATTTAAGTTATGCTTTCATTTAATCCGGCCTTTAAATGTCATGAACTAACTTTCTTGGCAGAACAAATGTTTTATCACGTGTAAAATATCATAGAGTAATATATACATTCCTCGTACATGTGGGTGTAATGTGTCTTGTAAGTTAAAGGTCCCATATTATAAAAAGTGAGATTTCCATGTCTCTTTTTATTATAAATAAGGGTGAGGTGCTGTATAAATACTGTGAAAGTATCAAAACTCCCAATCCACAGAGAAATACTCATTCAGAAACTGTCTTTAAATGAGCAGTCAGGACTTCTGTACGGTTGTGATGTCAAAACTAGATTATATATAGGTAGAAAGTGCTGCTACAGCCATGATGATGGTGCAGAGATGCAGATGTGGAAAACCCAGAAACACTAACAAATCAGAGCAGACTGGGCTTTTTCTGGAGGAGGTCTTAAAGACACAGGCGCTAAAACAGAGCGTTTGAGAGGGTGAATACAGGTATTTATGTATTCAGTTATGACAGTATGAGAAAAAGAATCGTGTTCACATACATGTACAAGTCCACGTTCTAGTAGAAACCCAAAAAACCTGAAAATGAACATAATATAGCCTTTCTGGGTGTGGTGCAGCTCAAATGAGGCTATGAGCCCGAGGCCCGATGTGTTATTTCACCCAAAAATGTTTCATATTACACTGGAAACACACAATGCAGCAGCGACGTGTGGCCAGATAATATCCACAGCCAATCAGTCACCTAAGTTTACGGTGAATTTCTTCCCTGCTTGAAACACGTGAACACACCAGGCCGCAGGATTATTATTATTATTGCAGCGAGCAGAACTTCGCCGCTTCTTGGTGTATTTTCAGCACTAATTCATAAAGAGATACCAAGTCAAAACTGATCATTAGATGAAATGTGAATAAAATACTTTGAATGTAGTATTTCCACTTAAAGCTAGACTGAAGTTCAATAAAGAAATAAAAATAATACGTTGGTAATAATTATAACAACTTCAGGAGCTCCCTCAGTAAAACTAATGCAGTTGAAATGTGTCTTGCATCACTAAAAGTATTATACAACACCTCCTGAACACTGACCTTCTCCCAACGCTTCCACCCCATTAATCTGTGTGCGTTTGTGTGCAGATGTGTCAGAGTGTGTTAAGAAGACATCTCCAGCTGACCCGACATCTGCTGGCTCCACAGCAACAGACAGCAAAGCAGACCTGGGTGGGTAAGTCTGCTGTCTTCTTTGTTTTACATGTTGTCAGTGGACTTGCCTTTTATTTTTTTTATCCCTCTGTGACTGCGCGCTGTCCTTTGTCAGGTTTCTACCAGTCAAGTAATGATTTTTATAGTCTCTGTGCAGAAAACTCATAGTTGTTTTTTTTGTGATGTGTGCCGTTGCTTTTGCTGATTGGAAACGTAGCTCTGGGCTGCATGTGCAGAAAATGTTTGATAGTTTTGAGACCAGGCGTTCTCCTCCGGGGGGGGGGGGGGGGGGGGCACTTTCTGGATGTGTTTTTTTTTTTTTTAAAACCCAGCTAAGTTCTTCTTTTTCATCTTCTGTCAGGGTTCGGTAACCGCTGCATTCAGCCCAAAGGCCCTCGGGAACCCCCCCTGGAGTGGACATGATGGGACGATCCATCTGCCCGTCCACCAACAGTGTCCTCTCTTGTCAGGAGGTGGACTTGATCTCACCTGGCTGGTCCAAACACCTAGTTGATAGATGCTCCACAGACAGACAGCACAATTTTACATAGAAGCGCCTTCTGTGTGACTCTGTGCAACACCTCCTTACTCCTCAGTCCTTTAAAGTGCCACTGTGCAAAGCAGAAGAACACTTACGAGTCAAGTGGCATGTCCACGTTTTCCTGCTAAAGGGTTTTCACTTCTCTCGATGCTGACCTGGGAATCAGTCTGGTTATTTTCCCCGTTCACGGTTAAAGAATAATTCCTGTTTCCTGTCATTGGAGAGTAGATTTAAGTTTTTCCTCTCTCGCATCATGAAACGGTGTGACACTAAACGAAGAGGGACTTAACCTTCACACATTTTCTGTCATGCTAAATAAGAAAAAAAATGTTTTCATCATAAATCAGGAATTACCTTTAATCAGACAACAGTGGAAAATTGATTCCTGAGGTTTAACTGAACTCCCAGAAGGCGTCTGCTCCCTCCTACTGAATGAACAACAATCTTCAAAGCGAACCTAGATAATCTGTTACGATGATGCAACCTTTTCTGTTGGGTGTGTTCAGGTTGCCAGGGCGCTCTCTCTCTCTCTCTCTCTCTCTCTCTCTCTCTCTCTCTCTCTCTCTCTCTCTCTCTCTCTCTCTCTCTCTCTCTCTCTCTCTCTCTCTCTCTCTCTCTCTCTCTCTCTCTCGCTCTCTCTCTCTCTCTCTCTCTCACACACTCACACTGCTGTCATGGGTTCTCTTGGGATTTATTCCTGTCGGCTGCAGTCATTTCAGCTCTAGTACTTTATCTTTCTATGCTGACCTCCCTGTTTACCAGAGTCAAAGACTGACATACTTTGGTCATTGCAGTCGTCAGTAGCTGCTTAATCGTCCTTTTTTTTTTTTAGATTAGTTAGATAATACATTTTTTACCACTCTCATGTCTGTATTGAGAGCTGGGGACAGAATAACCTTAGCTTAGCACCTTAAATTATGTTTTATATGGCTGGCTTCTCCCCCCTGTTACCAGTATTTATGCTAAGCTAAGCTGCTAGCTGTACTTTCATGTCTACTGCACAGACATGAGAGGTATCGATCTTCTCATCTGACTCTCTGCAAGAGACAATGTTGAACTGTTCCTTTAAAGAAGTGGTGTGTAGGATTCAGGTTGGCCGACTCCATGAAGGACCTGCTCTTTCTGTTGATATAAACGGCTCATTCTAAGCAAACAAAAACACGATTCTTAGTTTCATGTGATTATACACAGCGGAAAAACGTTATTACAAATATCATTTCTGCCAATAGATGCCCCTGAATCCTACACACTGTTCCTTTTTAAATAGCTGCTAATTCTGTCGCCGCGGACATTGTGCACATGGCGTACATCTGTGATTCGCAGAAAAAGGTTTAACCACAGAGTGTAGTTCCCTTCTCAAATAGTACACAATGAAAAGCAAAGACGAATTAGAAAGTCAGGAAAAAAGGCAGAAACCTGTATCGAACAACATTTAAATAAAAATTCCCAACTGTGTGCTAAAGAATTCAGCTTTTTCCAGCCGCGACAGGTTTTAAAAGGACATCAGTAATGACCAAACTCTTCAGCTCTGACTCTGGCTCTCACTGCTGGGACCATGAGCTGGCCTTAGTCTGACCTTAGAGGACAGCCAGTGACAGTCCTCCATAACGTTGCTTCTCTCTTCAGTTCATGTCGCTCTCTGTGTATTTTCTCTCTCTCTCTCTCTCTCTCTCTGTCTCTCTCTCTCTCTCTCTCTCTCTCTCTCTCTCTCTCTCTCTCTCTCTCTCTCTCTCTCTCTTGTTTTTCCCCCCGTTGTAACTGTAACATCCTGTTGGATGGACGGCCATGCAAGTCACATTTCTTTTCATTTTAGCCGTAAACCTCATAATAAACCTCAGTGTTTCTAGCAGGAATGTTACACATCACCTGAAACTCTCACGGGACTTTGACAGATTAATATTAAAGTCTGGTTTCCCATGACAACCACAACTACACATCAGACTTGTATGGTTCTTTTCATCTGACGGACAAATTAAAACAAATCATACTGTACCTGCTTCTGTATGTGTGAGACAATGATGATAGGGACCCAGGACTACTGTTTTCTCCTCCTTGTTTTCTGATAACTTCATTAGCTACCGTAACTATACAGTATATGCATTGTTTTATAAAGAAAAAAACTGTACAGGGCAGTTTAGGTATATAATATTTCAGATTTTTTGTTATCTCTTAAATATTCTTATTAACAGAAGATGTAAGAAAGTCAGTGCATGATGATGATGATGATTCCTCCTCTCCTCCCTTCAAACTGTAAATTATTCTGCTGCCCGTTTTGTTTTTTGCTTCTGGCGAATATTTCAGGGTTTTTATTTTTTATCTCTATGTTTGAGTGATATGCTTAAAAAGATTGAGATTTTTTTTGTTTTAATTGGTCGGCAGAGGAAAAGCATTGACTGCCAGCCAGCCCCCCCTTTCACATAGCTACAACGGGCTTGGAATAAGATTGTAATAATAATATTAATGATGATAATAATAACGGTTGTTTTTTTTGTAAATGGTATTTTAAAGTTATTTTTGTATACGCGGTTGTTTGTTGCGTCACAAGTCCACTGCTCCTTTGTTCTCTTAATATCTCGACACCTCTTTTTATTTTTCACACTTAATTTTACACTTTTTGATTCCTTTTTTCTGCCTCAGCTCTTTTAATGTAGAACCTGAACCACAGATGGATCTCTAGCTCTGGACAAGGAGCATCTCATTATTTTTTATTTTTTTGCTTCCTTCATACTCTCCCTGCTGTTCCCTCTCTTTTATCCCCTCCCACCCTCCTCTCTGCCTTTTTCATTTTTTAAAAGACTGTCTTTTACAGCTGATGTGTTCAGTTATACATCTCTAACTTATCGGTGTTTCAAAGTAACAAAATGCGCCAGGAAGTTGACTAAGAAAAAAAACAGTCTTTTAAACTTTATCATGTTTTTTCTGATCCTCCGTTTCTTTCTGTTTATCCACCTTTCGGACCCCTTCACACATTAGCCTCGATCTCAGAAAAGAGCCCACCTGTGCCTTTAAGTGAGAGCCTGCCTGCCCCTCTTGTCCCCTCTCCTCAAATCATCATTAGCGGCGTGAGCGATGGGATTCGCTGCTGCTTGCTCTTCGTCTCCTGTGGGACTCTCGTTCAGCCCCCCCACCCTTCACACACACACACACACACACACACACACACACACACCTCGTGCCCCTCCTTACACACACCCAAAATGTTTGTATGTTGCAAAAAATCAATCAGTAAAGAAGAACGTTAAGTAAAGACATGCCTCTTTGTTTTTATTTGTACGAGATGAAAGTTATGTGTGCAGGTTGTGTTTGTGTGAGTGTGTGTACGGACATAATAATCTGTTAATAAATCACTGGCTTGTCTCTGAAGCCACAATAAATATGATCATTTAATTGTGTATTTACTGGTTGATTATGTTGAACTAATAACAGAGAAAGAAATTTAAAAATAAAAGCCTTGAATATCAAATAAATTTTCAGGTTAATTGGAAAAATAACTATAAACAAATGGCTGTTAAGTGACACCTTAAAGACATGGCCCCTCATTTATACAGGGGTGAAGAAATGCAGAAATAAAAAAAGAGAAATTAATAAAAATAAACAAAAATAAGATTACCTTTTATCTTATTTATTTAGTCATTTCTTTATTTTTTATTATAAGGGCAGCTTTAGCCCTCCATAGTTGCACGTATAATCTGATAACATCAATTGTGCAAGCAGCAGGAGATTCTCTCACACCTGAAAGAACTGCCATAACAAATGTACACACACACACACACACACACACACACACACACACACACACACACACACACACACACACTAATATGCCCGTTAATGAATCACTGCAGGTGGCATAAACACAGTCGCGCACCATCAGACACGGGGGGCCTTGAAGGGTTCACATATGTATTCACTTTACACACATAGAGAGGCACAGCAGGTGGGAAGACATACTGTGATTATTTGCTCCTGCTCACACATGGACAATGCTCAATTCAGATTAATTAAACAATACATTACAATACAATATTTAATGTGTGGCGGTGCAACAGAGGCAGCTTTGTATCAGTCCTCTGGTTAAGCACCTGTTACAGCAATAGCACCTACAAACCTGTTGTACAGTGACTGATGGATTATTAGTGTGCAACTTCACTTGAAACATGTTTTCAACCAAGAAAAATATAAAAGCTACATATTCCATCAGATCAAAACGTCTTTATAATATTTGTATAAATTAATGCATGATCAAAATGACAGTTTACACCCACTGCAGTCAATAAAAATACATCAACTGCATCTCAGCACTCCTGCAGTTTCTAACTTCTCCTTTTTTAATAATAGTCTAATAATAGTTTCACACACACCCACACACACTCTCTTTCTTTCTGCCTGTGTTGTATGAATTAAGCCAAGTTGCTATCTTAACTGGGTCACCTCAGTTTTCCCATGGAGCAGTTTAACATGTTATGTAATGACTTATAAATATAGACAATCACTGTTGTGTGTGTGTGTGTCTGTGTGTGTGTGTGAGCAGTAGCAGCAGGCTCCACTGCTGTCTGAAGGAACTGAGAACTGTGTCAGCTCTGTTTTACAGCCTATACAGTATAAAGTATTAGACCAGAATATTTTTAGGCACATGAGTCATATACAGTATAGACGCCGGAAGAATTTGGGACACACACACTCTTCTGGGTGGTCACACACACAGACATTAGATTCCCACTTCTGCATTGCATCATACAATCATCTCGTCACAACGTTTACAGCCAGTTGTGACTTTACAACCAGGCAGCTAATCATGTTTAGTATTCGCGCTCGGCTGTCGCTCACTGGCAGGCCTTGAGCTGACTGCTCTGCTAATCAGTCTGAGTGAAGAAAATGTGTTTTGTGTCAATAAATCCAAGTGTAAACAGCTCCAGGAGGACTCACAGCGTTGTATCATCACGTGTTCCTGTGTGTGGGAGTGATAAAGTCATCCAGTTGTGAAGATTAAATGAAAGAGGGAAAGTTTATCCCTTTCAAGGGGAATATTTCAACCTCAACAGACACAGTTGTGGGCAGTGTCGTGTTTTATAGGGTCGTGTTCTGGTGAGAGTGGATGTCCCTTCAGACTGGACACCCTGGAGGAAATGGATGTTAACTTATCCTCGTAAAACTGAAATAAAACTTTGAACTTCATGGTCAACTATTTTGTAATAGGATATAAATCAATATCAGTGGGTCTTAGTGCTGCAACAAATTGTTTTCATCAGGTAATCTGCAGGTTCTTTTTTCCAATGAATTATTTGGTCTACGTAAAAAAACAGTGATGGCTTGCTTAAATGTCTTCAAACATCATGTTCGTCACAAAAATAGTCCAAAACACTGAGTTTATCATAGAAGACAAAGAATCAGACAGTTTAGGGAGCTGAACCGGATTTGCTTGAAGAATAAATAAAACAATTAATCGCTTATCACAAATAGTTGCTGCCAATCAACTGGTATATTACTTGAATTTTAATTTCAGCTTGACAATAAACTTGTGTTGTTGAGTGTCTAATACAGGTGACTGACATGCCTGACACAACTTTTAATGCTGAAATGATGAATCTATCAACTGATTAGATAGGAAATTAATGTATTTTCCGTTTTATACAATTGCAGATGATTGATGACATGATGACATTTCTTTGGGTTTTTGACTGTTAAATAAAAAATAAAATAAGATAAATCAGATATTTTTTGGACTAATAGATAATTCATTAATCAAAAAGTATTAATAAGCACATCAGTTGGTAATGAAAATAATGTTTCTTACTATTGCTAGTTAAGCACGTACTGGATTAGTTTAGTGATTAAGCCTGCTCCTCATTATTATTTGCCCGTCTCCGGTCACTCAGCTACTGGGACAAATAAGCAGCTGCAGGATTGTTCAAGCTTTCACCAATGCCCGCCTACAGTAGCTGCCCCAAAAACCAGACCACCCTGGCAACCTACAATGCCGGCCACTATTGGCAGGTACAATGTAAACAGAACGTGACAGAAAGTCATTGTCAAACCGGTCAAAAAAATGTATTATTAATTCAGACTAAATATATTTTTTTTATGGAAAAGCAATACTTTAATTCTGTACCCCTCAAAACGCCCCGTGGGTGTATTATTATTATTATTATTATTTTTTAGAAATATAGCTTTTAATGAAGATTCTACGTATTCAACCTCTAACTGTTTGTTCTCCTGTTTTATTTATTATTTTACTTTTCAATGATTTAATCTCTGTTCCTCATGGTTGTTGTGTTTTTAATGCAAAGCACTTTTAGCTGCATTTTTTGTATGAAAGGTCCCCAATAAATAAAGTTTATTATAATAATAATAATTGTTAGTATTATTTTTTATTATTATTATTATTAATATTATTAATAATGATATTATTATTATTATTATTATCATTAATAATAATAATAATAATAATAATAATAATAATAATAATAATAATAATAATAAACCCCGCCTCTAGTTTTTCCTTCTCCGCCTGTCAGTCAAACCTTAGTCCCGCCCCTCCCTGGCTGCCTGTCAATCAAAGCCTGCCCCGCCCCTTCACTGCCTGTTTGCACGTCGAGCAAAAAAACAGCAGCGGCCGTTGGGGGGAAGAGAGTAAATAGAGAGACGAGCCTCAAGATGGCTGCCTCGCTGGGCTCCGCTCACCTCACCGGAGCTGCTACTGCGGTAGTCAAGCCGACCGAGGCGAAGGGAGCCCCTGACAACCGCTCTCAGTCTTCCCGGGATTTCAACCTGCCGCCGCCCAAAAAGCTCCGAGTCGAGGAGAGGAGCGTGAAACCCAAGAAACTCAGCAGGGACGGAGGAGGAGGAGTTGGAGCCAACAACGGTAGCGGCAAAGAGAAACTCCAGCAGCCGAGTTACAGCAGCAGCAGCGCGGGCTCCTGGAGCTTCAGCAGCCCGGTGAAGACCAGCAGCAACGGCAACAATCCTCCGGTACCTGCTCCACCGACAAACACACACAAAGTCTTCAAACAGAGCGATTTCTTCCTCCACAAAGCGCCTTCCTCCTCCTTTAAAGCCAAGAAACCGAATAAGGATAAACAGCGGGAGAAGGAGAAGGGGAAAGGAGGCGGAGAGGAGAAAAAGAAACATAAACTGCCGGTGACCCCCGGGGGTAACGCCAATGTCACTAACGACAGCAACGACAACATCAGCGGGATTAATAACACTTGTGCGGTGAAAAAGAGAGAAAATGGAGAGGTCATGTTTCTAACCAAAGGTAGGCCTTAATAACAGTGTATTTCCTTTAAATTGTCCTTGAGGCGGATTCATAAAGTTTTAGTTGTGTTTATATATTTATATTTACAGTTACTTGGCTCATAGAATCGTGAACATGTTGCCGTGAAGTGTGCAGTTGTCTGCTTCCTAATTTGTCTGGGCAGTCCCGTTTTCGGACCAGCTAACTGCACCTAAATGTTTTACATGAAGTCGTAGAAATATAATGGCTTACTTTTATTTATATATTTATTATAAAAAAATAATAACATCGAGTTAAGTGTCTGCGAAGCCCAGTTTTGTCGATGTTTCTGCGGGCTTCTTCTATGGCTGCCAGCTTTTCACCAGCTAATCCGTTTTATTTACATTTCATAAACGCCATAAACAAGCTTTAACCTCTATTCTCTCTCACCAATAAGGACATTTGTTAGTAATTATGTTGCATTAATGCGCATATATTTTTTATTTCTGCATTAAAACTGCACGCCGCTGTTGTCATAACAATATGACAGCCGCCCGCCATTATAGGGCAAGTGTTGTTTTGGTGGAGCGCCACGCCCCCCTCTGTCACCTCGGGCTGCACGGGAAACAGACGGAGCTCCACAGCTTGTTACTCCATGTTCTTCAGTAACAGGCAGAGCTCTGTTGTGTCCATTGAACCGCTCCTACATTCGTTTGTTTAAGCCACTGAACACTTACACTGAAGTGATAATATAATGACACTTGGATCCTTCTGACAACAGCAAAGTACTAGCACGTTCATGACTCAGTACCTCCACTGTAGTTTTGTTTTGAGTGTATGACCATAAGTGTGGAAAATTATAATTTCACTTGGGTGTAAGAGTAAGTTAAATAAATTCTGCAAAAATGAAAAGACAAATATAATCCCTAAAGATGTTCCTATTACAATTTTTGCTCACCGATTCGGACGCCTGAACTTGTGTATTGACCAATACCAACTACTGATCTGATCTGATACCTGTGCGTTATAAAAGTATGTATATGTATATGTGTGTGTATATATATATATATATATATATAAATACACATACTTTATATATATATACATACTTATATATGTATAAATATATATATATATATATATATATATATATACAGGGATCGACGATGGATTATTTAGGGCAGATACCAATCTTTTTTTCATCAGCCTTAGTCGATGACCGATATGGATTGTCTATTTTCTTGAGCCAATATTTGGAGCTGATACTACTTTTGCTCCCTCAATTTACATCATAAAAATTACATTACACAATTATGATAACAAATGTTAGGAACCTTTATTGAACTTAAACAGGGCTTACAGCAACACAGAGCTGCTTGTGGATGCCTGTCTGTAAATAATGCCGGGAAAAAAATATTGCCGAAGGCACCAGCCCCGCATCGGCCGATGCCAATACACGTTAAAAATCAGCCAATAGACTAATACATATATATTGTTTGACCTGACTCAGGTTTGTAAAACATGCACAATACATACAGAGAATTAATGCTGTCGAACTTTCTTTTATCATCTAGTTTGACAGTCAGCCATAACTAATAAAGAATATAAATAAACTACTTTAAAGGAGATACTTTTCAGGGATAAATGATGTGGTTTGGATTGATGTAGTCCTGTGTACCTGTATTGGAGGCATTTTCCAACAATGGTATTGGAACAGATTGTGTAATCACTAAAAATAATAAACAATAACCAACATTTTACAATATCTATAAATACCAGACACTACATTATCTAGTCTAATTACATCATGTTACAAATGTGTTGTATCTAAACATATTTAAGGTCTAACTCTCTCACATGTGGCTCAAAACATTCTAGACAGACATTATTGACATTAAATAATTAATACAATTACAAATAAGTTCTAAGATGTCACATTATTTTTATAATGCATCATTTATTAGTTCCTGGTAGAAAAATATTATATTCAATTGACTAATTGGGTCATAATGCTAATCCACTAATTTCCATTTAATTACCAACCCATTAGTGGGCCTTTTTGTTTGGCTTTTTAAAATTATTATTTTATTTACCACAATCTCTGCATTTGCTGCTTGTAAATGTTATTTGTGTGCGAGTGTTTAGAGACTAGCACCGAGTGGACACATGCAATTTTTTGTGTGTGTGTGTGTGTGTGTGTGTGTGTGTGTGTGTGTGTGTGTGTGTGTGTGTGTGTGTGTGTGTGTGTGTGTGTGTGTGTGTGTGTGTGTGTGTGTGTGTGTGTGTGTGTGTGTGTGTGTGTGTGTGTGTGTGTGTGTGTGTGTGTGTGTGTGTGTGTGTGTGTGTGTGTGTGTGTGTGTGTGTGTGTGTGTGTGTGTGTGTGTGTGTGTGTGTGTGTGTGTGTGTGTGTGTGTCCTTTCTGGTTGGGTTGTTTAAGAGGTCATGACTGCAGTGGCTGTTCAGAGCATGTCAGTGAGAACACCAGAGTGAGACGTGTTGTTGGCCGGTATGCCCTAGCACATTGTCAGAAACACAGTCTTGTAAACTGTGCGCTTGAACACCTTACAGAGATTTCAGAACAGATAGAGTCTGGTGTTAGTCTTTACTCAGAATAAGAACACAATGCATAAACTGTTAGCTTTATGAAGGTTTAAAAAAACAAAACAAATGCAGTGCTATAATTTTATTAGCAACATTATCTGACTGGGAATATGTAGATGTAGCTCTAAGTAACAATAAACAATAGCACTCCTTCAACAGTCCCACGGAGGTGCTCTTTAGCAAAACACTGAACCTCTGATTGCTGTAGGGGGCTTATATACTCGGATATTATATAGAGTAGTTTCAAATTTGAAGATGAGGAAATATGTGAATGTGGAGCTGAGTGTTGCTGGTAATGTTTCAAGGGTTAAAATGCTCCGTTTTGAGCTGCCACTTCCTGTAAAGGCTTCCTTGACTCTGTGACACAGCTGCAGTTGGCATAGGCTTAAGGTGATACTGAAAAAAATGTTTCTCTGTGTTGAGTGGCAGACTAGCTCACTTGTTAGACAGACTGCTGTTCAGCAGGAGGGGGCCCGGTGCTGGACAGTGTCCTTGAGCCAGAGAGTGAGTCCTACATCAGCGTCAGGACTGCTGCTCTGAAGCCGATTGTGCTCTAATTTTTCTGCAGGGCTCAAAAGAGCATCGCCACATCACAGTAATATTATTAGTGCTGGGTTTGCTGTTGGAGCGAGGCTTAATGCCAGGGAGCAATGACTCCTGGTTACATTTGGTCTTGAAATAAGAGACGTGAGTCTGTCAGTGAAAAAGGAAACATTACTGCTTTAGGCTGCAGCGTGAAAGAACTAGTTGTTTAGCTCAAAGGTCACAGGTTTAATCTTCAGTGAGACCAAGCTGACCTGTTGTTGTAGCCCATTGATTTACATGCAGTCTTCTGTTAATCATAACCAAATGCACTTATTCTAAAGATGACCCTACTCCTGTTTAGGTTCAAATTCAGATAAATCATAGCTGAATAAAAAAGCTGAACTACTTGCAGACAGGGCACCAAATTTTCACCATTTACCTGCTACATGCTGGTTAGATATGCAAATGGGGGTAGATTTGCTTCACTAGCCATGTTTCCATCTGGCACATGAACCACAGTTGAAGTCACAGATTAAGGTTGTTGCAAACCAGCATGGGCTAAAAAATGAGTGATATGGCCTAGGGCTGCAGCTAATCTTTTTGTAATCAAGTATTCTGCCGATTAGTACATCGATTAATCAGATAAAGAAAAAGTACATATAATATATATATATAATATTCCGTAAAATGTATTTTAATTTGGGGCGTCCGGTGGCATAGTGGTTAGAGCAGTTGTGTGTGCGTGCGTGCGTGCGTGCGTGCGTGCGTGCAAGCGTGCATGTACCTGTGTGTGTGTGTGTGTGTGTGTGTGTGTGTGGCTTTCAACTCAGACTCAGAATCATCGCTGTTGTGGTTTAACAGTTCTAGTTTGCAGTGGACACATTGCACATTTTTGGCTTCTTTGTGTTTTGTAAGCCTCCGTCGTTTCCCGATGCAGTGGCGTGCATCCGCAAAAGCGGTCCATGTGGAACAATGATCCCTGCGCCGAACAGGTGTTTTAATCAAATCATCCAAGCAGAGATTTTTCATGGAAAACTTCTGTGTTTATAACTAGAATAACATGAAGGAACTGTTTAAACCAATGAAATACATCTATGTTCTGATTTTTTCCAGTATCCTATTGGCTTATTTTGTGCAATTGTTTTGGACATCACTCTGACCATTAAACCAGTCATGTAAACCAGGGTTATTGAGGAGGCAGGGTTGTTGTGAAACATGTCTGAATAGCAGTAATTAGGTTTTTCTGTGTGCGTGTCAATGCAGCAGAATCCCCGACTGTGTCTGGGACTGCTCATCTGTAGCAGTATACAGCGGGGAGGGGAAAGGGGAGAGAAAATGAAGCTTGGCTGCAATCAGCACCCAATTAAGTGACTGTCGGCTGGGTCATTTGTTCCGTTCCAAAAAAATGACGAGACACTTATCTCCGCGTGTGCTGTATCAGTTCATAGGAATGACAGAGTGCACGAAGAACCTTATTGCTAATCATTTTGAAATCAGCATGAATGGTGAAGTTTGGTGTTGCCGAACCAGCAGGGGTGGACTGACCATCTGGAGTAGCAGGATTTTCCTTTCGGGCATGTTTACCTGTAGTGTAACGGTGGGACCAACAACACTGATCCAAAAAGATATCAAAATATATCGGCTCCCGTTTCATGTCTGTCGGGCTGCTGGTGTAGTCCTACAACATGACCCAGAAGTGATGTGCTTGGTAACGACCAGCACTTTGTCACCTGAGACTGCTCTTCCAAAGGTGATCTCTAATCCTTGAATCCTTGATTCCTTTCCAAAGTACAAGGAAACAGAGATTTCCTTATTCTACAGTATTAGTTAATTCGTTTCACAAGTAAGAAAATCAAATCAGAAAATCAGATACTCCAAAAAGGATAAATAGCAGCTAGGTGGGCATTAAAATGTCTGTAAGATGACAATAACGTTTGCAAATTTAATAGAGTAATTGAATCTATTTAAATTTTTCCATCACGTTATCTTGTTCAGGGTCACAGGGGCTGGTCTGGAGCGTATCCAGCATTCATTTGGCAAGAGGTAGGGAACACCCTGGACAGGTTGCCAGTCTTATCACGTTGCTAACACACATTCAAACCGGGCTGTGCTATAGCAATACACGTTGCTGTTCCAGGTTAAGATCCCATATTGTAAAAATCGAGATTTCCATGTCATTTTTTAATATAAACAAGCTGGTTAAGGTGATATTTAAATACTTTGAAAGCATCAAAACACTGGGGCATTAGCACTGTGTTTCATTTGTAGTTCTACTTCCCCTATGCCTCTGGTATTACATAACAGCATACGTCACACGGAGGTCCCTAGGAAAGCAGAAAATTGCTCATTTTAAATTAATTATGGCATTCTATATTTTAAAGCACTTTGAACAACTTTTAACATCATTGCCATCTAACCATGGATAAATTTCCTTGCACCAAATGTACAACTGCAATTCATTGTGGGGGATATTCACCTCTGGAGTGACCATCGTTGTTCACCGCTCCCTCAGCCCTCCGAGGGTCGTTCTCACCAAGTTAGCCTCAGTTTTTCAGACAAATTTTACGAATGTTGTACATTAAAACATGTAAACATATAGTATAAACCTAAAAGTGAGTATAATGTGGGGCCTTTGTAATGTAAAGGTCTACCGTACATTCATAACTTGTAATGATTAGTGATTGGAGGAATCTTGTTGTCAAAGTCGAATTTACAAACATTAAAATGTGGATACCCAATTGCCCTTGTGAATGTACGATTCTCCTTCCAGCTCTTAAAAGCTCAGTTGCAGTGGGGGCCGACATAGTTTAAGTTAACAAACGGCCTGCCTCTGGCCCTCTATCTTTGAAAGTGTGTTCTCTCCTGTGATCATTCAAACAGTGAAAACCACCTGCTGCGTTCCTCTTCAAAATCTGCAGCCGCAAGAAATCCAGAAAAAACTCTAGTTTTGTGCTGTTTTTCCCTGAAAAAACTTAACATCGTCTTACATTTTAGTTACTGACCAGTTTTGACTCTCAAGCTTTGGTAAACCACCATGTTCTTCAATGTCTGGTCAGCCACCTGGGCTAATTTATCCCCCACTGCCTCTAAATTAAAAGTTTCTGAATTTTACCGTCTGCCATGGTCTGACATGTTTTCATAAATCTGGCAGTAGATCTAAGTTAGACCTCCTTTCTAGGCAGCTTCCTGTGGAGCTAAATTGATGTTTTGAAAGGTGCTGTTTTTTGTTTCACGTGTCTGGTTATTTTACACCATTTATTTTGCAGAGTTCTTGAATGGTTTGTTAACATTCTTGGCATTTCTCCTATTAACCACAGGGTGGGATAATGACTACCTGCATGTTAAGTAGCAAAGAAAAACGACAGACTAAACTTCAAAATGCCCAAGTATTTATTTAAATATTATCATTGAAAAGAGTGCATTGATGTACCTCTAATTCTTGTACTGCTCCTTTAATCCTTTTTACTTTCAAAGCATTTTCTTCTTTGATCCTGAGAGTCCAACCCCACTGTGTTCACTTTCCCCGCTCCCCACGTCCACAGGAGAGTGAACAGTCTGAAAACACAGCCTCCTTTTAAAGACGGATCTGACTGAGTTCAAAGAAAAAAGTTCTTTGGGAAGGAAGAGAAAGAGAGAATCAGCGAAAGAAATACTGAGGAAAAAATGAAGGAGTTTTTTCTCTTGATGAAATGAAAGGAAATAAAGAATCAAAGGAGGAGGTGTATAAAAGATTTGATAAAAGTTAAAAGAAGTTATTTAAAGAAAGGTGCGATTTTCACAGCTCTGCTGGAGATGATGATTTACACCCATCCGCGCTTTTACCCCCTTCACATTGAGGGGTTAAATTATGGTAGGTTTTGTGTTAACCTGCGTTGACTGAGCCCCCCTCCACGACACAGGTCAAAAGGTGGGTCGGACAAGGGTCAATGTCAATGTAAATTGCGCACTACCAAGGTCGCTAACAACTGGCGAAGGACAATTTAAGTTATTGGTTGCAAATAGGAGCACACAGAAGCCCATACAGTTGTAGCCCAGACATTCGTCCGTGATGAAGGTGTAATTAAGCGGCAGATGACCGGGGCAGTGTGTGGGACAATGTAACGTATGTGTACGTGAACATGAACATACTAAGGCTGCTGAATGAGAGAGGCATCAACCGTACACAGAAACAAACAAATTGAATGCACTGAAAAAGCAGCACGCCTACACCAAAGTTGATGACCACAGCAAAAACCGGAGTGGTATGGCGTGAGAATTCGCCTAGACCTTCTCACGAGTGTGTATATGACAACACTGGCACACATTTGTGTTTTTATGTCACACATTTGTGTTTTTATGTCACACATGTTACTGCAAAATTAAACCCTCCGAACCCGTCAAGTCAGCTAATGGTTGTGTGTTTTGGTTTTGATGATGAAATGTTAATGAAATAATCCTAATATTACAGGGCAAATCAGTTCAGTGAATGTTTTTAATGTTGAAGATAATGGTTTATTATTGGGATCTACTAATATACTGTGCAATGAGGAATTCAAGTACCAAACCTTAGTTCTGGTGGTGTACAGCTGGACTGGTGTGTGTGACTGACTACCTCAGCTACTGAATATGACCCCAAGCCCATATCCAGCACCTGAGGTAATTGGTATCCGTTGCTCCTAGGTTGTGACCGACGTCATATCTGAATGGTTGACTGGCTTGGTTTGTATTTACAAAAGGAGGGTTGAACTAGTGTCAGGTAACCCTGATCTGACCCTGGTCCTTGTTGTGAAAGAAGTATAAGGCACACTTTGCCTCTCAGACAGCACAGAAGAGGTGTCTATGATGGTATAATTTTTGCTTTTTAAACTGATGCTCTTATCCAGAGCAATTTGCAATGAGTGCAACATTAGAGTGCTTTCCAATCCCTCGATCTGTTATATTCCCTCAACACCAAAATGATTCTGTTAGACGGAGAAATGCTGGAAGAGGAAATAAGATGAGTCAAAAAGCAAAAGGGATGATTTTCAGAGGAGAGTAAGAGAACACGAGACAGTGATGAGTTAGGGGGGAAGAAACGTGAGGTATATACTGATGAGATGTAGCTTTAAGATTATGAGTGAAGATGCAGAGTGACTGCTGCAGTCTTAAAGGGAATTGGAAGGCCATTACAAGATAAGAGTAGAGGCTTGGTGGAGAAATAGATTTGTTGCAGCAGGAAAAGGCCACATGTTGGCAATAGTGAGGAAAAGGTGATGTCCAAAGTGTAGCGCTTGGAAAGAGTTTAGTTAAGATGTTGGAGAAAAACAAGTGTGTAGTGAGTAAATCTGTTTCTACCATCGAGACCTGAAGCCTCCCTCTCTGCTTCCACAGAGCACCCCAACAAGGACAAGGCGAAGGAGAGAGACCGAGAGGAGAGGGAGAAGAAGAAGGTCAAAGACAGAGAGAGGGAAAAGGAGAAGAAGAAGCACAAAGTGATAAACGAGATCAAGAGGGAGAACGGAGAAGTCAAACAGCCCATTAAAGGTTGGTGGAACCGCACACACGTACTGTATATCCAAAACAAGGGATTTACTGTTTTGGGCGGAAAGTTAATCACTTGCTCCACCAAATGTTAGAAAATATTCATTAAATGCTCCAAATCACAATATCCCAGAGCCTTTGATGGGGTCTTTACGTTGCTTTTTTTGTCCAATCAACAGGCCCAAACCAAACAGTATGCAGTGATATTTCAAATGGACAGAAGCTAATTCTTACATTTGAATGTGTGCTATTGTTGCTTAATAATAGACATCAAAATCGCATAATTCTTGACCTTGGAAACAGCAGCCTGACAAAGAAATCTCACAGAAGGGCCCCTTACTTGTAGTTTCTAAAGGTCATAACATCTCGTCGCCTTCCTCAGTCGTAATGGAGATATTTTCTCTTGATTGGCTCATTTATAAATTGATTATTTTCGTTTGAGACTGTAAGTTGGACAAAAAAACATCCCCTTTGGCTGTGGGAGATTTCGGTGGTATTTATTCCCCACTATTTTCTGGCATTTTATACAGTACATTAACAATTATTAATAATAACCACTGATCAAATAAACCACATTTTACTATTGAAAACTTTACCACAGTAACAGTAAACTCCATTGTTCGTTTAACCGTTCAAAAATGTCATAAAAATATAGCCTGTAAAACATTCCTGTTCTATAATTTCTGTGTGCATAACTGTCAACTTGTACACAACACAAACAAATGAGCGGCCTCAGTCGGGCTCTTTTGTGTGTACGTTATCGTGTCCACCTTATGAATGTGGCGGCGAGTGTCATTGTTAACCTTTCGACAATAGTGAATTATTTTCCGAGCGCTGTGACGTAATGTCCGTCTCTAGCTCCCTCTCTCTGTTCTTGGCTTGACCTTTTTAAACAGACATGCACACGCACACTGACATGGGTACATGAACGCTGTTGTTCCTCAGATTGATTCGATTTGCCCCGGTCAGACTCACAGAGTCTCTGCGCTGGTATGCCATGAACGCACCGTGACGTAAGGCTTGGATCACATACCATAGCTAGTGTCTGCAGATGGAAATTACAGATTGGTCATTCACCACCCTCTTTCAATCTGTAATGTTGGTTCATCTTCTTGATGTGAGTGTAACAGCTGGGAGGGTCAATTGAGAGAGAGGGAGAGGCTGATAAAAAGAGCCAGTGTGTATTAGGTCCGCAGTCTTCCTGCCAGAGAAGCGCGTATTCAATCATGTGTGTTTACGAGTATAGAGACACTGGTGGGAATCAGAGTCGAGCGGGAGACGAGCAGGAGACTGTCCAACACCAGAGAGCAGGTTTTCAATGATAGTGAGCGAGGCGTTTAATCAGAGAGTGTTAAACGTGCAAATGCTGGGAGTGACAGAGTCAGGGAGGTGAAGTTAGAAATTTAATCAGTTAGAGTGTTAAGTTTACAATTGAAAAGGCTGACAGGGAGAGAGGAGCACCCAGAGGGAACATGTATGGGAAATCAATAAGCAGCAAGCAGGTTTGTATGTGTGTGTGCGTGCGTGCGTGCACTGATCGTGGTTGTCTAGCCAAGTGGTTTGCTCTCGTATGGATGTGTGTGTTTGTGCGTAAGCAAAAGAGAGAGATGCCAATTTGTTCACATTGGGATGTTATTTTTTTTAAATGAGAAAGAAAACAAGCCGATTTAGAAGAAGGATTTTCTCAGTACACATTAGGATATCTCCTCAAGTGCTTGTTAAATTATCATATTGAATTATTGCCCAGCTCTGTCATCTATTTTATGTGTAGAACGTCAATAAAGGACATTTTAAAGATTTTTTTTGAGTGAACAGATGCAACGACAGATCATATATGGCACATATAGTCAATTATTGTAGTCGATGCAAATTTCCCATGAACAATTTTGATTTTGATTGATTTATCACTTATAGTCAATCTGTAAAGCAAAAAGGCTAAAAATGAGCAGGTTGCACTTTTTTAAATGTTGATGAAAATGTTTAGCGACTTTTGGTCAAACAAAACGAGACATTTGAAGGTGTCAGTTTGGGCTTTTGGAAATGTTCTGATATTTTGTAGATCAGAAGATTAATCAACATAATAAGTGACGGATGAATCGATAATGAACACATATCCAGTTGCAGCCCTCTCGATAAGCCAGAAGTTATCATTGTAATACGTCTGTCTACAGTGAAGTCTTTACAATTAGGTTTTTATTGAGGAAAGAGCAATTATTAAACACATGCAAGTACAGCTATTGAACTTTATCTTTCAGTTTAACTTTATTATCCCCAAGGCACACAGACTTGAACATAAAACACAATTAAATACACAACACATATGATAAGAATATGTAAAACATGTGGTCATGCACACAAGTTTACATAAAACAGTATATACATGCTGTGCGCATTGAACACAATCTAAAAGTCTTTCATTTACCTGGACCTGAAAAAAGAGCCATTGCTGAAGGCTTTTATTCTGCAGGCACACAATGAACACAGTTACAGTTCTGTAAGTAGTTGCTTTATAAAACACTGACTACATCTGTATTTGTACATTAAAAGTCCTTTTTGGTTCTTGGATCAGAGCAGAATGTGATTGGATACTGGGTAAGAGTATTGTTGTTATTATTGTTTTAATCTGAACATGAATTTCAAAGTTTTATTTTCAGTATCTATATTTGAAGCTTATATCTGTTTATTACATTTCATATCAACATCACAATATCAAACAAACGTATCACACATCACATATATTCTTAATATATTACTGCTCTTCTGTGGATTGAATGACGAAGGTGAAGGTTTGTGAATAACACTGTGTGTGTTGGTTCAGATTGGGGGAAGGGTGACCTGTGGGTTAAAGAGATTTTGGATTAGTAGCTTAGTATTGTACTGCATATACTGTCTTGCTGTTGCTCTCTTTTATTGCTCTCTCTCTTTCACACACACTCACTACAGCACGTGCACTACTTAGATTAGCTATGGCGCATGCGCTTTTAGGGCATGTACATATCCATGTTTTTTCATTACATGGTGCATATTCTGGACGCAAAGTATGGTGCAGGTGGCATAGGGGTTGTATTTAGTCTCTTCTTTAATCATGGGTGTGTTTTAGGTGTAACATGAATGAAACCATTCAGTGTCATCTCCTGCATGCACCCGGAGCATTTCTGTTTATGTAAATGTACGATAAACTATTTAACTGAGGAGGAGGAGTGCTGCCACATGTCCCTGTGTGTAACAAGTTGATAAGATAATAAATTAAGTTGCTGTTCCTTGTGTGTAAAAACACACTGCAGAGCAGCAGCTCTGCTTTTTCCACATTTTTAGAGGAATGTAATTAATATTTTCCCATATTAAAGATGTATTATTTTTAGCTATTAATCAGAATGTTTTTTGTTTATATTGTTATGTATTTTTTTTTTTATCCAACCGGCACCATCTGGGGATTAACCACGTGGCCGCGGATATAACTGCAGTCATACTATCTGAATAATGTGCCCTTCAAATAGCAATAAATTCTGCGCCTTTGAATTTAGACCAGGCTTTTTGTTCAATGGCTCAGTCGCTTGCTACCTCAAGATAGCAATGCACCATCATTGCACCTGGCCACACCTAATTTTACGACCAACACATGGGCGCACCGATGGGCGCAAGTACACAACATGGGGACTGAGTGTAAAAATGACAAGTGGTTCGGTCTGAAACTAGCAATGACAGCAGCACTGCTTTGCGCTGGGTGTAAAAAAGAGCCCATTATGGTACTCTCTCTCTCTCTATCTCTCTATCTCTCTCTTTCATTCTGTTTCTCATTCCTGCCTTATCTGGCGTTAAACGTGTGTGGGGTACAAACTAGACTGTGTGTGTGTTTGGGGGATGTGAATGAGATGATAGCTGATATCTGAATTATGCTGAGGCAGCAGCTATCAACACACACACACACACACACACACACACACACACACACACACACACACACACACACACACACACACACACACACACACACACACACACACCCACACATAAAATGTATACATGTCCATTTGTTTACACAACTGCTGGGCAAGAATGAACCAGCCAGCAATGCATTTCCAAATAGATGTGACCAGCTCTGACACTCACACTCACACTCACGAATACAATAGAACTGTGCATATATTTGCATGTTCCACTGTGTCCTCCCTCAAGAGACGGTCCACCATGAACGGTATTATCTGTGTTCAGATATGCCACTCGAAAGCTTGTTTCCTGGCTGAGTCATATCTGCTTTTTTCCAGGGATGGCATTTCAGGACTTATTTATTTCATGCAATCAACCCATGAGGTGCACACCACCTGGGGGGGGGAGCCGCAAGTCATCTGTCTACACTTGCAGCCCTCATTATTTTTAGTTTTATCTTTTTTTTAAAAAAAAAAGAGAATTCATCAGGTGTTAGTTTGTTTAGATTAAAAAGTAAATCATAGTTAATAATGCGTATAAAGTAAATAATACAATAATCTGGTTGGATGTCTTGTGTTTTACTGTGTATTGTTTTTTTTGTTTTTTTTACCAGTTTTGACAGCAGCATCAACAACTCATTTACGGTTTACCCCATTTTTCTCTTCATCTCATTTTACTGGAAGCCTTTTCTGAGCTTGAGCTGTTACAAGAGGACCTGATTCACTGTAGAGTACAGTGAAAGGGGGGATGAAAATGGCTGAGGATTGGTTTGTTGATCCATCAGACCGCATATTTGAATAGATTTTTTTTTACAAAGCTCCCCACTCCCTTCAAGCCTTTCTAAAATTACATTTGTTCTCGTATTGTTTTGTTGATCTTTAAAGAATGTCTTTTCCGTTAAAAGATATCTTCCCTATAAGTAATACGGTCATTCCCTGTGTGTCTCTCTCTCTCATTCTGCCACTGTCCAGATGAAAAAGAGAAAGTCAAGATTAACTCGGAGGAGCTGCAAATAAAAAAAGTGAAGAAAAAAAAAAAGAAGAAACACAAAGAGGGAGAGAAGCACAAACGAGTGAAGATGTACCACCGCTCCTGCCAAACCATTTGTGCTGGCCTGCTTCTCCTCCATCCATCTTCTCCACCTCCAAACTCCTCTTCTTCAACCTCCGATCCCACTCATAACTCTCCATTGTCACCATTTAAGTCTCCTCTACCTGTTTACCCTCCAGCTAACATCAAGACTGCACATCTCTTACCTTCCTCTCCTCCACTTGCCCCCAAATCTCTCTTAAACTGTTCTCTCCTCAACTCTCTCAACTCTCCGTCATCCTCCATGAAGACACTACAACCGTCCCAAACCAAACTCCAGCCACAGTGCACCTATCCTGGCATGGCGGGCCTGGAGTTTGCCCCTTACATCCACATAGAAAACCAGCCTAATGGAGGGGCCCTGGTGGCCCACGCCTACACGTCCCAGCTCTCCTCCCTCTCAATGGGCCAAAGGCAGAGATTTGCCCAGGAGTTTGTCACCTTGGCTTTCAGCGAGGACTCATCCCAGGTATGGCAGAGTCAGGCATTGATCAAATTATTGAGCATGTTAACAGTGTAGAAGACTGTTTCATTTGTTGTTGGTCTAATACTTAAAGGTCCCATGTTGTAAAAGGTGAGATTTCCATGTGTTTTTTTATTCTAAAGCAAGTGAAGGTGCTAGATTAATACTGTGAAAGTATCAAAATGCTCAATCCTCAGAGAAATACGCACAGTCCTTATTCAGAAACTCTGTTTTTAAAACGAGCCATCCGGACTTCTGTACGGTTGTGATGTTGCAACTATATTATATATATAGGTAGAAGGTAGGTTACCTGGAATTCACTACTGGTACCCAACAGAAACTTTTTCAGAACTTTATTGTCTCTGTAATAACAAAAATGAATTTCAGCTGTAAGAAGTCCAGACCTATTAATCCTATTTACTTAGAACATTTTGTTATTTGTTTTTTAAATGTTTTACACACCACACAAAATAAAACTCCTCCCTACTTCCCTCTCGTCCTCCCGAACCCGTCCTTACAACCTCCTGCCTGTCAGTCTGTCACCAGGACATAGAGAACGCTGTTGTTTGCTCAAAGCGTATCAACACCACCACCACTTTCGGCTCGCCGATATATTTTATTACAGCGAGCGTTGTCTGTGTGACGTTTTGACCAGGCCCTTGCCCTGATTCACTGTGACTTCAACAAGCTCCAGAGGTGATTTTATCCCTGTCCTTGTTTTTCAGGCAGCTCATTACGTCATGGGAATTGTCCACGGAGAAGCCAGCTACCTGCCTGACTTCTTGGACTACTTCTCAACCAAGTTTCCATCCGCTCCAGTCAAAATGGAAATGCTGGGAAAGAAGGACATAGAAACCACCACTATGGTTAATTTCTACTCTCAGGTCAGTCTGACACATCCACACGTGTGTGTGTGTGTGTGGTGGGGGGACATGTCACTCGTCTGAAAAACTTATTTATACAGATTTTGTCTTTGATTATTATCTTCTGGACCTGCAGACAGAGAGAGCACAGAGCAGATTGTGAGCGTTCAGACATGAAAAAGACCTGAAGTCCAAAATAGCAAGAGGAAAAATGCTTTCCAAGCCTCCTCCATTCTGTCCTCTGTATATAATCTATTTGGCTCAATATCAAGCTGAGTATCACAACTGTCCACGAACACAGGACATGTTGAGGAACCACAGTCATGAGATTAACATTAATGTGACTCATGCAGTAGGAGGTTGTCTGAGGTCTGTTGTGGGTTTTATAAATTCAGTTTACTAACTGCGTGTGTGGTTTGTGATTTCTTTGTTATTATAGAACATGTGCGGAGAATAAGTCTCCCAATTTGATCTTTTTATAGCGCACATATACTGCATTTATGAATCATTTATGAAATATACCATTCAGTATGTGTGCATGTGTATATATAAATGCAGCAGAGAGTCAGAATATGTATGTAAAGCCAGGCTTGTCGCTGTCCATCTGCACATATATGATGTCACATCTTCCACCCTAGTAGCCAGCATTATCCTTAAAAACAGAGATTAATGAAGAACGAAGGCTCAAGGAAATAACTTAAGAAGGGGAAAAGAGTGGTTAAGAAACTGAGAAGATGAATGGAGGGAATGAAAGATTTCGATGCAGCACAAGTCAGAGAGGATGAAATGATGATGGGCGAGGAAATGGATCGGTTGAAGGAAAAGACTGGATGACTGCTGCGTGCGGATGAAAATGTTGTATTGTTGAGGCTTTAACCATCTGCTTTGAGCATCTGCCTTAATTTGCCCAGCATTAAACAGCTCTTAGCATTTATACAGATGTCTGATTTCTCAGAGTAAATGACAACATTAACAATGACGGCATAGTTGTGTGCAGACAGGGGACTCTCGCTCCACTGCTGCTTAATCTTACAAAGCAAAGGTTATTAAGGAGCGGAAGGAAGGAAGTAGAATGAGAGAGGAAAACACGTTAGAGGGAAGTCAGCAAAGTTACAGAGTGAAAGGTGCTGAGAAGGGGGCTACACTTTGAATATGATTGGGATAGAATATTGATACGGCAATATATCGTATTACTTCCTCTTGCATTACATTATCAATACACTGGTGTCAAGTATTGATTACAAAGGGGATTTTATTGTTTGCATTCATTCATTAGTTTTTTTTAGTTTCCTGTTAAATATGTATATATAATGAAATGATGCAACACATGGACGTGTGCGTGTGCGTGCGCATGCGTGTGCGTGTGTTAAAGAGGCACTAAGCTAAGACTTTATTCTAGTTGTTGTACATTGAGTTATCGTAGATGATTGTGTTGCAATGTATGGATTTTCACAGAATTACCTCATTGGGATACCATTGTTATTGTAGGCAACATGTTGAGATAGTATCGTGTCGTGAGTTACTTTGTGATTCCTGCCCCTGATCTTGAACTTAAAACAGAGGTTGGTATCAGAATAGGAAAAAGACAGAACAGGTAACAGAGGATGTGAAAGCAAGAAATGAGAAACTGTGAGACAGGACTGCTGTCAGCAAGTCAAGAGATGTTTTTCAAGTATGGGAGCCTGTCTCCAGGCTGTCTTTAACGACAATAAATGTGCGTATTGCTGGTAGTGTCTGTCTGGATTGTCTCCGCTGAGCACAGTGACACAGCTAGACCTCTTTATTTTAGAGCTGTCCCACATCTATAGTTCACTAATGAAAAGCCTTTTTTGCCTCAAACCTCCTCAGTGGCTTCGTATTGAGATACTGGCTTCTCTTTTTCAATGTGTGTGTGTGCGTGCGTGTGTGTGCATGCGTGTGTGTGTGCAGCATATTATGCTCTCTTTTCTCTCCTTTTGGCGATTTGTATTCTTATTATGAAATATTCATAATGTTATTCAGTGTGTTTGTTTCAGTTTTGGCCAGTTCTGCTTCAACAAACACATCTTTCATCTCTGTGTGTGTCTGAATAAATTCAATCAAGATAATGAATGAACACACGTACTGTATATTGTCCATTGTTTAAATCGAGTTTTCCCTGCGAAACGGTTTTCTGAGCTGTCCCTTTAAGAGTAGTATTCCTTGCAGGGCTAACGTCATTGTCCACTGGTCTTGTTAATTTTTTCTCCCTCCCTCCTACCTCTCAGCAGTGACCTTGGGAAATAGACATACAGTCTACACACACACACACACACACACAAACACAAACAGATGTGAGAAGACTGATATATATATATACGTGTACGCACACACACACACACACAGACACACACACACACACACAATGATAGATTAATGATTTCTCTCACATTTTTCCTCCACCTTTCTTTCCCTTCAGCTCGCCCTCTCTTTAGTGTCTCCCCTCCCTCTGTGCTAGTCCATCTTTGTCTTTTATCCCGCTTCTCTTTGTGTTTCTGCTCTATCGTGTGGTTCTCTGGTCTGTTCCAGCTGCAAATGACTGGAAAGCTTTGTACTTGTGAGAGGAAAGGAAGGGAAGAATTGCCTAGTTTTGTCTCTGAGACACAATCACCCACACACTTTTTCACTTGTATTCGATAATGAGGTGTGTGGGTGTGTGTGTTCAGAATTTGACTGCAGGTATCAAAAGTCGCCTTACCGGCGTTCAGTCAGCTACTGAATACAAAATACTCACGTAGCCTGAAGGCATTTTCAGTGGTGCTAAGGATTATAGAAGATTACAGCACTCTATTTTCTCAGGGCATGTGGAGCCCTGCAGTCAATACATGGTGTGCTTCAACAGTGAGGTAATTTGGTCTTTACACTTTAGTCACTAAGTAATAATTTAGTTACGACAATGCGATAGAACAGACGGCAGCATTTAAATTCTATATCAATCTGTGCTCACTTTATGCTTGTGCGTTTACTCATATTGTAGCTGTAAAAGAGCATTAACAGCAAGAATATGGTCTGCAGCTCATATGATGGACACAATTAAAAACATATTTAGAAATTGAGAATTATATGTTAATTTAATCTCAATTGTTCTGATCAATGACGTAATCATCCTCCCTTAGAACAATTATTCAACAGGTGTACTCTAGTATCGCATCAGATCTAAAATATTAACCCAAACATTAAGCAGTTCACTGATACATTTATTAGAAATGTTTTATGAACAGAATATTATCCTTCTCCGCTGAAAGAAAATGTGTTCACAAGAATACAGATTCCAAGAGGCAAGGGAAATTAAAGTAAGAAAGCAATATTTGTCTCATCCAGTTCCACCTTCAGCCAAATAAATTAGCTTTAATATCTTGAAAAACAGTTATCCAACCAGTGCATTCCTGCATAATAATAACAATAATAATAATGTTTATTAACACCTGTGGATTCTGTGAGAAAGACAGACAGCTGCGCAATGAATCAGAACTGAATCCAAATTGCAATATGGACTGGTGCAATATCTGTTATAGACAGAATATGTGTCAAAATATTCTGAATGAAATGTTGTGGTGCTGTAAAGATATCCTGCAGAGAAAAATCTTTTGTTTGTTCGGATCCTCGCAAAAAATCACATCATGATCATTTTAATACATTTTTCAATGAAAAGAAGAATAATGATGCAAAAATGACTATTCCCTCCAATATAGTGAATCATACATCAGGCGCAATATCGATCAAAATTAGCGCAATTTGATATTTGCCTTGTATTGTGCAGTCCTGCTGTGCAATGTTTTAAATTAAGTTTAGATTAGTGCCTGTTGAAGCTGGAGTCGTCATTGATAAATTGGGGTTTTGTGGTAAATAATTTGATTCATAGATGTAAATACCTGAGGGTTAAACCCCAAATGAACTAATAGAAGAATTAATTAAATCTACTTGTAAAATGCTAGCTAGCATGCTGATTCTATTAAACATGGCGCTGTTAAGGTGTGAAGGTGAATTAGGTGAATTAGGACTGGCCTTGTTGTCGATTATTGTACGTATGAGACGAGATATTTGTCTTTTAGATATCACAATAAATGCTACAGTATCTTTTGGTTTAAAGGCTCAAAGGCATAACAGTAAAGTGATTACATTTCCTGAAATTACCAGACTGTTCTATTATTTGTCTTTACTTATTCATTATATCCACATTATTGATGTTTATTTTTGAAACATCTCATTGTGTAAATATTTTGTAAGAGCACCAATAGTCAACCCTACAATTTTGTTGCAATTTGTATTTGGAGGTATTTGGTCAAAAACATGTTCATCCTTTATCCCCCCCCCCCCCCCCCCCGTATCTATGTGAATTTTGTGGTGCTCAGCATTTGACAAAAACACACTTTCTATTACATCAGCTGATCTGCTATTTTACAGTTTCAGATTGAACATCGTCACAGCCAACACACTAATTAGATTCAGCTTATGCCTCCATGCTACACCACTGTAGGCATTCTGCTACTACACTTTCATGTGACCTGGATGCACCTCCGAACTCTCTTCAGTCTCCACCACAGTGTTTACAAAACAAGCCTCAACTTTGCATCAGTCTCGCATTATAGCCTTTAAACCATGCACAAGCTGCGACACAGCCGTGGTGTTAACTTGGACTCAAATGAAGGTGGAAAGCAACCATTACATTATTTTAAGTCAAAGTTTGTTTGTGCATTCCTACGCCTGTGTCTGTGGCTTATCCAAAGGAGAAATAACGTAAGAAAAGTTCACGAGGCACCAGTCAGCAGCAAGAAAACTTTGTTGTGACACAGGCACAGTAATAGACTTAATAGTACTCTAGAGACTGGACTGGACATAATGATTTAGACAGAGAGAGATACACAGAACTGGGAAAGAGAGGAAGAAGCAGAAAGACATGCAAAGGTCGTGGAGATGGATGATGTCATGAAATGGACTCCGCTAAGAGAGAGTGAAGGATGTGTTGATGAGAGGAGAGAAACTTGTTATGGAGTTAACAAGGGGGTTACAGTGGCTGCACCAGAGACGGAAAAGACACCAGGAAACAGAGAGGTTTGATCTAATAGACTTCCCACCAGAGACTTGAGTATTATGAGAGAAAAAATGGCAGGAGGAGGAGATGGAGAGGCTGACAGAGATGAGAGATAATCTCAGTAAAACAGCAAGTGGGTAGTGGAGGGGGAGTGAGACTTAAAGATACTGCTTTTAGCCAAGGAAAGTGACAGCAGGGGAGAGATGACAGTAACGATAATTGTATATAATGATGTCGGCTGTTTAATCTTGTGAATTTGTGGAATACCAAATGAGATGCCGTGCCTTTTTAGATAGAGTAAAAATGATTTGGCTGCTTCATTCTTTTGCATTCAGAATTTTTATTGTTGGACTTGTTAGCATTTACTTTTTTCCCCCTTTTTTTAAATTAAAGCTTATTCGAGTTTAGCAATAAAAAGAAACCTGTTAACACGATGTCGGTCATTTGTTGTCAGACATGCACCCGTGTGTGTGTGTGTGTGTGTGTGTGTGTGCTTGTGTGGCGTGTGCGCGTGTGTGTGCGTGTGCTTGTGTGTGCTTGTGTGTGCGTGTGTGTGTCACTGACTGTTAAACATATTCGTTTATTTGAGGCCGAGGTAGTGTTTCCCAATACTCCTCCCGTGACCGTGAGAGACTGTTCCCTTTGCTATCGACTGGGTGGTTATTCTGCTGTTAAATTATGCATTGTGTAAATACACACTCGCAGATACACAGGAAGGGAAAGTCGACGCTCATAAACACACAAAGTATGCAGGGAGATGAATGCCTACACTCACAGATGCACAGCACACACGCTGGCTGAGAAACACAAATGCTTGTAAGCATTAAGGCGTTTGAATCCATGGGTGCACACAAACACGCTTTTCCTCTCAGTATCTAGGTCATCGACTCAGTGAGACTATTTAAAGTTGTGATGTGTTTTTACGCGTGTGGAGTATTTCAAGCTTTAGTCATCATCATCTTAGGAGGATATTACACAGTGTCGGGGCACAGATACAGTGAAATGAAGTGAACAAACGCACCACATGGCTTGGCCCGTCTATGCATGATAAACTGATTCATTTAGTTCATTTATCACAGATTAGATGAACACCAATAGGCAAGTATTCAATGCATATAATTAGAAGTGCAAGTGAAGAAGCAAGAGCTTTTTTATTAAACAAAACACATTACTGCTGACAAGACAACATGCCGACTTTAAAGGGGACCGACTCTACAGTGTGTTAGTATTTAAAATGTGCTTATAATCATACTTGTAGTTTTACTGTTTTGTGAACTCTGTCCCATACCTGCTGTGTGGACAGGTTTTTTTAATATATATATACTAGAGCTGAAACTAATAGTCAATTGAAAGGGAATCAATGGACAGTTTTCATAACCTGTCATCCTTTTATGTCATTTATCAAACAAAATTGTTCCACATTTGCAGGTTCCAGCTTTTGAAATGTGTGTATAAGGGCTGCCTTTCTCTTTCATATCACTTTGAATGAAATATATTTAGATTTCCACTGTTGTTCAAACAAAATAAGCAATCTCTAGATGTCACTTTAAAATGCCTGCAGAATTTCCCCAGAGCTTAAAGTATTTTGTGAATTTTGTGAACTTAATAATAATCCTGTTTTGTGATGAGTTGTTATTTTAATCTCGCTCGTCGACCCAAATAATCCAGTTTTTATGGCCATTCTCTGCTAATTATCCAGCCAGTATAAATAACCAAGCTATTGGATCAACAACAGTTCCTTATTTAAAGCAACACCGTGGGGGAAATGGCTGTAAAACACACACACGCACACACACACGTACACACTCACTGACTTGAGAGCTGCTATGATCAACAGTCCTGCACGGCCGGCCTCTGAGCATCTGTTTCAGGATTTAGTGCCTTGCTCAAGGATACGCCTGGGAGCTCCTGAGAACCTTCCCCCTTTCAGTCTTTTGCCAATTCACTATTACTATCTTCAGCACCTCTCCTTCCTTCTCTAACCTGCACTCATCTATTTTCTTGCCTGTCACACATACAGTATTTCCAGCCTCCCCTACGTGTTTTCTCTCTCTGTCTTTTCTGTCTTTTGACAGCTTGTCTTCCTGAACTTTCTCTCCCTCTTCCTCTCACCACTTCCCCTCCATCTGTCTCGCATTCCTTCTCTCTAGTGTATCCTTGCTCTCTCTTCCCACTGGTCTGCCTCTCTCTCTCTCGCTCTCTCTCTCTCTTTCTCTCTCTCTCTCTTTCTCTATCTCTATCTTTGACTTGTTGTCAAGTGGTGACTCACTAGAGGCGTGCAGCCAAGTATCTGGCCCACACACACACACACACACACACACACACATACATCCTGATCAGCCAAGAGTACAGCATGCAGGCCACATGCTGCACGTACTGCACACTCACTCACTCACTCACACACACAAAGACGCTGTTGAGGGCCAAGGGTATGGGAGACGTGTTAGACACACACACACCATCCTCTGTCTACGGAAGGCCAAGGGAAGAGCAGTAAACAGTCTATTAAGTCACACCGGTGAAGCATAAACATCAAGTGAAACTGCCAGCACACACACGCAAACACACACAGTCGGTTTTGACACAGTAGGGATTAACAGCTTCCACATCAGAGCCTGTTTTTTTTGTTCCTCTGTTTTGTATTGCAGTCAAACGATACTAAATGCATATGTAAACATTTATATTTTACACTGCAGCCTGTTGGTATATCGATATCCCTCATCAATACCATTGTACAAATACAATAAAAGCCTCTTTAGAAATCCAATTAAGATAGTCTCCCATTAAATGTAATTTCATCAGAGTACATCTCATACAAGGCTACATAGAACAATAGGACAACACAAGGAGTTGTGCTGAGGATTTGTTAGACTATTAAGAAAAATACACATTTCTGCTACACCAAATTCTGTAGAATTTTCCTCTTATTAAACGATTGAAGGTCCCATATTGTAAAAAATGATACAGTATATCCATGTCTTTTTTGAGGGGCAGGTCGAGGTGCTGTTTAAATACTGTAAAATTATAAAAACACTCAATTCACAGAAAAATGCACATAGCACGTATTAGGAAACTGTGACTTTAAACGAGTCATCAGGACTTCTGTATGACTGTTATGTCACAGCTTATTATATATAGGTAGAAAGTTCAGCTACAGTGCTGTTACAGTCATTCCCTGGCTGCAATGACGGTGCAGAGACATAAGGAGCGCAGATGCAGAAAACCCAGAATCGGCGACCAATCAGAGCAGACTGGTCTTTTTGGGAGAGGTGCTTAAAGAAATGATCGCTCAAATGGGGTGTTTCTGTCAGAGGGTCAATACAGGTGTGTTCAAGCAGACAGTATGAGGAAAAATACAATAAAATAACAAAAATATCAAGTGCGTTTGATTTGCGTTTGATCTTCGAGGAATAAGACAGTGACGTGCCACCCCTCTCATAACAATGGGGGTATTTACGATCAACAGTAACTTAATAAAAGGAGGGTGATGATGATGATGAAAAACTATGAAAATTTCCCCAGATTCATTTCTATAAAAATTGAATTTAAAAAATGATATTTTTAAGAAGCAATCTCAAGGTCCTGATGTGGTGGTAAAATAAGATCACAAATCTTGTCTAATGTTGTGTTTCTCCTGTGGCTGCTGCAGGTGAAGAAAACGTACAGCAATGGTACATACAGAGCCGGGGCCATGAGACAGATCAGCCTGGTGGGAGCCGTGGACGAGGAGGTCGGGGATTATTTCCCAGAATTCCTCGGCATGCTTGAGGAGTCGCCCTTCTTGAAGGTGAGTCAGGACACGATGAGCGGCAGTAATGTTTCGCACAACAGAATTAGCAGATGGGTGGGGAATGTAAGAGCAACAGAGGCATAAACTAGATGCGGCAAACATTTAAATGCATTTACTCCGCTGACTACTTGCCACAAACTGAACAGATGGAGAAATACTGCTTGACGCAAACATCAAAAACACACCTAATATTCTCAGTGACGGCTGGCAAAGGAAAGACGCTAAGTATGCGTGTCGGAGTAATTTAATGCAGCTTTCAGTTCAGGAAGTTGGTGTTTTTTTAAAATGTGTGTGTGCAGGAACAGACCACCATAAAGACTGTTGTGTTTGCTGCTGTCCCAGAAATGCAGGAGTGACAAGCTTGTCTCCTGTTTGCCATTCGTTGTCGACACTTCAAATCTCCTGCATGCAGTGTGGAGTGGCGGCGTTGTACGCTGAATATCAAAAGATCCTCTGGAACTTTTTATCTGTCGGGGGCTTTGGCTCTGATTCAGCACCCTCTGAAGCATCTCGGGTGCAAGTGACAAGTTTTGCCAAGGGGTGCAATTTCTGTGCATGAGACTTCTTTTTGGGAGTCTCTGAAATGAATAAAATACTTGAATTGGTTAAGTGAAAAAGTGAGGGATGTACTAACATACTGCTTTGACTATTTCTTCCCCGTTGCCCTGTCTTTGTCCTTTCGTCTGTCTGTCTATAGCGGACTCTTCCGTGGGGAACGTTCTCCAGTCTGAGGTCGATGGATCCCACAGAGAGTGACGACGGTCCGATAATGTGGGTCAGGCCGGGAGAACAGATGATACCTGTAGCAGATATACCAAAGTCCCCCTTTAAAAGAAGACGGTGAGTACACTGCAGGTTACAGCTCGTTACATAAGTGAACACACACGCACAAATGAAGCCAGCCAATATTTTGAATCCTCCTTAAGCACCGCAATGAGACAGAATTAGCAGGGATTTTGGTGTCTATGAATATTTGTTCTGGCTACTAGTCTCTGCAGGGTGTTTGCGTGTGTATCTTATTGAGCCGGCTTGCCTCTGTACTCTACGCACAGCCCGCAAGGACTGATTATGAAAAACACTAGGAGAACACATTCACACATTTGAAGCAGCAGCCATGGTAGCAGCGTGACGCTTTGTTGTAGCAGAGCAGTGCCGGATGAGGCAATTACACCCTCTCTGTTTTTTGTGTCTGCAACAGTGTCATTGTTGCTCACGCATAAGCTCTGTCTCACACACATAAACACAGGATTTGTGTGCGTGCGTGCGTGCGTGCGTGTGCATGCGTGTGGTGTGTGCGGCTCACCACTCAGATGAGATCATCGTTGTGTTAATAGGGTTGATATCAGACGCTACTTCACCTGGCAGCCAGCCAAGCATGGGACAACACACATTCCTCCCATGCAGCATTTATTTCTCTCTTGTCTCTGTCGATTGGTGGTAGACACATCAGTAGTGATATTTTAGGATTTTTTTTTTCATGTAATTTCTCATTCTGGAGCTGAAACGATGAGTCGGCTGGCAGAAAAATAATCACTTATTTAAGTAAAGTCATTCTTCAAGTAAAAAAAATTTTGGGACAAAAAAAGAAGCTGTCAACTTGGCTTTAGCAAATTAAAATAGGAAAATAACTTTATGTTTCCTTTATACGGATATTGGGCTGATACTGAATCCAATAGCTGGATCAGTGACAAAAAGGAAAACATATTCACTTCAGTTCTATGGTTATTAGTGGTTAGTACATACATTATATACTGGAATGTGAATTAGTGTTTAAGTTTTGACCAATTTGTTGCTGCATTTAAAATGTTCACATTTGAATTGTTATGCACAATTTTATTATTTTAATAATATATAACAATTCAGTTAATGTATGTCTATGTATTTGTTGTAAGTCTATGTAAGTAAAGTCCAATGATGATAAAAAAAAAAAATAATAATAATAATACATTTACCTTTGAAAACATAGTTGCAAAGTGCTTCACAACAGCAAAATAAAAACAGAATCCAATAAAAACACAATTATATGGATGAATGGATAAAATAGCACAGAGTGTGACTAAACTAAAACAAAGTATACGGTAAGATAAAATAATATTAAATGTTGTGTTGCTTTACATATAAAAGAATGATCCCAGTAGCTTCCAGACAGTCAGATGTACAGCTTATTAATTAATCACTGTTTTTTGTCTGTAAATTCATCCAAGAAAGCTTCATTCAGTCCGACATTCCTGGATCGATAAAAAGGGAAGTAATAACGAAAGTAAAGTCACTTATCGGCTGGTGCACAGCGTTTGAAGTGTGTGTCAGTGTGGATGCTTGTGTGTGCCAACACAAACACTTGTGTGACAGCTGCGGCTGAAAGAATCTGTTTTTTATAGACGCACAGATGGATGGATTGATAGAGTGAGAGGTGGTTAAACTATTCCTTTCTCTTCTTTCTTCTGTGCCCTATCTCACCCCATCACTTGATTATAAATCCCTGTGAGATATGGATACAAATTCTACAAACCAAGCTGCACTTTTCTCATAATTTCCCCTCGTTTGGCTCCCAGATGTCTCCTCAATCTCTTTCTCCGCTCCTCCTCTTCAAACGCTTACCTCCTATCTCCCACTCTTTCCCTGTCCTCTGCTTCCTTTAAATATCTCTTTGTTTCGCTATTTCTTTTACGACCTGTCTTCTGTTTCCTCCTCCCGACCTCT
The DNA here is from genome assembly GCF_963691815.1 of Echiichthys vipera. NCBI lineage: Eukaryota > Metazoa > Chordata > Actinopteri > Perciformes > Trachinidae > Echiichthys > Echiichthys vipera. Next base: position 11,205,057 of record NC_139845.1, on the reverse strand, counting down.
CTTTCCTGCTTTAAATTGATTTATTGTGGAGTTACTGTGCTGTTATTTTCAAGAACTCTGAAAGTGTGTTTAAAGAAAGCACATATATTGTATATGTCAGAGCAGTGCAAGACATAAATACAGTGTGTTTGAAAGAAATATTGTGAAGGGCAGAGGAAGAGAGAAGGGGATGTTGTTTGCACTAAGACCTCGTCCGCTGTTTGACTGTATGTTGTGTTGAAGGAGGGCCGCTTGTGTATGGGGAACATCTCTTCAGCGTTTTATTCCTTTTCCTGGTGATTTCATTGAAAAGGTCAAGCTGTTATGTATTTTCTGACGGCACTGAGACTCTCAGTCTGAGAATTCAGCTTGATTATAGTGGTCAGATGATGAAAATAAACCCAAATATTTCAGCTTTTAGTGAAAGAGCTTCTAGAGATTTACAATAATTGCATAGTAACAGCAGCAACTTTGGCAAGCATCAGCAGCAAACAGGAAAGACACAGAGCGCGCTGTAGACTGCAGAACAGATGAGCGTGGAGCGCTCCGTCTCAAGTCATTGGAAGGATTATTCGATTGCTTTGTTGTTAGAGCGATAATCCATTAATAACATGAGTCATTTTTTTAAGCAAACCAAACATTTTATGGTTCTAGCTTCTCTGCTGTGAGGACTTTTCTCTATCTTATATAATTGTGAATTCATTTGGGTTTTGGATTGTAGGTTGGAAAATAAACTAGAGCTACAAAAATTAATACAGCTTGTAACGTTCAAATTGATATGCAACTGTTTTGATCAGCGATTAATCTGTGAAAAATAAATTTAAAATTCTCTGATTCCAGCTGAATATTCTCAGGTTTCTTTACTTCTCTATGACAAGAAACTGGAAATCTGAGTTGTTTACATAACAAGACATTTGAGAATGTCGTCCTCGACATTCTCTGACCAAATAACTAATTGATTAATCAAGAAAATATGATCAAAAATAAATCAAAATAGATGTTAGTTGCAGCCGTGGCTAATTCCCCCTCCAGAAAAAATGTTTTAATGTTACTTCACATACACAGAAATATTTTAACACACACACACACGCACACGCACACGCACACACACACGTCTTAAACATGTCTGCTTTAAAGATGTCCCATTGGCTGTGGGAAAGAGTGACATCTTATAGATGAAACAAATATTGATTAACAGAGAAAATAGTTGGCGATTAATCAGTAATTAGTTTCAGCATTAGTGGCATTAGAGCTCGGTGTGTGAACTGTAAATGTGAGGCACTACCATTTACAGGAGTGTGTGCTGCAGCTCTAAGATGTGCTTTAACAGTGTTTGTCGTGAGAGAACTTGGTTTCCTCCAATCTCCCTTCTCTTTACTCTCCGTTTTACTGCCTTATCCCTCCACGCCCCACCCCTCTCTCCTTCTTCCTCCCCTGTTTCATCCCCTCCATCTCATATCTCTCTTTCTTTCTCACTCTCTCTCTCTCTCTCTCTCTCTCTCTCTCTCTCTCTCTCTCTCTCTCTCTCTCTCTCTCTCTCTCTCTCTCTGCCACTCCTTCCACTCCTTCCCCACTCATCCACTCTCCTCAAGCTCCTCTTTTCTTGACCCTGCCTCTTTATTTGCCCATAACTGCGCAGGAATCTGTCTTTGACGACCCGGTGCAGCGACAGTTGCTCACTTGCAGTGCTGACATACATTTTGCCAGAACAACAGGACCTTGCATATCGAGGAGGGAGATGTTAGACTTCAGATATCACTCTAGATGTGCATGTTCAGCACTCCTCCCTTTACACTCTCTTCTTTTTTACTGTTTCACTTACCAGCTTCCCTTGTTTTACATTCATTACTGTCAGCTTGCAGTCAGCTCCCAGTGAGCTCTGCATGTATGTCTGTGTGTGCGCATTCCTACCTACTCTCTGTATTATTTTCCTCTTCTTCTTTCTTCCTGCTCTCGCACCTGTCCTGATATCTCTGAATGAATGAATGCACAATTAAGTGTTCGGCACAGTTGAGTCTCGCTGCTGTTACACTCTCGAAGGAATCTCTCACAGACTCTGTGAGGGTGTGTTTGTTATACTCTTGTTTGAATCTGACTGCAGCTCCAGTGTGAGTCACTGATCCAGTAGTGAGCTGACTGCAGTACTTCTATTGTTCGGCAACACGGCTCATCTTTTTTTACGCCTCAGCTCCCCGGTCTGTATGCAATGAAGCCGAGTGTGTACGTGTACGTGTTCCGTTTACACCAGTTTTACTTTCCATTATTTAAAATGCAACTTAATGTTTGTTTTTTTACACAAAGCATGCAGAGGGTATTATTGATTTCTCCTTTTCCTGCTACTAGAATTTTGTGCTTTGAAGAATTTAAATAGATACTACATTGATCATGCAAGGAAAGTAGTTTTTTGGAAACACAAAATACTTTGCATCAGAAGAAAAGGCTCAGGTATCATTTTTATATCAGAAGACAATGCTGTTAATTATCCATTGAGGACTTTCACATTCACTGAACACACCACAAGGATGTTGTGTAATGTCCATAATAATATGAGTTTTGGTCCAATACATCAAAATGGATTTTGTCCTGCAAGAGTTATAGTCAATTTTTGTTAATCATTTCGTCTAAAAATGTGGGCATATGGTAAAAGAAAAAAAAAAACACTGTTTTCCTAGAACCAAAGGTTTTATCTTGAGTTTGCATTTTTTGTCCCACAAAAAGATACATGAAACTTGTAACCAACAAATGGTATTTGGGCTTGGTAAATAACTTTAAATTCTCTGATAACACGGCCCAATAACGATAGCCACGGTGGTGAATTCAGCGCTAAAATGTGTCCTTGACGTGCATACCTTTGGTCGTCTTGTTCTAGTCAGACTGTATAGCTGAACTTAATCTATCTTTTACTGTTACTTAATTGGGTTAGTCACTCGTACTAATACCCAAAATATAAAAATGAGTCTTTCAAAAGATAAACCAAGCAACATTAATATTGGTTCCAACAATATGAAATTAAATATGTTGGGTTCGGGAATGTTGGTCAACTTTGCCTTTTTTATTTAATTATTTTTTTACTACTTTCACACATTCATTTTATTGACCAAACCATTTATCAAGGTAAGGATCAGCAGATTGATTGATGCTCCTACTGAATACACAACAAGAATGATTTATCATATCCATACCCTCTGATCCATACTCCTACAGGTTTTCATCTTCTCTAACATCCTCTCTGCTCCTCGTGTCATACTGAGGCGTCTGGGTTACAGCAGTGAGCAAGTCAACAAAGACATCACCAGCTTATACACTCTCTGCTGCTTTTGTTTTTCCACAGCAGACAGGAAGCAGAAATAAACAAAGCTGCCCACTCACCCTTAGTCATTACCTTCTTTATTTAGACAGATGGGATAAATCTCTTTGTAGAACTGTGTGGACACTATTGTGTTTCGACTTTTCTCAATGTTTATTTCTATTTCTTTCTAGCTCTACCAACGAGGTGAAGAACCTGCTGCAGTCCCTGCCCAGAACCAGCGAGCCCAGAGAGATGCTGTTTGAGGACCGGACTCGGGCCCATGCCGATCACATCGGTCAGGGCTTTGAACGGCAAACCACGGCAGCCGTGGGGGTGCTGAAGGCCGTACGGGCGGGAGACAGGTAGGCGGTACACACGCTCCTTATTTATATAGCGTACTCTCCAACAGATATGTAATCTTTCTTATTCTCCTTTTCAGCTCGGAGCCTCCTCGTGTAACCAAAGACGTTGTGTGTTTCCATGCCGGTGATTTCCCTCATGTAGTTCAGAGGCTGCAGTTGGACCTTTATGAACCTCCGCTGTCTCAGGTTTTTACAGCGCACACACACACACACACACACACACACACACACACACACACACACACACACACACACACACACACACACACACACACACACACACACACACACACACACACACACATTTTAATAGGTATAAAATTCAATTAATCTGATGTGGATGCTGCCACTTTGTGGAGCAAAGCTGAACTGCAGTAAGTTGGAGAACTTGTGTGGAGCCCAGACAGGATGAGAGCGTGACAAATGGGGGTGTCATTGAAAGGTATTAAAAGTTCATAAATCAATTGAGCAGTAATTAAGGCCGTTTCAGAGTATTAAGAAAGACTTGGACCCCATTTTGCGAAGTATTATATTTTGCATCTTATTTTCATTATTTATATTCGTCCAAAGAGGTTGCATGAATGTAATCATTGTGTGGGCTCGTAATGGGATTATATGTAGTATATTTATGGAATCCTGCACGCACAGGCACGAGATTTCCACTTGCACTTTGAATGAATGTTCAAACAGCTTTAAATACCCCGTCTATCTGATTTATGTAGTACTGATACAGTGGTCTAAAGAGTTACTACAGACAAACTAAAGCTCTATTCGGACGGAATGAGTTAAATGTGCGGACGTGTGGTACGGTTATATTTTCCAGAGGTTTTAGTCCTGTCCGAATGTGCCATGTCAGTAATTATTCCGGAGAAAGACTGTAAAATAGTCCGGAAAAAATACCCTCATGTCCTGTCAATACGTAGTTTCCACATATTTTTGAGCATGGAGGCGCTTGAAGAAGCAATCTTATGACTTTTTTGAGATAATCGATTCTGTCCTTCAGTTTACCTAATTTTGTGATATCAGGAAGCAGCGTAGCACACGCATTGCGACAGGGAGGCGATGGTAGTGCGCAAATCGAGTAACCCCTCCCACCCATTGGTAGAATACAGGATTTTTTAATCCTGTGCAAACTGGCTATTTAATGTATATCACAGACGTCCTGAGGTAAAACTATTTTATCCCACGTCCCCACGGCAAACTAATCCCGTCCGAAAAAAAGGCTTAAGACTGTTTAGTTGTGCTATGTTACAATCAGTGGATTAAATTCAAGGTAAAGTGAATCACTGATGTAACTTTTTCAAACTCAAATTGGCAATGAGGTCTTAAAATGCAGGAAAAGGGTCTTAAAAAAGGTCTTAAAATTGAATTTCAAGATTCCTTTATATACCCTGAACATGAAAATGCGATACACTCTCCTGCCTGCCAGATCAGCTTGACAGCATAGCAGTCTGTCTCTTTTACTGTGAAAGGTAAGAACAAAGGGAGTGTATATATGTGGTATGGTGAATCTTGAAAGCAATGAAGTTTGTCGTCTTGAATCTGACTACAGAGCTTCTGTGTTTGCCTTATGTCTGTATTTTGTGGTGCAAAATCTCAGAAAATCGACCTTGCGCAAAAAAAACCCCAACCCATCTAAATCTGTGCGAATGTAGTCATGACCAGAATATGATATTATCAGATGATGTTTCCCGTCAGTGTCAAAAGATGGAGGTTTAGTTTTGAAGTGTACCTCTTAAATTCATCTGTCTAAACCCTCTACTGTCTTTACAGTGTGTGCAGTGGGTGGATGATGCCAAACTGAACCAGCTGCGCCGGGAGGGCATCCACTACGCCCGCATCCGCCTGTGCCACGATGACATCTATTTCATCCCCCGCAACGTGGTCCACCAGTTCAAGACCGTGTCGTCTGTCTGCAGCCTAGCGTGGCACGTCCGCTTAAGACAATATCACAGTGGAGAGGGAGAGGCGCAGGGGGAGGAGGAGGAGTTGAAGGAAGAGGAAGAGGAGGAGGAGGAGATTGAGATTGAGGTGAAGGAGAACGAGAGGAGAGAAAAGAAGGCTGAGAAAGGAGTGAAGGAGAGGATAAAGGAGGAGCACAAGGAGCTTGATGTGGCAGGCAGGACATTGCTGGCTGTCAAAAAGGAGGAGCAGGATCATCATCCCCCTCTCTTGTCTCAGCCTGCCTTCTCAGCGGACTCAGAGAGAGTCAAAGAGGTGGAGAAGGAGAGAGTAAAAGAAGGAGAAAAACCCAAACGGCAAGATTCACCTCCTGCAAAGGTGAAAGCAGAACATCCAGCGCTTCCTCACTGTAAGAATAAATCCCCTTCACCTCTCCCTCCTGCCTCTCAACCTCCTCGCCAGGACCCAAAACCAAAATCATCATCGAAGCACCTTCATCATCACCACCACCACCACCACCATCGTCAATTCGACAGCAGAATGACGTCTTCCAGTACAATGTCCTCCTCCTCAGCTCCTAAATCACCCATCTCTAAGTCTTCCTCTTCTTTGTCACCCTCAGCTTCTTTGCGCTCCTCTTTTACTGGTCCCACTCCATCCTCTGGCTCTTCTCCATCTACTGCTCTGTCCACATCTTCCTCTGCGTTAACCTCCGCTACATCTTCCCTGACCAGTCCCAAGGCTGCAGCGGACTCCCGTTTCTCCGCGCTCTCTTTAACTTCCCGGCTGCCTTCCTCCGCTCAGTCAGACCGACTGAAAGACTTGTTTCACCCGAAGCCAGAAGCCCCCTCAGACACACGGACTTGGGGACAGCCAGAGGTTCGAACGTCGCACGGGTTTACCGCCGCGGACGCACAAGCACACACCTCACAAGCCGACGGGCGGACACATGCGGTATCTCGATCGGCGACGGACTTAAGGCCACAAATGCTCCAGGAGAGATGGACTCATAGTGCGGACTCCAGGACGTCTGCAGGTCATCATATGCACCCGCCACAGGACGCCGGGAGGCAAGGAATTTACATGCAGCAATACACACCCCAGCATCTTCCGCATCCTCCCCTCCCTCATATGCCACCCCCCTCTTTCTCCCCTCTCCTGCCACACTCCCATCTCCCTCACAGACCTCCAATGCTCCCTCCAAACTCGCTATCCAATCCCGCTCAGCCCCAACCTCTGAACTCTTATCTCAGCCAGAATGCACCACCACATTCAGCTCACATGGGCCAGCTGCACCTGCACCCCCCACACCAACCAAGCATCACCGCGCAGTCTCAACCGTACTACCAGCCTCCCCTAATCGCTGCCCCGCATCAACCAAATGCGCCCGTCAGCAGCTCCCAGTCTCTTCCTCCTCACCTTTCTCACCACCACCCGTTCGCCTCGCACGCCAACACCTTCTTCCCCCACCAGCATCCCCACTTCTCCCCGCACCACTTCCTCCCCCCGCAGTCTTTCCTCTCTCAACCACCCAGCTCTTACCCGCTACAGTACCAACCTCAGTCTTACCCTCACCCGCCTCCTCCTCCTCCTTCGTTCTCACCCCCTCCCCCTCCTCCTTCCCTTCCCCCTCCTCCTCCCCCTCAACCTTCCCCTTCTGTCCTCCTCTCTCCCCCAAAGCATGAAGAGGAGCAGACACAGATTTTATAGTAGATTTTTGTACATAATGATGCTGTTTCTAAATGACTGTATATGTACGAGGTTTTATTTTGGTTGTGATGTTGTAAAACCATGTAAAAAAGGACATAACGAGGAAGGAGGTGGAGTTTATTGGAATGAACACACAGCACCGTAGTTTATAAAGCAGAGTCGGACTTTATTCACCCCAGTCCTCTTGACTGGACTGGTTTAGATTGTACTGAATGTTTTTCGGTTGTACTGGGTCAGAAACATTGAGAATTGATTTCATTTATTGGTAGTTTTGGCCTTAAGTCATGTACGGCTGCACCAGCTTTGACTTTAAAGAAGATATTACACGAGCTCAAGGTGTGAATGACCTCCCTAGTCTGCTCAAACTGCTGTTTGGTTTGTTTATTTGAAGGAAAAAAGTTCTGCTTCGACAGAATTGGTGTCAGATATTTATACAAAAAAAGGTCATGAGGATCCTTTTTGTGAAACTTGCAGCCAATGCTTCCATTTTTGTGGCTTTTTTCGAGTATATACGTTGTGCCCAAGACTGTTTCTGGACTAATGATGGGTCAAGTCATGATATTATTCAACGCACTGTTGCATTGATGTAATATTACTACACTTTCTCGACTATATTTTATTGATACTTCTTAATCAATATTGTACATCGCAGTATGTTTCCCTCATATTGTATTTTGAGCAATAATGCTCCGCAATAACCTGCTGAATATTAATATAAATGCATTTGCCCATTATTGATATGGCGTCAGCATGTATCAGTATTTTTAATCTGATTTTAGAGCTATTTATTAAAGCCAGTGATGTCATACTGGACTTTTCTAATCAGTTCCAGTGTTTTATTATCCAGGAAGAAGAATATTAGGGCAGTTTTTAGTGATACTAAACAAAAGAAAACCCTCATGTCAATTATAATTAAAGTAAGCTACATTAGCAGCACCATAAAGAGAGTCACAATTTAAAGGAATAGTTTGACCTTTTTTGGAAATGTGGTCTTGACGACAGTTAGATGAGAAGATCAATATCATTCTCGCATGTGTACGGTAAATATAAAGCTGGAGCCAGCAGACGCTTAGCTTAGCTTAGCATAAAGACTGGAAACGTCCCTGTGAGCAACCAGGTAACAAGCGGGGGCTAGTTTTAAAGAAATAGTCCTGCACATAACCCCTAGTAAAACAACAACTAGGGCTGGGAGATATGATGATATATATCATTAAAATTAAAATGTCTATGTTATATATATATTTTTTCTATACCATTTCTATTGCAGCAGCAATTATTATGTCATTTGGACACTTTACGTTCAGACATAGTATTACCAGACAAAGTATTTAACTCACACAGGAGTATACAGAAATAGCTTTATTCAATTACCATAAAACATGACCTTTGTAGGTATAGAAGATTTTGGCCCAATCACCGGGGCCCAAACCACAATGTGTCATTTCTACACTCATTAGTGAGCTTCAGAGATGCTGGTAGGAGGAGGAGGATGTTAGCGTCTGTTTCCAGGCTTTGTGCTAAGATAAGCTGACCTGCTGCTGCCTGTAGCTTCATATTTACCCTGTAAACAGCAGACTGGTAACAACCTAAATACTCCTTTAAAAGTATTCTCTTGGACCTGTACCCCTCAACACCATTGGCAGAGCTCTCAGTGTAATTTTGCTGGGTTTCGGATGTGTGCCAGGGTCTCCTAACTTTGGAAACGGAGAACTTGATGTTCAGCCAGGGACAAATTGGGCCCGGCCAAGGCTGCCACTCAGACCGGCCTTCAGACTCTCAGGAAGCAAAAAAAACAACATTCAGGACACATCCACGAATATATTGGTCTTCTAAAAAAAAAAAGAATCCTAAATCTTAGTAACCTTTTCGGTTATTGTTCAGGGTCATTAAAACAATGTGCAACATTATATTGGCACCTGTGCTGATGCGTTAAGAGCTCGCCTCAAGTAAACTTGTGATCTCGCAGCATCTGGAACAGAACGAGCGGAGCAATGTCACACAGACGCAGCAGGTCAAGACGTCCCTAAAGTGACTCATTACAGCACTTTCTAACATGGATATAACCACAGCTGTTTAAACACAGTGGATATTATTGGATGTACTAATTCTGTCTGAGAATCCACAGGGCAGTTCCAGGTTCTTCCAAGACTATTATGTTGATCATTCAGGCCTCAAACTTTGAAGATCCAATTGTTTTTATCTTTATGGACATATACTCCAGTCATTCCCAAAGCTCAATTTATCTATTTAACTAAAGTCCAGTTGCTCTACAGTGTGGAGCAGCCTGTCTATCAAATGTTCTTATTTTTCAACCAGCGACTAGAGTGACTAAAATATAGAAATTCTGTCTTAGTGACAAATTTGAAAATGTTCCTTCCAAGTGGTGAGAAATCAAACTCTTCTGTCTCACGTTGATGTTGAAAACTTGATTTTGTTTGATATTTTGTGTCACTGATGTGTTGATTTCACTATCAATACTGAAGTACAGCCCACTTGCTAATGTAGCCCACGACGTTTCCCCAGTGCCTGTCCTTAACTGTGAACTACTAAATGGTCCAGAGCCATGTAGAGAAGGAGTTCTGTCATTTCACGGGAGTTTTTTTTTGTAAGTGTTCACTGGAAAATGAGAGCAAAGCCTTAAATTGGTCTCTAAAAGCGGCTGAAAACTCTCCAAATATCTGTGGTGTAAGTTGGGATGAGTCGAACTTTGTGGCGCGGTTGGGACAGTGTCCTAAAAGCAGGGTTGTGTTTTTGATGAACAGTCTCGGCGCCAATCTGGAAAATCCTGGAAAACCGAACTATAACCTTCAGCTCTCTTTGGTCAGTTTGCGTTGTAAGGACTCAAGTTCAGAGACAGAACTCTTCACTTTGTGGCTTTGGAGAGAGCGAGGTGATGATTAAGCACTTGATGCCGGTTGTAAGGCGCTCTGCAGCTCTTTTTATGCTTTTGGGTTTCAGATGTTAGAAGAGAAAAAAAACTGACAGGAACTTCTATATTTTTTGTACAAATGTGACAAAATTATGGTTGAAAACAAAAAGTCTTCAGGGGCTGTTGTTGTTTTCACAGAGTTTATTTATCTCAAGGTTTATGGTTTGGTTCTTTTTCTATTTTGTTTCTGTGATTTTTAACTGTCCGCACTGTAGTGTACATAAGAAGTTTTGTAAAGAGGAAATACTTGTAGTGTGGTTTCTACTTTAAATATGAGCCTAGCTAATAAAAGGTTCGATGTATGGAAAATACTGTGGTACGAGTCGATGTTTTCGCTTTTCATCAAGTCTCATCAAACATTACATGCTTGTGGGAAACAGGATGTCTGAGGTTTAAAGATACTCTGTGGAGTTTTTGAAAACTATTTGCACCATGGAGTGTTTACCTGCGCCAAAGTCTCGGTTCGGTCTGTTTGTGTTTGTCTGCAGGACTAAAAACTACTGGTCCCATTTTCATGAAACTTGCTGGAGGGGTGTTACCTTGCACAACAGCTGGATTCTCGTGAGACCACGTTCACGTCTTACGAAAATCCATCTCCTCAGGCTCCAAGTAATGCGTTTGTGTTCCTAGCAAAGGTGAGCCGGCCAATCAGCGTCCTGTGACGAGCTACCGGCAGTTGAGGGGGGAGTGGCGGGTGACGACGACACAAGAGGCAACCGCTTGTTCAAAACAACAATGGCGGCTCCTAAAGAGGTTAGCGTAGAAGCTGCACTGGCATCAGTTGGATCAGAACTGGTGAGTATTTCTTTCCTCGATGGAAAAGATGTTTTCTGTCTTCTCTTGATTGACTTGGTTTCCAATAGTGGCTTTAGAGAGTATAGTTATGACATCACAACCATACAGAAGTCCTGACGGCTCGTTTAAAGACACAGTTTCTGAATACAGGCTGTGTGAACTGAATGTTTTGATACTTTTACAGTATTTATACAGCACCTTAAAGTGTAATCCCGGCGCAAAATCCTTCTATGGTCTTTTTTGGCACCTACAGTACATACATCAAATAAGCCATCGGGACAGTTTTTTTCGTGTAACAACTATTAATGGAGAAATCCGGGAGAGTCGCTAACAGCTAGATGTGGCTAACATTGATTAGCTCGGGGCACTACGGTGAAGGCATTAAAACAATCTTTTTAACTAATAATGCTCAAAAAAACACCAAACCTCTGCAGTAGCATGAGAATAGTCCCTACACATAAAACGAAGCACCAACAATGTAGTTGGTGAACCAGGAGTTTATTAAAAGAGTGTTTTGAAGACCAGCTGGCCCAGGTACCAGCTCCTCTCGTAGTAAAGTCCATTCAAGTCGATTACCAAAGTCAATCCAAAAGGAAGGAGCCCATTGATTTTATGTGTAGGGACTCTTCTCATGCTACTGCAGAGGTTTGGTGTTATTTGGAGCAGTATTAGTGGTTAAAAAAGCTGTTTTAATGCCTTCACCGTGCTCCCCCGAGCTCATAATGTTAGCCACGTCCAGATTTGTCTGTTAATAGTTGTTACACTAAAAAACTGTCTCAATGGCTTATTTGATGTATGCAAGTGCCGAGAAAGACCAAGGGATGATTTTTGCGCCTAAATTACACTTTAACCTACTTTATAATCACAAAGATATGAAAATCGGACTTCTAGAGACTATGTGGGTTAATAACTAAAAGCAACCCCTCATGCGCTCTGTTGTTAATATAGAATATTGATTACAGCTGCTTTTAGGTGTAAGATTTGTGTTATGTTAATATCAGAAGTATCTGGCACTCAACGCCTTGCTTCCAACTTTACTTGCACCTTTATAAGTGGTTGGTTGAAGACCAGAGGCACCTGTGTGACATTAAAGGAAAACCTCCAGTTATTTCCAATTTTTAAGAAGCCATATTGCCACCAGTCTAATGTATACCCGCCTTTGTTTTCTCTCTCTGTATTGCTGTTATGCAAGCCACCCACTCACTGCAGTCTGCAGCAATGAGCTCAGCACTTTTACCATCTGAGATTTGAGCAGACAGCTCACACGAAACACAATGCAGTCGCCCCGTAATTCAGGGCTGGTGTGTGTGTCAGGTCAAATACGACTCAAAACAGCCGCTTCCCTCTCTTTTCATCCTTTCATGCACTCGCTCACACACAGCAGGAATGCCAGAGGAGCTCAGCTGACCTTTACAGAGCGGGGGAGTGGGAGTGAGGCAGGAAGTTGGAGCAGAGAGAAAGAAAGAGTTTTGGAGGGAATACTCGGAAAAATCTCATTGAAACAGAGCAGACAGACATTCCTCACTCCTCCAGTGCAATGGTACAATTCTCTAGAAACAGTACATTTCAGGACTAAAAACACTGAATACAAGGAGATCCTTAAGTAAGAGTGCCAGTACAACAATGTAAAAATATTCTTATTAAAGGTGAAAGTCCTGCAGTAAAATTACAGACGTTTATCAGAGAAATGTACTTAAAGGTCCAATGTTGTGCTCATTTTCAGGGTCATATTTGTATTTTGACTTTCTACTAGAACATGTTGACATGCTTTAATGTGCAACAACCTATTATTTATCTCCTAGTCTGTCTGAATATACCTGTATTCACCCTCTGTCTGAAACGCCCCGTTTTAGCGCCTGGCTCAGAGGGTCTTGTGCATGTGTGCTGTGCGTCTGCACCATCACTGCAGCTGGGGAATGACTGTAACAGCACTGTAGCTGCACTTTTTACCTATATATAATATAGTTGTGACATCACAACAGTAAAGAAGTATTGACAGCTTGTTATTAAGGTAGTTTCTGAATACAAGCTATGTGCATTTCTCTGCGTTTTGATACTTTATTTACATAGCACCTCAGCCGGCTCTATAATAAAAAGAGAAAATCTCACTTTTTACAATATAATAAAAAGCGTCCCAGCAGGATTTTCCCACAACGACAATACTTTGTTTGAGTCTGCAACTAATTTGATCCTTCTAAATATGAAGACAGTCAACAGTGACTTCTTGACTCTACTTTATGACTCTTTTCAGACAAATACCCACAGTTTAATGTGCAGAATCCATTTATTTTCTATAAGACGTGCATTAATTATCAAATATTTTCGATTCTCAAAATCTCTTTTTATTTCAACATAGTGCAAAATAATGCAAAGAATGTATTTAAAGTACTAATAAACAATTAAGTGGCACAAAACAGATGTCATGCATGCACAGTGTCAATCGTACCATAAAGTTAAAATATGACGCAACACTAGAAACTGCTGGTACAAAGTCTTCTGATGCACGTTTACACCCTAATAATTAAAGTTAACATACAGCAGGAACATAATCTTTAACATCTTACATGTCATTGTGTTTTTCCTAGCGACCTTGTACCTCCAGTAATAACAGCTTACTGATTTTCATGGGGCACATGATGATTTACATGGTACAAAAGAGACCTTGTACAGAGCAGAGAAAGCAGCCTCTGGAGGAAAAAAAAATCACAAGTTCCAAGAAGAGAATTTCCTAAAATGATCCAATTTCCTCATGTGACTGCAGCCAAACTAAGCGTTCGTCACGAGCACCTCGAAAGTTAATTTGTAACTTGTGAATAATATTTGGCCAACTACTCTCCACAGCTCGGGAATGAAAACAAAAAAGTGTGTTAACACGGCCACACAATATCTAAAGCATATGTAGCAAAAATGTACACTCAATGATTTGGTTACCAAGAGTGATAGTCAATGTTATGCAGCTTAAATAAGTCAAAATGAAATACTGTTCACTTCCTCCCTGCGTGACGTTCTTTAGCAGAGCAGCTGTGCTAGCGGATATACAGTGAAAATAAACACTAAAAACAATACTGATCATCTGGAGTTCATAACAAAACCTTAGAGTCTGTTCCAGTGTAGGCTTCACAGTAGTCGTTTACATTTACAGTTGATCCCCTTCTGGCATTTTTTCTTCTTTCTTTGTGACGAAAATGGAGCCAGTTTGAACTATTTTGAACATTTTAAATTAATTAGACAGCATCTGCCATAGTGAAGGTGAGATCTGAACACACTATTTTGATTTTTACACACAGTCTCTTATTCTTTAGAGGAATACTACTTGCTTGCTTGATTGATTCTTGAGTCCTCTCTGGCAACATAATCAGGTCAAAACAAAAGCTCCAACTTCACAGAGTCTTGGTCATACAACCATAAATGTATTATCAGCCTTATTTTTGTTGGTGAAATGATTCAGGCCTCTCTCCTTTCAGGAAAGATATTCAGCCCCAGCTCCACCAGCGCCCCCAGTAACATGGTCCACAGCGGTATGCAAACAAATGTCAGCTTTACGTCCGCTAGCTTCTCCAGCTTGGCGCACAGCGTCAGGCAGAAGCCCAGCTTGAGCAGCATGGCTGTCAGGTACCAGGCACGCAGACGCAGGTCTGGGGAGCCGTTGCGTGGGTCGTATCCGGGCTTGCAACGGCCTGCCATCTTGATGGCGAGCATGAGGATTAGGATGCCATCAAATACCCAGACAGGGAGGAAGATGAGGAACCAGTTCCACTGCACCTGGAGGGAGGAAGGGGAGAGGAGTGTGTCAGTTACATAATCAAGGGATCTGCAACAGGGGGTTATTAATAGCAAAGGTAAATTAGTGAAAAAAACAAAAAACATTTACAAAACCTTGATGATAGGCTGACTGGCTTATAGGCACTTAGGTAACCATGCACAGATACAATTGAGCCAAATGATTCAATGTGCCTTCAAATGTATGTTTAACATTAACATATTATCATATATTAATATATGAATATTAATAATATTCATTGCAATATCTTAGTATTGTATGCACCATAAAAAGCTATGTGTTTAGGGCTTTAGACCGCCCTAGCTGTAAGGCCCAATTTAATTTGCAACTCAATTAAATACAGTATTTGTAGAAGGGTTCCCTGCTTCATCTGTCTTTAAGCTGAGGGGTCCTTGACCTAAAGAACGTTGAAGACCCCTGGTTTATTTATATCAGTGTGATCGTCCATTTCCAGATATGAATCCTGCGAGGAAATGAATCCCATTTTACTCTGATTAGTAATTAGTAACTAACTAATTTCACTAAATGAATGCTGAAATAAATTATTACATTTATGTCTACGTTTTTGTTCACCTATATTTATTTATTTCTGTGTCCATTTGTTAATGAGGTAGGATATCCCATTCATTGATTTATTTATTCATGTATTTATTAATTTCTGCATGTACTTTGTTTATGGTGACTTATGTCATGTTTAGTCCTCCATAGATCAATTATATTAATAAATCCCAGTTAGTAAACACACCAATGATTTAAAGTAAAGACAGTTGGGCTATCTTGATTGAGTAAAAACTGCTAAACATATAAGGATTAGAGGTACAAGAAGAGACTGACAAGTATTAAGATGAAAAACCCTCTAACTTACCTTCCCGTCCAGTTTCAGTACCAGCATAATGAGGAAGACCAGGGTGAAGACCCAGGTCAACAGAACCCTCTGAGCCAGAGACATCTCACTGACTGGAGACAGAAGACAATCACACACGCATCGTTATTGTTATTATGGTGATGAAGGTTTAGCTTTAGCATGTAGCTAACCGGTTGGTCTTTCATTCAGGACAACGTCTGACTTACTTCAGCGTGTTTCTACATCAATGGCCGGCATTGTCGTCTCCCTGTACGGCCCACACCAAAACCTCATAACGTTTCTGACCATAATTCACATAATTATCAACAGACGTGTCCGTTAACGACAGCACACGGAGAGGTTTCTTTTTGGGGTCCGTTATCCGTGCTTGTCCCGCCCATGCTCGAAGGCTATTGGTGCTGGTTTGTATTGCGTCACATTTGTTTAAGGTCCTGATAGGGCTCTGCATCCATCAATCTGTGGCCTAACCGTAAAGGTTTTGTAAAGGCGCAAACTCGTTGTTAGCTATGGAGGACTAAACGTGTCTTGAGTGTCAATATAGAATTAATAAATTAATGCATACATACATGTTTAAATAAATAAATACAAGAATGAATAAATAAATACATGTTAAAATAAATGAATGAATGCATGAATAAATTGTACATATAGATACATTTATTTCTTCATTTTTGTTCACCTACATTTATTTATTTATGTATTTCTGTGTCCATGTGTTAATGTGGTAAGATGTCCCATTTAATCATGCATTTATTTAGTCATGTATTTATTTATTTCTGCATTTATTTCTGCATTTAATTAATTATATATTTATTGAAACTTAAGTCATAGCTAACACTTTGTCCTGTAGTGGGTTTTAACGTTCACTAGAGGTAGGTAAAGTTCTTTCTATACCTCTCGGTTGTTGAGATCATATGCAAATTTACCCTTCAATATTTTAAACTACAAAAAAATGAATAAATGCTTTCTACATTTTTGTTTACCTATATTTATTCATTTCTGTATTTCTGTGTCCATTTGTTAATGCGGTAAGATGTCCCATTTATTCATGCATTTATTTATTCATGCATTTATTTAGTCACGTATTTATTTAGTCACATATTTATGCATTTATTTATGCATTTATTTATTTAGATTTGAGTCATGTTTAGCCCTCCCTGGATAACATTTTGTCCTGTAGTGGGTTTGAACCTCCACTAGAGGTAGGTAAAGTTCTTTCTATTTCTCTCCGTGGTTAAGATGATAGAATGGATTATATGAACATTTACCCCATCCACTACAATAAAAACCGCGACATTTAGCTGTTAATGTAACTGCTCTGGGGGTTAATGTGTTTATTTGAGTGGCATGTAAACCAGTTTCCTCTTCTATTTACCAACCGTTTTAACGTTTAACGGATCTAAATCTAGTGGCGCATTTACACGGTGGTTTACGGGGCATGGGTCTGCACATAGACAAGGGGCTGAAGTTGTATTTTTTTGCAGTTGGAGAGTGAGCTGAAAGGAAAACATCGGTGAGCATCAGACGCAACACATCTCTTCACACACCGGGGTGTTTCAGAGCAGTTTGGGGGACTCTGGAGCTGCCGTCACAGTCAAAGGAGGTAAGACTGAGTGTTGCGTTTGGATAGCATTCAGAAGGGTTTCACTGTTAGGAGCCAGCTGTGTGGGCTCTTTGTGGCTGCCGGTAGCTTACAATACAGCTAGTTAGCATGGCATGAGCTAGCAGCAGGGCAGTCTGTGTGAACTGAACCGCGATACTGTCCGAAAACACTGCATCTACACCGAGGCTAACTGTTAGCTACAGGATTAGCTGCCTTTATACTGACTCACACATGTCCCTTTGAGGAGTGAACACACACTGTCACTCTAACGTTACCTCTTTAATATTTCTGCAGTAGTGCAGAGATCTTCAACAGGGGGCCCGGGATCCACAGGAGGGTCCTCAGAGTTACTGCAGGAGGTCCGCAAAATTGTTTTCTTTTAATAAATCTTTCCAACGTTTCCCCCCCAAACAATACGTCTGAAAATATACATTAACATCAATGCAACGTGTTATTATTGAAGTTTACGGGGGAAAAAATGCATGTACATAACCTGGATGATAGGCTTGTAGCCATGCACAGATACAATTGAGGGTTCTGTGGGCCTTCACAATGTATGATTAACATGATGTATAAAAATGAATATATTACTAATGATCAGTGTAATATCTTAGTATAGTATGCACCGTAAGGATGATTGTATAGACCTTTTTAATGGATTTTCATTGCTAGGCAACAGCCTGGGTCCTTGTTAACTTCCTGCCATCTGCCATCATTCACATAAACTGCAACATGAAGTAAATTGGGACACAATTACATAAAGATAAACATTCTTAATGTGTCCTAGTTTATTTCCTGTTGCAGTGAATGTGAATGACATCAACTGACAGGAAGTTGACAAGGACCAGGGCTGTTGCCTAGCAATGGAATTCTGTTGAAGAGGTCCATAGGCCTTATGTCGCCCTAGCTGTTAGGCTCAAGTTAATATGCAACTTAATTGAATAAGGTCGGAGTGCTTGGCCTTATGTTTACATCTTTGAAAGGGTCAATAGCGGTACTGACTTACTACCATACGTTACTTTAAACCATTACATTCTAGCCTGTCCTGATCTAACTTAAATTCTAAAGGAGCTGCCACTGACCGTTATTTCCAACTGTGTTTGATAGCAGAGGTGGGCCACCTTGTCCAAACCCATTAAGATAATTAATGTTACTTTAAAACAAAAACATTTAATCCACACATAGATCATCTTGCACACAGCAAATGCCATGTATTCACTGTGGCTTTTGTTTAGGCTGTCATTTTCCAACTTAACTGGTCACAAGACAAGATGTTTAGCGGTCCGGGCGGCTCCTGGTTAAACTATTTCTTGGGTTCCTTCAAGGTTATACAGCAGCTGTTGAAAACACGGCATGGCTAGAAGATGCCTTTTATCAGTATCAGTAGTGTGTTTTCCCACGGACTTGTGTCACGGTCTGGCCCAGGAACGGTGGCTTATATACTGTACCCCAGCTAAACAACTTCCAGGGGAAATCCTACGTTAGAGATGAATCTGCCAGCCAATTATTTTCAATCTTTATTCGCTTTATCTGTAAAAATGTAATGACATAGTGAAAAAGGTCCATCAGAATTTCAGTGACATGTTGTAATTGCTTGCTTTGTGCGATCAACACTACAAGAAAACCTAAAAATATTGATATTTTAGAGGCAGGAAGCAGTGACATTTTGGAAAAACCTTATCTGAAGGATTAATCAGTTATTAAAATAGTTTGTGGTTAATTTAATGTTTAATTGACTAATGTTTAAAAGATGTTTCAGGTTTTAATTCTATTCTATTTCATTAGATTATATCCTCCTTGTGTCACGCCACTTCTACTGCACTCGACTATTTTCTCCGCCTCTCTTGTATCCCCGGGGTAGTGAGGGGGAAACTGTCGCAGGCTTCAGCAGTCGGTTAGACTCACAGTTTGGCAGGTCATCTGATTATCCAACATGATTTGCCAGCCAGCCAGCCTGTCTGTTCCAGTGTCCGACTAACGCTGTCATCACTCACCCAGATTTTCCACTGCAATCATGGTTTGACCCCTAAATTAACCTTCCTCATCCCTCTGAGTCCTGTTAAAGTCCATGACGTAAACATACAACCAGGGAAATCAAATAAGAGCTAACATCTTTATAGTTCTTTCCTGTCAAGTTTATATGTAAAATATGGACTTCTTGTAAATCAGAATAAAGCTGAAGAAGAGGAACCGATCAGTCGCCGGCTGTCAACGCTTGATACGTGACTGTAAACACAACTTGAACTGTGGCCAATTAGCATGTTTGTTTCACCTGCATGCGGTCAGGTATGCACGTCAGACATTTTATGAACCATGAATAAGCTGAATCGGATGGTTTCTATTTTGGTATTCATTAGTGTTTTGATGATTCTGTTTATTATGGTTTGATTGATTTGATTGATTGTTCATGTGTGTGCAGTGTGTTGGAGAGGGGAACGGGTCGCCATCAATTTTGTTTTCCGTTGATCATTGTTAATTCTTTTGTTTATGAGTTTGTACACGTTATAATAAGATTCATTTACATACCGCCAACCCAGACCAGATCTCACACTCAGAGCAACTTTTAGTCTGTTTCCTGTATGGCAGCGCTGTGTAATGCAGAATAATGTATTTTAAGATTTCAAGAAGTACTTCACTATTTTCAAACACTTAGAATATTACTCCTATGTATCATTGAAACAAACCTGTAATTTAAATGAGGCTTTTTGCTTTGTGAATCCTTGGCTTTAACCTCTCAGGCAACTTTGTGATGCTTTCATTCAGAGCAAACTATAACACATGAGATAGAGATGGTTTTCATTCAGATATAAGATGCCATTTGTTATGGAGGACTAAACATGACTTAAGTCTCAATAAATAAATACAGAAATGAATAAATGGGACCTCCTCCTCATTACCATATGGACACAGAAATAAATAAATGTAGGTGAACAAAAATGTAGAAGTGAATGTAAAGCATGTATTAATTCTGTTATTTTTACTTGAATTTTTTAATGACTGTATTTATTTAAGCATTTATTGCAACCCAAGTCATGTTTAGTCCTCCATAATGAGGCACTTTAATGTATAGTTCAGTGGCAAACAGCAGGATGCTGTGGTTGGAGCAGCAAAAGTTTGCAAACAGGTAGTGTGTTTGTTACTTGCTGATGGATGAGCGATGAAATCACTGTTGTTTCATGTTGACAAGACCAGCTTTGCGTTACACCCAGTGGACGTCTTACAGACCTGCAATTCCCTGATGATCCTAGCACACACCTGCATGAACACACACGTTGTGGAGGGGAGTGCACAGCCTTTGAGACGTTGATTGTTAGTCCAGTCGTAGCTCAGTGTGTGTTTGTCTGTGTGTGTTTGTGTAATCCTAGCATCCACAGCCCCAGACTGCTGTCTATTGTCTGACCAGCATACTCCTCTGTATTTCTTTGTGTCGTTTGTTCTTTCTGTCTATCTCTTTCAAACGTTTTCTCTGTCTGTCTCTTTCACAATGCTATTGTGTATGGTGCGACTTGAATGTGTCCTGCAAAACTGGTGACATCATCAGCTGCAAAGTAGTTACATCACAAGATCAGGCTGTCATATCATCTTATGTTCCTGCTGCAGAACGGCCTGCAGGACAGGGATATAACTCACAGAAATATAGCCATTGCATTATTGAGCGCGAGCAGAAAGGTCACAGAGAAAGGTCAACTGGCTTCGCAGAGGTGCCGCGTGTATGAGCTCTGCAGTGCTGCAGCAGAGTCACAGACTGTTAATAATAACGTGGGAAGTGTTATGTTAGGATGAGCCATTGCTGCTCAGGTTAGGTTGATGAAATCAAGCGTTGCAGACGGGTTAGGGAATCTACAGCAGGTGTTGTAGTTTAAGTTTTTTGTGTATAAACTATTAACCGAGAAATCCGGGAGAGTCGCCAACAGCAGGACATGGCTAACAATAACTACATACGTATTCCACGTCCGGATTTCTCCGTTAATAGTTGTTGCACAAAAAAACTGTCTCATTGGCTTATTTGATGTATGCAAGTGCCAAAAAAGACCGTGGGATTATATTGTGCCAGAAATAACCTTTTATAACCTGTTGAGGTTCTTTATGAACAAGCAGCATACACCTGAGAGAAACTCTTATTGTTGTGTCAAAGGGGAATGTCTGATTCAGTCACACCGACATAATCTTTTATACATTTGCGTCTGGAATTGCAAACCCTCAGCATTGTTGTACCTGTGTTTTTGATTAACAGCGTTCACCCGCCGTCTCTCACAAGACTTTAGGAGGTCACTGCATGAATTCTTGTGGTTGTGATGCTAGTCATCCTTTCATTCAGTTAACGACAGTGGGTCTTCAGTTTGAGTTTGTCTAATTGTCACTTTGATTATAGGGCGTTTTCGTATCTCGATATATATCACAGTATAACATGTATCATTCAACATTTTATGAGAAGTGTTAATGTGCTTGTTGCCGTCAAGACGAACAACATAATTGTGTATCACAATATCGTTTATTCACGATATGGAGTCCGTTGTGAGATCCTTTTGAATTTACGCCCATTTCTACTTTGATGATGACTTTCCAAAGAAAAGGACGGCTGTCACGTGATTTTAGGTTAATCATTTAGAAGAGTAACTTACTCTCTCTAAAGGCTGATTTTAATGCATGAGAAAATATGCATTGATATAGACGTGTCATTGTCTTTCGTTGATCCTGTAAAATCCTCCGAGCATAACGCATTAATGTTACTGTGGAGCTGACTGACGGTCATGCTGAGCCCTGAGGAATAACACAAGACATCATAGATTACCTGCCTTGCTATCCTGTCATTATCAGGAATCCTGAAGCATAATTGATCGTGACAAAGATGACATGTTGGGGATGATTATGATGATGAAAGAGAGAGATGATGATAGCGATGATGGTAGTCGGTTTCCTGACTTTGCACAAAAGCTGCATTGTTTGCTGCCTGATGTTATTCATTATTGTCGCTAAAAGAATTCTTACTGTGTCTAGAAGCAAAGCAAGAGACACATGCTGCTTTTAAGCCTCACTGTGCAGCCTCATCATGTGGACACCGGCCAAAGCCCTGACACACACACACACACACACACACACACACACACACACACACACACACACACACACACACACACACACACACACACACACACACACACACACACACACACACACACACACACACACACACACACACACACACACACACACACACACACACACACACACACACACACACACACACACACACACACACACGCGCACACACACACGCTTGCTGTGTTTTACCTTTGTTTGAGTGCCGCATGCTTCAATAACCCCTGTTCTTTTGCTGAGGGTGTCAGCTGTACACACACACACACACACACACACACACACACACACACACACACACACACAGTAGTTCATGAGTACTTTTTATTACAAGAGAGAAATGTGTGTGTGTGTGAAAAATGTGTTTTGGTATGACTCGGTTATTACTGGTTTCCTATCCAACACGTACGCACACACACACACACACAGTTCCTCTATGTTCATGCTATCAGTGTGTCCAGAAACTAATTTGAAAGAATGTTTGACATGAATAAAAGATGACTTGACTGTGGATTAGACTTCAGCCTACACAGCGAAGGTCTTTTACTAGAAAGATCTTTAACTGAGAAATTTTGTCATGGACGTCCCTTGACCTAATGTAATTTACACACTGTAGAATGCCGTGGCAGCCGTTCCAGTGCGCCGTGTATTTCGGCCGTAACACTGTCCCTGTTTTGGGAAATCATTTCATTTAGGAGACATTCATGACCTGTCAGTTGCTTAACACAGTGTGAAGATGCAGGTTCTGACCGCAACTAAATAACTCACTGTAGTATGTTTGTGTGTGTGTTGCTATATGATCAAGCCCTGTGTAGGTCAAGTGCAGTGTCATTTGGTGTCACTTGAGATTGTCAGGGATTCACCCTACATGATGAAAAACATGATCTCCCACCACCCCTCTGTTTCACACAAACGCACACTCTCGGTATCCCACCGACACCTTCAACCCTTCACCGTTGATTGAGCAGCGTCATATTCCCCCCCCCACACACACACATACACATATGCCCCCCCCCCCCACACACACACACACACACACACACCTCGGCCCAGCTCAGAGATGTAACTTGCACCCATCATGAAATATAGAGCACCCGGAGAGAGAGGGAGCAGCTCGTGTTACACATCACGAGTTACTAGACTCATGAAGGAGGTCTCCTCTTGTGCTCATGTGTTCATTAGACATCAATTTGTGATCAACTCTGATACAGATCAATGCCCGAGGAGTTTTTCAGCAGTGGTGCTTCATGCTCAGCTTCCTTCTACAGTTGTCTGACAGCCACATTCTGCTTCTTCAGGCCAAATTAAACGGCTTCCGTGGATAAACAAGCAGCGTTATTTATTTTCCGCTAGTAAATCAGTGTGAAAAGCTGTAATTTTTCTCTTTTGTTTGGGGCTGACTTTCAGCCCACAGTGATGATTTTCTGTTGGTTTTCTAAGGTGGCCCACTGTGAGCGGAGGCTTTCAGCAGATTGTGACGCATTTTCATGGCTTTCCAAGCTTCCACCAGCTTCCATTAGCTTCCATATACAGTAGAGAATGATCAACAGCTCGATAATAATCATTGGTTGCAGTCCTTATCACATGATTGCTCCGGCTAACCTAAATTTTATACCTAATGTCAAAGTTTAGGCCGCTTGTAAAACTTCTGATGTTGCTGCAGCCAGCGGCGTGATGGTGGAGAGTATACAGTTACACATCACAAGGTTTAGGAAACGTACACTTCACTGACTGACCTTAATGTGTTTCTCCTCTGCTCTGCTGAACTGAAAGGCGCTTTCACACCTGATAGTCTGTTTCTAGTCCATTTCCCTGGTGTGAACCAGATGTGATGTTTTTCCCCAGCTGGTCTCGTTCGCTTTCACACCTATTCATTTGATCAAGTCTGACTCAGTTGATGACGTGCTGAAGTGAACCAAAATGTATCTGCACTTCGGCTTAATAAAGGTTTGGGACAAAAAGGGGGGGGGGGAGCACTTCACTCATTGCTGAGATGTGTCTGGGGTGGGCGCAATAACGTAGATCCTGAACTGCTCTCTGATTGGTCAGAATTGCCATGTTGATGTAAACACAGAGAGAAGCACCCACTGCAAGTGATGTCACAATGTTGAGACAACGGCGGTGGTTGATTCTGGCGTTGGTCCTCAGTTATAACATCATGTGTTGTTGTGGTGACGGGGGAGGAACTTAATCATTACGTAAATCACGTAGCTTTCTACAGAAGCTGGGTTGGTCCAAAAATGCGCAGTGCTTTCTGCAGTTGCGCATACGTACGCGTGCGATCACTGCATTCCCATCCGCACAAACGGACCGAATGAGGGAACACACTCGAGTTTGATTTTGCCAAACTAGGCTGGCGTGAAAGCGCTCCAATATAGAACTTAAGATCAATGGAAACTCTGTCATAGTTTTTACGGTGTAATTGGGGCCATCAAGCTTCAAGAGATCACGAAAGTTGATGCTTGAGACAAAAAGGCGTCTGAAGGAATCAGGAATTCAGTAGAAAATCTTCTTACTTTATATTTGCCATTTAGTTCAGTGACTTGGATGTTTAGTAAGTTGGGCTTTTCTGATAAAGCAGAGAGAGGAACTTAGACCTGAGTGCAAAGTTGAACCAGTTATTTGAAGCCAACCGTAGTCATTTACAATAATGTCAGACATTAAGAATAGAAAGAGAGCAAGTGTGTTTGAGAGAAAGAGAGAGAGGGAAAGAGAGTAGCTGTGAGGTGTTAGATTAAAAAGTCTGGACAGGAAGGGTGGTAGGTTACATAACCGACCAATTGCATTAAATCTAATGAGAACAATTATGAAAAAACACACGACTTCCACCTACACACCCACTTTCCATTACACACTCGCAAGAACACACTCTCCACCACGCCCTCACTCTCAACAATTGTGTGTGCGTGCGTGATCAGAGTTTAAGATGGTTACACTTTTTTTAAATTATTGGGCAAATTGATTATTTATACCGTCAGTAGCTCTCCCTTCAAGATCTCTGAATCAGGCCGCTGTAAGCACCGTTGCCGATCATCAGTGATCAAGTCGGAGTGATGCTTATCTTAATTGTTATCATGATTTTTGCATGAATTGTGCTGTTTTGTCAGTAATTCATTTGCTGAATTAGCCAAAATGTAGATTATTGTCTGGTTATTTTATCGATAACTCTTTCTGTTTTTTCCCTATGGAAATGTACTGTATCATGATATACTGTATATAAATATGGCAATAAAATTACATACAGGTAATTGTAGAATTTTAAGATATCGCCTGCCGTATTTCGTGTAGGCCCCAGAGGGGGAGAGCTGAAACAATTAGTTGATTGTTCGATTGACAGAAAAGGAATTGGCATGTTGGCAAATCTTTCAGTCATTCCTTATTTAAAATTCAAACAATTCTCCAGTTTCACCATCTAAATTATGAGGACTTGCTTCCTTTCTGTTTCATGTATGATAATGAACTGAATATCTTTGGGTTTTTGACCTTTAGTCAATGAATTTAAAGATACCACCATGGCCATTGTTTTTTTTATATAATTTATTGTGTTTTATAGAAAAACAATTGTTGTAGTAGTTGTGATCATTTAAATAATTTGTAGTTTTGTAATACATTTGCCCTCATGTGTATCCAAGAGGTGATAGTTTCATCTTAAGCCACTTCTAAAATACAACGATCAAGATAAAGAGCTTTGAGCGGCTGTTAGAAGTGTTTAAAAGTTAAACAGAGGGCAGCTCATACAGCGCTAAAATACTAAAAATAGCGACTTAATCTAATCTTATAAATGCAGAAGATGTTCTGATGTAACTTTTCTTAGCAGATTCTTATCCGCTCTAAAATGACTTCTTCCTTTATTTCAAAACCTAAGAAGTTGAGCACAAGTAACATTTGACATTATTTGATGCTAACACGATCCTCAAGCTTTAGTAGATAACATGCTACCGTTTTTTTTCTCTACCATTTTCTTTTAAATTAAACATAATAATTTAAAACAAACAGCCGTATAAAAACCTAAACTTAGCCTACAATTGGCAAAACCGCGTTTTTAAATAGTTTTAAATGGTTTTTCCCCACAAGGGAAGCATGAAGCCACATATAGAACACACACACACACACACACACACACACACACACACACACACACACACACACACACACACACACACACACACACACACACACACACACACACACACACACACACACACACACACACAAACAAACACCACATTTAAAACTCTTTCCCCCTCTGATGCCCATTCACATCCATGCAGTGGCTGCAAGAGACATATGGCCAATTACACTCAACCATTTCCTGCTCACACAGACACACATGCATGTACACTTGACACACACACACACACACACACACACACACACACTCACACTCTTAAACAGTGGCATACGTTATAAAACACACTGTCTGATCTCTCTCTCTTTCTGTAAATGGGTCATTTCAGACGAAAGTGTTTGATTTGGGATCAGAAATGTGGCCTAGGGTTGGGTTGGTATTGACTTGTGTGCTTTTAATTTTTATCTCTATTTTCTTAGTCTAATGTGTATAATTTGTTGTGTTCTGCGAGCTTCTGTTATTGTAGCTGTTGTTTTCTCTCTCGGTTTAAAACTGTACAGAACGCCCATTCTTCCGTAACTCGATTCAGCTTTTCAATATTAATATGTTGCAAAAAAGAAGGCAATGTGGCCTCAAATCTAGGATGTTCGTAGCTCCTTAGATATTATACATGTCGCAGGACATTCATAGACACTGAAGAGAAAACAGCTGTGTGTGCGTCTGTTGTCTAGGCTGGTTCCCTAAATACTTTCTTAGCAAACCACAGTGTAATTTGGAAACACTGTGACTGTGGTTTTGGAAAAAAAGAACTCACCCAGGCCAATTCATCGTGTTATGTTTTCCAGCATAAATAATAACCCGGGCAGTTTACAGCTAATCCTGAGTATAAAGCCGTATTAGGCAATAGCATGTGCCTGTGTGTGTGTTTTTGTGTGAATCATGTGTGTTGGCATCCCTGAGATATGATGAGAGGATTTTGAGGCTTTGAGCAGGGAGGATCTGCCTGTTTTCTTTCTTATCGCTGTCTCTGCACAGGGAGGATTTGAAGTCTTAAAGCTGTCTGAGAGTCTTTGAGGTTCAAAAACAGAAAACACTGCTGTTTGTGGTCCAACTCCACTAATGATGGGGTGTCGTTCCCATCGTTTTTTGTCTGCCTGGATAAGTGTTTTTGTTCTCTTCAGTCATGCTTTGTCATTTGTTTACAGCAGGACTTGTTGGTAGTTATTGCTCCACAGTAATTGGACACCAATGCATTTCATTATGGCCTCCCTGTGACAGTGATTTGAACTCTAAACTAGTGATAGACCCATACATCGGCCGTCGGACAATATCGGCCGATATTTGTCTTTCTTACGTGCATCGACCGATGCGGGCTGCTGCGTTCAGCGATTGTTTTTTCCCGGCATTATTTACAGACAGGCGTCCACAGGCAGCTCTGTGTTGCTGGAGATTCCTTTTTTAAGTTCAATGAATCTAAATGTTTTTTTTTTAATTTAGACTCGTAACATTTGTTACCATCGTTGTGTAATTTTTTATCTTGTAAATTGAGGGAGTAAAAGTAGTATTGGCTCCAAATATCGGTTCAAGGCTGAAAAATCTGTATTGGTATTGGCTCTAAAAAATCACAAGCATCTTATTTTATGCTTAAAAAAATCCACAAGAAGAGAATGTGGTATATCTGACATCATATCCGATATCTATCTTCAGCAGACAAAGTGGTTCTGAAAGCGCAGATTAATGGATTATTTAAATTCAAATTTTCTCTGGTTCCAACCGAGCCCCCACCACAGCGACTTCCTGGCTGTTCCAATGAGGAAGTGCCAAAAACTGCAGTTTGTTGAGTGTCCATTAGGGGCAGGTTTCATAATAGAGCAGTTTCTCATTGACCACCATGTTAAACAGGCCGTTTTCACAGCATAATTAAACCTAATTAAGGCCTGGTACAAAAAAACATCCTAGTCTGTATGTTTAGGTCATATCGCCATGACAACACTGAGGGGGTTTAATTTCTTTGTGTACCAGGCTAGTTTTTATTTTATTGGAGGTCAAAGTTTATGAATAATTAGGGGCACGGCCTCTTGGGTGACAGATAGCCGCTGGCCCTCACTCCGCCTCGGAAGTATTCGTCAGCCAGATGGACGTCTCTCCCTCAGGGTTTGTACAGGTGCTTGAAATGCTTGAAATGGCTTGGATTTGAATGCTGTGTTTTCCAGGTTTGAAAAGTGCTTGAATTTTGGATAAATTGCTTGAAAATGCTTGAGACTATATTCGTATTTTAGAACAAATAGATTTGGAATAGCATTTTAATTCAATTTCCTATCCTGCTGGTATTACAGGACACAATTTTAGTTGTTAATAACATAATACCATCTCTTTTTAACATGATTAAAAATGGGAAATAATAATTTTCAGTTTGTTTTAGTAGAAATACAGTATGTAATTTACCACAGATGTAAGATGCTGGAAAATCTTGAAAATAGACCTTGAAAGTGCTGGAAAAGAGCTAGATTTTGAGCTTGGAAAAGGTGTACGAACCCTGCCCCCCCCCCCCCCCCCCCCCAACGTCACATCAATGCCTTTTTTTGGTAAGAGGAAATGAGGCGGAGTCCAAATCTGACAAGATGGCGCCTCCCATAGGCGAGTACGATTGGATCAAGTTGAGAGAACGGACCTCGACGTCCATTTTGATTCAGTCTATGGTTCCAGCTTCTCCAATTGAGCGTGTCCAGATGGAAAACTAGATTTGTGAAAACTCTTGCATGGCTCGCTTCCCAACCACCTATACAAACCGTAGCCTTTTAAGTTCCATGTCTAACTTTAACCGCCTCTCCAGACTATCGTGAGGGGTTATCATCTAAACACAACCCCACAACAAGTTTATTTTTCAAGTGCGCTTCATTTTCATGTATGGGTAATGGCCAAAAAAAAGAAGTATGATATATCAAGAATGGTGTGGTTCAGCAGTGAAAGATGGAGGGAGGGGTGATGATTGTAATCATAGACAACGGCAAGCAAGAGACTTTCTTCCTGTTGCTAAAAATGTCTCTGGCCTTCTGGGGGAGAAAGAGACACACACACACACACACACACACACACACACACACACACTCGGCAACCTTATGAGCAGGGTGCATGCAGCATTTATGTGTATAAATACTGTGGTCTTTGCAGTTTTGTGCATTAGTGAGCTGGTGGTTTTGCGTGTGTATTTGTGTGCTCAGCTCTACCAGCAGACGTCTGTGCTTGTCTTCAGTTCACACTTGGCTCAGAGTAGAACATTTTCTCTCCTTCCTGCTTTTGAGCTGCACATTCTTGACACACTGAGCTCGGACTTGCTCCACTGCGGCTTTGAACACAAGGACTTTGACATACTCGCACTAAAACTCCCCTGTTTGTTTGAGGTGGCGACTTTATCGCGCATATATAAAACACTATGTGTTGCGGTTTTGTTGTTGGCAGGTAAGCTGTGTAGCTGTCAAACAGTCTGACAGTGACCACACACTCATTTCTTTCAAGGTAAACTGCGTCACACACTGCAGATGGCCACAAAATTGATTCTTGAATGGCTCTCTTTAAAAAAATATGTATATATATCTCAAGTAGCAGCACATCTAAACATACAAATATTTAGGAGGAATGGATGACACATAACTCACTGGAAACGCTGACATCAGGGAGCGGCGTCCCTGCAGACTGAGGCTGACACAAACAAGCTTCCACATGCAAAGCAGTTTCTTCACTCTTACAGGTTCAAAGTTTGAGTGGAAAGCTTGAAAGGAAAAGGAGAGAGAGAAAGAAAAATGTGTCAAGTTTGAAAGGCTAAAGAGAAATGGCAAACTTAATTAATACCCCCCTCAAAAATTGGAAGAAGAAAACATTAATTTTTGCAATATTTCATTATATTGAGTCATTATTCCTGATAACAGAGCATCATAAAAACAGAAGGCTGCTCCCTTGAGTGTGCTCGGCCTGCAGCCGCTGCGCTCCATCGCTCTCCATCCATCTGCCCCTTCATCACTCCCACTCACACAGCAGGACAACACTTTGCACTTATGTAACAGAGAAGTAGAAAAGAGACACAAAGTGACTGAAAACCAGAGGAGGAAGGAACAAAGGAGGAGAGTGGCTAACCGCGTCTTCTTGTCTCCCTCTTCCACCTCCATCAACTGAAAGAGGTTTCTATTTTTAATGTTTTAACTGATATAAGCATTAGAAACTTGTCGTTGGCAAATTTCACATTAGCTAAATGTGTCTAATTGTTCTCAGCCTCAAATACTTTTTTAAAGCACAAGTTTGTGGAAGTGGATCCAGTTAAAAAAAACTCCCGACAAACAAGGTCACATCACCTCCGCGACCACAAGATCCTGTTTCAAAGACAACTTACTGTAATCACACTCCTCACTGTAACACTGACACACTGCGGCCCTAATGTACACTCTGATCATGTTAGCTCTCTGTCATGTGAACCCCTCATCAGTGATCCAGTCTAATAATGATAATCAACCGATAGTAATGTAACATATGGTTTATTTTGTTGGTGGTCTGTGTGATGCTTTCGTTTATTAAAAACATCCTAAAATCAAGTTCGGGCTTTTATTCTAATCATAGTCCCATCTCACCGTCTTCCTCGGTGGAAAAATCTAGTAGGTTTTTGTGGTAGTGTAGAAGATTTTCTGGATATTCCTACTGATTTCACACTTCTGATTCATAATGTCCCAATTTGATTCAATTAGGGAATATTAGATTAGGGATATTCCAGTAAGAATACCATTTGTTTGGATAAAAAAAAGATTCTCAGAGAACTAATAAATTGTACCCTCTAACCTGGTGCATATTTAAAAATGTAAAAGACTTAAATTCATTAATAAGGATGAGACCGCAAGGCAGTTGCATTAATGTACGTTTTGTTTAACGTGAACATACTACAGCAGGCGACACACTAATAAAGTGCAACTCTATAGGCTCTACAGGAAATAATGTACATGTGCTTTACTTAGTACTGAGGGTAGGGTGCAGAGACGTGTACTAAACTACATCATGACAAGGGCCACGCCAGTTATTCCATCGCCAGAATGCAACGTAACTTTATGGTAGTTAGTCCTCTTCCAGACAAAAGTCGTCATATGATAACAATTTTATGGATTTTATCAATTTTATATTTTTTAATTTCGGAAAATGTGCTTATTTGTTTATTCTCAACTACTTAAATTGGATGGGAATTACACCGATACGATGCTATTATAATGTGTTGCCCACGATTACAATGGTATCACGATACTGCGACTCTGCGATACTTGATACATTGCAAGACGATACATCACAATATCTGTAACTGAAGAAGAAACAATACCCTCCCAAAAATGCAAAAATCAGGGATTATGTACTTATTCACTGCATTGTGGAACAACAACAATGTGCATATGGTTTTAGCCTCTTTAACACACACACTGACTGTAGCTTTTACATGTCCACATGCGCCATCATTCCAATATAAAACCATTTATATAATATATATCATTTACAGAAAACTATTGCAAGGGGAAGTATTTCGATTAAATGGCGTATTGATATTTGGTTTGACCCCTAATTATTAATTTGAACTGTGTGTGTTTGTGCGTGTGTGTTTTATAAATCTTGCTAGACAATCACTCACACAGCCAAACCACTGCAACCAGCTCTTACCACCACAATTACAGTAGTAATCATTCCCAGGTTGGCTAAAGGAGAGACTGTTTATGTTGTAGTTTGGGTGCCAAGGGAGAGGACATGTAAAAGTGGTCTTATTCTGAATGTGTTTGAGTGACATTCAGGTATAAAAGGATCGGAAGAAGAAGAGACGTGTGATATATTGTGCGTCGGTGTATTATGTAGGAGGAAACGCAAAGTGAACGCCTTCACTGGAATCAGCTTAAACACGTGTGTGGTTCTGTGTCTTCCACTCCCTCTTTCCCTTGTCAGTTGTCAGGACACACCTTCCCAGCAGGTATATAGACTTGTGTCCTCCTGTGTCTCTCCTCATTACTCACACTGCTTTCTCTCTTTCTCTCTCTCTCTCTCTCTCTCTCACTGTTTTGCATTTTCAGTCTAAGATGCCCTAGGCCGGGAGAAGGGAAATGTAAATGGCTTCCAAAGTAAAAGATGCTGTGGTGTGGTACCAGAAAAAGGTAAGACGCTGTACATTTCTTGCATTTTCACACTAGGCTTGGTTTTTGCATGTCACAAAACAAGAAAACAACATTAAAATGTCTGCTACTTGCGTTGTTTCTGCAGCACATGTTCTCTTTAATATTTAACTCACTGCATCTAGGCTTTGGGAAGTGAAGTGTCCCTCTAGAGAGCCTTGCTTCACGTTGGATGGTGCAGTTTATTGATTCTGAAATAAAGCAGTCTGTTCCTGAAAAATCCTCCCATCAGCCAGTGAGTGTTGATGAGCTTAAGTTGTCTTTACATATATGGATGGACAGATGTGCATCAGTATATAAGAAATATCTAAAGATGAGGGTCCTCAGACAAAAGAAAGTCTCCTTATCTTCACCAGAAAATCCTTTAAATAGAAACGTAGCCAACAAAGCCAAATTTTTTTTTTAACCAAAATAAGAAAATTAACTTGAATGTCCACTCAGTAGGTTTTCTTGAATCTCTCAGCAACATCCCACAGTTTGCTAGGGCTGCCCTCTCTTAGTCAATTAGTCGACTAATCGGTCGCTTTGTTCTTTGTAAACTAAGATTTCTTTAGTCAATTTTTGGATGCTTTTCTCTCATGCTGAATGACTCATTTCCAAGAAACGGATGAGCACATCTCTGGCAAACACAGGAGTTAAAGTGGCGCTTTTGCATGATTCTTTGTGGAGAAACTCTGTTCTACGGATCTATCAATTAAAACAACTAATCGATTGATTGTCATTTGAGAAGAATGAATGAAGTTCTTTGAGGACAGTCCTAGGGTTTGCTCAGCTGTCATAATTTAAATGAGGAGCGTTGGTCATGTTTCAAATCCGCCTGTAGTTCTATCAAAATTTATTTTATCATGCAAAATGGGTCAGATTTTACTACTTGTTAAGTGTTTAAAAAACCATTAACCGACACAAAATGATGCCTGCAGAGTATCGTCATGTCTGTCGTGTATATGTAATATTTAAAAGTACAAGACAAAAACATTGTGCTCAACCACGAAAAAAATGGAAAGCTGGGTACATATAAATAATGTTAAGTTTAACAAGCTTTAAGTCTATGTTTGCACAACCAAGTGTTTTTTCTATTCGGTTTCTGCTGTTTATTGCACACTAGAGCCTGGTGATAAAGATATAGTAATACGTTACATAAACACTCTGGTTGACAAACTGTTAACACAGTGCTGTTTCTGAATTACCTGGAAGAGATCAAAGATGCCTTTGGCACACTGAAAAAGTATTTTCTTCATTTTCATCCCTTAAAACAGTAACTGACGATATAGAGTTACAAAAAAGTCATATTTAAGTCTTTTTATACACTGAATTTTCGTCGGGCGTATCAGTACAGTGTGAAACCAGGCCGGTGTTGTGTGTCTCCTTGTTCCATGGTCTCAGATATCAGATCCTCTGCTGGACTCCGGCGCTGCCCCCCCTGTCAGCTCTCAGCTTACAAACCCCGTCCGTCTGCCCTCACAAACCTGTCTGTCTGTCATCATGACCCTGTCTGTCTCCTCTTAGGCCTCTTCTCCTTGATCACCTGCCTTCCACGAACTCTCTGTCTGTGTGTGTCAGCTTTTATTTTTATTTTTGATCTTCCATCTGTGTGACAGACCATCACAACCTGTCTGCCTCTGATCTTCTGCTTGCACCTGGCAGTTGTCAACATCAACATAAGCTTTCACTGGAATGGGATCACAATGAAGATGACTCATATGACGAGTTACAGACTTTAATCATAGCTCTAAAATCTCTTAAACACTGCTTTCTGCATGAGACAAACAGCTATTGTCGAGCCAAAAAAAAAATTATGGTGGTGGTCCTTAAATGAGTCCGAAATGTAATTGCGGGGAACATTAAGGAGGTCTACAAGTCTACAGATCCATAAGAATAGTCTGAGAACCTGGGGTAAAAACAGAAAATGAATGTTTCTTTTAAATAATTCAAGATTAAACTTGATTGTTTGTGTGTGTGTTGCTGAGCTTGTCTGGGCGAAGCACCAGTGACGACAACCGCTGAGTCATGAACGAATAAAGCCCTTTTTAAGTAGAAGCCTCAGGGCTTCCTTATCTCTTACGTCTCCTTTGGAAGTTATCAGATGTTAAGTGTTTTTTTCCCCTCCAGCTACCTGAATATAAAGACAACACACAGGCACTGTGTTTTTCATTTTTCTCTGCTAGTTGTCATACACTGGGCTTTCTTTCTTTGCTATTTGAGTCACCAGCTCAGGATGACTTTATTTATCTCCAGTCCTTCAAATCTCTGTATTGGTACTGTGATTCATGTGATGAGCAGTAACACGGCAGATACACAAACCTTGACGGGCAAAGTCTGTTTCATTGCAGCTCTTAAATTCCGATAAGTTCATGCTAAAAATACAAGAGAGGGCAAGAGATGCAGTCTGTGGTTTGGCATTAAGTAGACAACTGAAATCGTGCCAAATAAACAAACTCTGCCCTCAGGAGAGTATTAAGGTGTGCTTGTATTTACGTGGTGGAGAATAAACTGTCATGTTTTATAGCTTTGCATTGTAATGGTTGTGTAAATCTGATCCACGCTCAGGTTATATTGTAAATACCGTCAGAAGAAAGGACTATGGATTGGTCTCATATTTGTTTATTTTTATCACCAAAACGTCCACTTTTTGCTCTTTGTTTTTTTATAGGTCAATTTATAGCATTGTCAAATAAAAAAGGAACTTAAACTTAATCCTTAAATTTGTCTGAAAAATAATAAATCACATTGTTTTCATCGTGCAGTGTTTTTACCTCCAGCTATGCAGTTAGTTTTGGTTTTACTGGTTTTCTGATATCTGTTCTTGAGGTTACAGCTTCTAGACCATTTGAGTGGAGGTGAATCTTATATAATTTTTCTCACAGTATATGACTTAAATTTGTTGAAAAATTCAATGGCAACTGTCCTTTCCAGAAACAACACAGGAACTACTTTCTACTAAAGAAATAGTCCCTATAAGAGCGTTCAGGGGATTATCCAAAGTAACATTGACACGGTTACTGGAAAACACAAACCAATCTTTATCTTTCTTTCATAATCTTCCAGTCAGACACTACGATGTTGAGTCCACCACCACCCCTACCACCACCTATCCTTTTCTTATAAATGTCTTGCTCCCTCCAGAACCCATGCAGCTAGTATCACCATTTGTGAATCGCTCGACTTCTTTTGGATTCTTCAGAGCTGATCTTAGGGAAACCTGACTTGAACTCAGAGATGTCAGCAGAGGTCTATGCAGTTTCCAGGGTTCATTATTGTTCTATTAACTCACGCTACTGGTTAATCCAGTACAAGGTGGTGCATGGACTGCATTACTCAAAAACAAAGTGAATCTCCTTCATGGAAAACAGGTGTTCCTCTGCTGAAGGATCACTAAACACCTTTCTGCTTTTGCCCTACATTATACAACTTTTGGACCGGCTCTCAGATGTCTATTCCAGAGACATTCAGCCCAACCTTGACCTGTCCTTCCTTGGATGCTCTGCAGAGACTTTTGAGCTGCTGAACGGCGTGCAGATTTATGAACTCACCTCATATGCACTTCCGAATGTGTGTTGCTAAGAAACTTACTCCCTGACCTGGATGGCTGCCACTCCACTCTGCTTTTTGTGCATTGGCTCAAGGACATGTTGCCTATTAAACATGTGGAAAGACCACGTCAGGGTCTGCACAAATCCAATACACAGAATAGATTTGGGAGAATCTAGGGACCCTCTTGGTACACAGTGTCAGATAAGTCCGCATCCATAGGACCCTGACCTCACCTGTCTGGCTACATGACTGGTTGTGCCATTTATTACCTTGCTCCTGAGATTTTACTATTATTGACAACACTGAAAGACTACATATGTATTTGTGGGAACTGTCTGGCAGCCTTTTTATTTTGTATATTTTTTTGTATGTCCTATATCCACAGTGGGTATGGGAAGTATTCAGACCACCTCAATATCAACTGAAATGATTTTAGCAAATGGCTGCAAATTAACAAAGAGTGAAAAATGTAAGGGCGTCTGAATACTACCCACTGTATACAGGTATATCTGGCTGCTAAGTCTGACATAACACCCTTTCAAAATACGGTTTCCGGGTCCAAACGCTCCATTGAAACAAAACGGACAACAGCGACCGAACATGTGAACAGTTACAATCACCTCTTTCGTCAGTTAGACACCCTTTTCATCAATAAGAAAGAGGTAAAATGACAATTATGTTGTTTTTTTAAAAACTCTGATCCGTTCAAACAACGAGGAACACGGCACTGCTGCGCTGTGAGACTTAGACCGGCTTGGACTCATATTTAAAAAGGGTGTTACGTCACGTCTTAACAGTTGCATTGTCATCCATTGTCATAGTGTGGGGGTAGAAATCTTAAAAACAGGCATCCCAGAACTTGAGCAGATAAAATCGAAACCACCAATTGACGTGAGTGAGAAAATTTTTCAGGTCTTTTTTGTTATTTGGGTGAACCGATCCTTTTAATCAGTCATTGTTGGGATGAAATACATGCCAACATGTGTGTTTACTTCTCGCCTTTTTGTTTTTTTACTACTTACTCCTTTTTACTGCCAACTTAACCTATTTGCTTTTGTTACACACTCCTGAAGAGCTGCTAAACAATAAAGAAATTACAAGAATGATAGGATACACCCTAAACAAATGGGGCAGCTCTGGTTTGCAAAGATTTCTGTTTGTCAGTCACAAAGGTAAAGAGCTTTAATAAACATCAGAAACAGGTTTAAGCCATATTTCCAAACACAGTCTGTAAAGCTGAACTTCCCAGTATCTTCTCTTGGCCTACAGACAGCAGCTCTTATGACTCACAGTATATTTCTGACTGCGTTATGTCTGCAGACAGGCTGCTTATAGACTCACTGTGATGTTAATGCGGAAGCTGCTTTTATTCTCACCACAGCACCACGCCAAGCCCATGTCACCGTAAAGACGCATGTAATCCAGATCTGTTGCAGCACCAGACAGACTTAGTTGATGTTTTTTATGTCTGACACAAAGTGCTTCCTATAGTCTAACAGGAGGCCGATTGCCAGCTTCTTGTGGCACATCAGTGATATATTTGAGCACTGTGATAAATCAGCTTATGGTCTATTTGTGTGGTGGCTTTAAGGCCTTCTTAAGCAACACAGTTCATATCCTTGGTTTCTGGGTGAGATCTGTGGATGTTACGAGGTCAGTTAGTCTCAGTGCCAAGAGTCTGTGTGAAATGAGTTTATATATAAGGACATGACTGTGTTTAGACTAGAGCAGGGGTGTTAAACTGATCCAGTAAAGGGCCGTGTGGCTGCAGGTTTTCATTCCAACCAAGCAAGAACACACCTGACTCGACTTACTCGATCACCTGAACTGTCTTCACACAGTTGATTTGTTGGACCAGGTGTGTTTTTGAAAACCTGCAGCCACACGGCCCTTTACTGGATCAGTTTGACACCCTTGGACTAGAGGAAACAACACATGAATGATCAAGTAGCTATTTATGTGTAAACGTCACCCGCTAAATATGTTTTCATAAAGTAGGATTGTGAGGGGGAAAAAGTATTATTGGCAGATAAATTGATGGTAGTTATAATTATTAGTTGCAGCCCTAAACTGATTTTATTGCCGAATCCAAGTTAACTTGCACAAAACTTCACTGAACATCCCTTTAGATTTTTCAATCTGACACACACAGACACACACACACCTGTCTGAGCTGAAAATAGACCTTACACACTCTCTACAACAACTCTGTGCGTTGCCATGGTCACTCATGAAAACAAAGCAGAGGGTTAATCTGCCCGCCACAACCAGCTGTCTCACCCAAACTCCTTTTTAATTGTTCTTTCACACACTTCTCTGAAATTATTTGTGGATAAATTGATAAGACAGCACATTTGTACATAATGTTTTATATCACTTCAATATCTTGAATGAGTGAGTCGTCAAAAAAAAGACAAATCAATTGATATAATTAAAGTAATTATTAGTTTCAGCCCTAACTGAACTAACTTGGACAAAAAAGTGCTTTAAGCATTTTGAAATGTAGCATTTGATTCATTTATTCAGTTGGCCCTTGACTCTGAAAACATAGCACGTGCCACTCTAAACTGAAAGCATCCTTGTTCACACACCAGCAGTGCCTCTGTGGGTTCCTACTGGTGGTTAACCAGTGTGTCAAAGCTAGGCGATTCTCACAAATAGGTGAGGGACTTTCGGAGCTGGTCCACAGTGGAAAGTACCAAGGTCTTCAAACTAGAAAGAAGAAGCAAAAGGTGGATGAATAAACGGAGAGATACAACGTAAACTCTATTTTTTTGATATGGTCAGCTTGGCCTTAGAGACTGGTGGGTGGAGGCTTTTAGCAGCTACACTCTACTGTACTCTAACATTGTATGTCCGCCCATTAGTTCTGAGTAGGTGTTGTACAGTGGGTATGTTGAGCATTTTCTCATGATGAGACTAAACCACTTGAGAGCCATGAAGCCGTGAGATGAAAGATGCTTAAAACATCTGTAAAGCTGAAGGCGTGGGTGATAATTCTTTACTAACGAGCGACACCTTTCCCATTAGACCTTTAATCCATTATTATTATTATTAGAGCAGCACCGGAGTGTGTTTTTCAAAGGCACCGTGCTCCTGAAGTATCTGACAATCTAGTTTGCGGTAACCTGAAGCCCTTTGAACCCCAGCTAATCTATAATAACATATAGATGAATGGAAATAAAACACTGATGATTGACTGCTGAGAGCTGTGTGTGTAACACCTTATGAAGGTCAAGTGTAGACAACCTCCTCTTCAAACCTGTGTGTCCGCGTGCATGCGTGTGTCACCCCCTTTATTGCAGAGGCAGGCATTATATAACTCTGTTGCTTCGCCGACATAATCCCTCTCTCTCTCCCCCTCCCTGGATCGTCCCTCTATCCGTCGCCATGGTGACCCCAGCACTGCCGCAGCGGCACACTTGGCCTCGTCATCTTCGTTTCTGGTGCACTCTGGCGCTCGATTTGTTTGTCGAATCACCAAAGTCTGTGATTTTTCTCCGTTAAATGTTAATAAAAATACATTTTTTGTTGCCACAGAACGTATTTATTTTGAGAGGGGGTGATTAGGTATACAGATTAGTGTGTGTGTGAGAGAGAGGATTTTCAGTGCCGTTAATGCCACACTGTCAGACCTCAGTTACCGCATCACTCCATGATGTAATGAGGGATGTGTGTGTCTGAAATCTCTTTCCATACCTGCTCCTCCTCCTTATCTACACCCTCTCTCCTTCTTTATCTCTCTGCTGCGTAGTCTGCTCGTGTTTGCCCTCTGGCTGTCCTCGGCGCACACTCAAGCATCCTCTCTGATCTGTGTGTGTATTTTTTTAATAGGTTGAGTGATGTGGAAAATTAGCTGTCAGCCCAAATGTCACACAGTTTATCAGTCATGCAGACGTCAGATTTAACGCTATCCGGTGGTCAGAATGGCCCATTTGTTCTCAACTGGTGGAGTCTCAGGATCAACATTTGTCATTAAGTCACAGCTCGAACATAATGTCAGATTTTAAATAGAATAGGGTTAGTCTACAGTCCTTTATTGCAGCTTTAAAACATAAAAAGAAATAAATTTCAAGACATGGAAAGTACATTCAAACCCAGAAAAAATAATCTTTAGTCGGACAGTAATGAAGTGGGAAGCTCTGTAGTTTGGTGGAGAATTGGAAATGGAGTAATCTTTCTCTGTGTTGTACATAACACACATTTTTGTTTCCAATTTATTGTCTAGATAAATCATTAGTCTAAAAAGTATATTTTCCATCCCAGTTCCTCAAAGTACAAGATGTCGTCTTCAAATGTCTTGTTTTATCATTAGAAAAAAACAACAATATCCCGTTTAATATGACTTAAAACAGAGAAGAGCAGGAAATCTCTTATAGTTTTAAAGGCTGAAAACAGCATTTTCTGCCATTTTTGAATGAAAAATTACTTTTAACGATTAATCCATTATCAAAATAGTTGCCTACTATTTTTCTGTCTATCAACTAATCAATAATAACTCAATTTTTGTAAAATATGCAGCTGCTTTGTTAAAAAAAAGAGGAATAGAAGAAATGTTACTTTCTTGAATTGTTACAGGTCATTACATGGTTTTTTACGTTAGACCAAACTCTTTACTAATACTATAGTCGACAAAACAGTCTCATCAAAGTCCACGTACAGCTGCTCTGAAGCTATCGATCACATCACATGATGTCCAGTTGTCGTGGAAATTGGAGATCTTAAAACGTCAACACGTCAAAATAATTTGAGTTTGAAAGTTTGTTGTGTTGAGTGACGTTTTCAAGGTCAAGATGACCTTTCGACCCCTTAAAAGTCTCTATTTAACCTTTTTGTTTAGTCAGCCAAACTGAAATGACAAATAAACAACTGCATGAACTCGCAGGACTTCTTATACGTTGAATCAGTTCTGTGGGAAGCGATCAGATGACATCTGGCTACAGCAAAAATCTGCTTTTTTCAGAATGATCAGGGTCAGACACGAGCGCAACGTGACGCACTGCCTGACCCACATCTCACGCCAGTATCTGGTGGTTAACACGGGGATATCACAAGTCAACATGGCGGTAAATGTAAAGCACAAATAGTGATAACTTTCCTCTTAGATTATTATTATTATTATTATATTATTTTTTATACTGAAAAAAACAACCTTCTAACCAACATGAACGACACTCTCTCCTCTCCGCCCTTTTTCATGTTCTTCTTTCCTTCCTTTGACCTTCCTCTTCCTCTCTTTCCATCCATTTTTAATGAAGTCTCATTAAAGATGCAGACTTTCCACTGCCGAGCTCGCGGGGTGACCCAGACTCGATGCCTTGGAGAAAAACACACTCACATGAATAGACTGATCTGCTGAGGTCTGATCATCAGCTGATCCTCTCAATGATCGCGCAGAATGAAAAATGATGATGGACCAAATTGCGTGACTTTTTTCCCCCTCCTCTTTCAACTGCTTATCGTGAGTTCCTAAAAAAACTCTAGCAGGGTGTCATTTGTACAGTTTTACCATGTGTGTTCGTGTTCAGATATCTGGATGACGTACAAAACTATCGTCTCTCCAAAATAACAGCACTTTCTCTAAATTTAGTGTGTGTGTGTGTGTGTGTGTGTGTGTGTGTGTGTGTGTGTGTGTGTGTGTGTGTGTGTGTGTGTGTGTGTGTGTGTGTGTGTGTGTGTGTGTGTGTGTGTGTGTGTGTGTGTGTGTGTGTGTGTGTGTGTGTGTGTGTGTGTGTGTGTGTGTGTGTGTGTGTGTGTGTGTGTGTGTGTGTGTGTGTGTGTGTGTGTGTGTGTGTGTGTGTGTGTGTGTGTGTGTGTGTGTGTGTGTGTGTGTGTGTGTGTGTGTGTGTGTGTGTGTGTGTGTGTGTGTGTGTGTGTGTGTGTGTGTGTTACATTGATAAATCAGAAGATCGTACTGTCCGGTACGTTTCCAGTTTACCATGACCTACTTGGACAGGTTTCACAGGTTCTTAACTCCACTTTTAGAGACATGAAAGACCGAGAGATCAAAAGCAAACAAGAGAGGGTTAAAAAGGCTTACTGTAGATAAGTGTGTTGTTTCTGTTTGTGGGTCAAATGTGATCTTTTCAGCAGGTTTGGTTTCACTGCTTAAGTACGTTTACCTTTTAAACTCCGCAGAACTTTATTTTGATCTCTCAAGGAAATCCTTAAGTGCTCAAACATGCCACATATAGCCGTAATGATAACAAACGGTATATGGGAAAAGTACTGTTAACTCAACCTTGTCATCGCATATGAAGTGTTGTCTATTTTGTTACTTCAATTCATCTATTGGTTTTGATGTTTTATTCATATTCTTTTTTGAAAAAGACAGAATCTTTGTGGATATATCTATAAAATGATGCGCAAGATTTATAGAACATTTCCATTTGTTTAAAAAAATGGAGTCAAGTGGCCCATAGTCAATTTGTACTTGCACTTATACGATTGTTTTGTTTATTAGCGGTTATCAAATATCAACAGAGACTTAAGTTATTTGTCATGTTTAATCTTTATTGCAGTGAATGAATCAGAACAAAGACACTGGATGCAAAACAACAAAAGCTCATGTGGTTGAGCTTCATCTCATAAACTTTTAAAAAGTTTTAGCTGCCGCCATTTTCTCGCGTTTCCTCGAGTGCTCGATCGGTACTTTGCATGAGCGAGATGGCTCACTTCTTAGCTTCTTCCATCATCAGCTCTGGAAAAGATTGTGTTTGATTCTTGTTGATCAGGCTAGATTTACTAGTCCGAAGTGGCATTTTACTTGTTGTTGAGCTCTGCCGTGTTAACATCACTTATGTAGTAACTTTATAACAAGTTGGCAAAGAATATGTAAAACTGTTAAAAGGTGTGACACCAGAAGTTTTTTTGAAAACTACTTGGGGAGTGTATTAAAGGTGTTGCTGCATGGTTCTCATTGACTGTCCCCAACTCGTCTAATAGCGATGTTTTGGGACGGCCTCTGACATCTGATACCGGTTCACAAGGCACTCGCATGCATCTTTACATAGAAAACATTTGCTTCCTGTTATATGAATATTATGAATATCGAGTACAGCCTCTATAAAGGGTTTATTACAGGTTTTTGGAAGAATTACACACACTTTAAAATCCTAATTTATGGGGAAAGGATGCCTCACCACGGTTGTAAAATTCCAACTGTTTTATGAGATCGTGACCGCTCCACTTGTGAAGCAAGAGCTTTTTAAAAGCCCTGAACTCCCACACACAACAAAACAAAACACAGACCGTAGTGATCTGTTTTTGCAGACTCATCACAATGTTGAAAATCCGTCGGTATGGAAATATATAATCTGGCTTTAAAACAATGATGATGATGCGGCTTAGAAATTGAAGGGGTGATGGCAGTTCACTTTACTTCAAAGAGTTTATTTTAACTTTTTCTTTCTTTAGTCAATGTAGATCTTTCATTGAGCGGAAGTGAAGCTTTTTTTCATGTGTCTAAGAAAACTTTGATCGTGGTTTGGATCATTATTCCCCTTCCTGCAAACAGCAAGAAGATGACATGTTTAAGGCATCTAGAAACGGACTTCGCCTTAGCCCTTCTC
Source organism: Echiichthys vipera (assembly GCF_963691815.1). NCBI lineage: Eukaryota > Metazoa > Chordata > Actinopteri > Perciformes > Trachinidae > Echiichthys > Echiichthys vipera. Next base: position 11,161,392 of record NC_139845.1, on the reverse strand, counting down.
CTGAATCCTTTCTCTTGTTTGTGTGTTTCTCCAGATTGGCGCCTATGACCAACAAATATGGGAGAAATCAGTGGAGCAGCGAGAAATAAAGGTATGTTGCTTTATTGTTTGTTTGCTTGTCATTTCACTTTTTGTCATTTTCCCGTTTTTGTTTTCTTTCTGTGCTCTGTTTATTCTAAATATCTCTGCTCATCCTATATCGTTTCCGTTGTCAAGTATTCTATCCTCTCATTCACTCCTCCATCTTCCTTCCTCTTTCTTTTATTCTGTTCACTTTCTCTCATCATGCTGCCAGTTCTTTTTTTTTGTACCAGTGTTTTCTTTTAACTCTTTCGTCTCTGTCCTCCTGGCTGGGTGTCACCTGCCCATCTTTCCTCTCTCCATCTCCATCTCCACCCCTTCTTCTTCCATTCGTCTTTTCCTCCTCTCTACAGTTTATTTCTCTGGTGAGTATGCAGCGGGGCAGGACGTCCCTCTTGTTGTCCCACAGTGCACGTCTGCTCACCCACGCTGTAGACTTCTAGACTGTGATTGGTTGGTTTGACCGCTCAGTTGCCATGTGAGAACCCTGGTGTGTTTATTAACCCCACTCCGCGTTCACATTGTAGCAACACCGCTTTGTGATCACTTGCTGCAGGATGAGGTTGTTTCTTTAAAGTTTAACTGCAGCCAAGACAAATGAGGGAACTGAACAGCTGTAGCCTTCAGAGTTGCTTGCGGTGTGAACCCACAGCTGGATTAGCTTGAGTCATGTGATCAGGGTGGCAGCGAAACTTTGGTCTTTAACTCTTTAACACACAGTTTAATGTTTAAATGAATGAAGCTGAAAGTGACGCGGATTTTGCGAATTACAGATCAAAGATTGACGAAGGACACAAGAGTTTTTTCAGGGTCATAAAGCTGAATTTCCATGACCCGTCAGTGCTGCGTGTTCCTCTGGGAATAGATGTAACAAATTCAGGTATGGAGGGACTTTCCCAGCCTCACAGCAGAGTGTGCGTATGCTCCGTAGACCCTCCTGTTTAGTTCACATATTTTATTCTGTTGATGACTACAACAAAAGGCATATATTATATACATGTATCTACAAAATTAGACAATACAGCAATTACAAACAATGCAAAGAGATTAGATGAAAATCTACCAAAAGATTGATATAAATTAAAAGATGAAAGAAAAAGAATCAGACTGAAAACTGACTGCTGTCGCTGCTGTTTTTGTTTCTTCTTTTTTTTTTTTCCTTTTTGGTGCAATCCAGGTGCCCTTTGATGTTCCAAACTGTTATATGTGAACTGGTTGAAAAGGGACAAAGTAGGAAGTGGAGTCACTTCAGGTATAGTCATACCAACGGGAAAAAGCGGGGTTCCCTGGTAACTCACCTGGTGGAGAGTGGCCCTTTGCTGCATCCTCCCCTTTCTCTCTTCCCTCTTTCCTGTCTCTCTCCAGCTCCACTATTTGATCTGAAGGCAAAAAAAACAAAACAAGTCTCTGTGTCACATTGACGTGAACTTGTGAGTTTTAGGAAGTGGCTTTCATTCATAGCCACCAGTTTCTCACAAGAGGACTCAAAATGGACGAAGCAGAATCACCTGACACTTACATTACCCACAATGCAACCTGACAGTAATCGTAGGACTCTTGTTGAGTAGGATACATTCTAACTTAACCCGTTTTGCACACTTCACTTGTTTGTGGATTCAAATTAGACTTTCTCTAAGCTGTGGAAATCAGAGCCTCTTCACCTGTCTGCTGTGACCTCTCACCTTTGACCTTTTCATCCCTCCTCTCTCATATTTAGCCAGAGATTTTCTCATATCCAACATTCCCAAAGTGGGGTTCAAGGACCTGAAAGACTTCTTACTATATTTTTAAGGCAGGATTACATTTAGTTTATTTGTTTTAAATTAATAAGTGACGGGAGATATGAAAAAAATTGCGTACACCTACATTTTAATGGCTTCTAATGAGCGGTCCTCTTACTTCCCTCCTACTCTCCTGTAAACAGAGGTGGGACACACACACACACACACACACACACACACACACACACACACACACACACACACACACACACACACACACAGCGCTCAGAGCTTGGTTCTTTGTCTGTCGAGTAATTGGTTTCTCAGAGTTTACAGCTGCAGCCGACAGTTTATCTTAGCATGGTTTGAATTCAAGATGCGTCGAATCCTCACCTCTTTAAAGTGTAAATTGTGCTGTTATAGAAAAAATATAATCAATTATCTGAGAGTCTGTAAAAAGTCCTGTTTTATCAGTCAGATTCTTTTTATATTGACCATTTTGGCACGTGCGCTTTGTTGTACAGAACATACAGCTGCTCCTTTTTATGTCTGTATCATGCTCTGAAGATTCATATTTTTATTTCTGACAAAGAATATATAATGTTAATTTGTTAAAGCATAGTCAACCATAACCATCAAACCATAATATTTTGCCTTTTAGCTAAAGCATCCATAACTGCTCTGCCATTAAAAATGATCCCTGCTCTGGCACTTACATAATCAGTTCTGCTCTGCAGAGCAAAACCAGTCACCACCTGCTGGTGCAAACAGGAAACTACAGTACGATACATACTGCTGTGTTTTAGGTTCATATTCTTTTTGTTTAAAACATATTCAGTTTTAGGTGTATAAGCATGTGCAGTATGAAAAGCAGTATGGCAAGACACCTTTTAATAAGGATTGTAAAGAGTAACTGCCTGTTTTATACCCTTTTCCTTAAATATATGACTGGCATTCATACATGTTTGAGCAATCAGTCACTGACATCAAAACTATAACTGGAGGAGAAACTAGTTTATAAAGATAAGAGACTATGAATAGCACAGAGCGATAAGAGCCGTGGCCAGGCGAGATATTTGTGGAGGACTTTTGCAGTAACTCTACTGCCAAGAGGAAGCTATTGATTGGCTTCTTTTAGACATACACACACACACACACACACACCCACTGCTCTTCTAGTCTCTCACATCTCGACTGTCTGCCTCCCTTTTCTGACACTCACACACTAGCTTGTTGGCTGCACTATTTAAAGATAAGGGCCTCCATCAAGCCTTTCTATCAGACCGTGCACTGATAACACAGACTTAATTGGTCTGTCTGTAAATATTGGCATAAGCCCGTGAGATTTCACACACTCCTGTTAAATGTCAAATGTAAAAGATACGGAAGGAGATTTCCTGATAATGAAAACCAACGAGTAGCGCTGAGTATTGTTTGAAAGTGTCCTTTACAAGTCCTGATACAATACCTGACATGGGTGCTGATACACAGGGCTGCCCCCCTTTCAGTCGACTAATTGATTGTTTCAGTCTTCATAGACTGAGATTTCTGTAGTCAAGTAGTCGTCTTTTATGTTTTTTTTTTCATGCTGAATGCAGGATTGGAAATTAACTTTTTTGTCCAACTGCTATGCAATAGATTACTATTTGTTTTTGTTGGCTGGTGAGCGAAGCAAATCTAACAGCCGCGTGCGTGCGTGCGTGCGTGCGTGCGTGCGTGCGTGCGTGCGTGCGTGCGTGCGTGCATGCGTGTGTGTTGCAAAGCAGTCATAGTTGTGTTGACCCAGAGCCATTGATAAGAAAACTAATTTAAACCAAACTATTGTCAGGCTGCTCACCATAGTAACTCTGATGCATTAATGCTTTCCTGCTGCCGCTCACAGGGAAAGGCTGCATGTGAATTTGATCATTTACAACCGCTCGTAAAGTGTCAGTACAGTTTGTCATCACAGCTGACAGAGCGTTCACACACACGCACAGGTGAAGTGTATGCAGCATAGGAGGAAGTGACTGGTTGGCACAGGAAGTTGGCGTGCCAGAGGGGAGCCTTATTCCTGGGGTCATGAACTGTCTCTCTAACAGTAAACCAACACTGTGATGCATGATGGCTGTTACATACTTTTTGATACAATGCAGTTGAAAAGTCTCTGGGGATGCTTTTTTTAATTTTCTCCTCTAAATTCTTTAACAAATGCGAACTGACTTGAGGCACTGAAGTGAAAAAAGGTGTTTTCCAAATCTAGTAGATGTGAGTAGTTGCCTGTGAAGTGAAATGGAGACTAGAGCCAGTAGTTGTGAGAGCCCGAATGCACGGCGTGCCTCCTCAAAACACTGAATGTGTGTGTGTTCATGAAGGCATAAAGTGCACGCAAAAGCCTCCTGTAGTTGAGTTCCTGTGTGTGCCAATATCAATAATGTCTCTCCTTTTCTTCCTTTGTCTGGCATTGACTCTGTGTCTCTGTGTCTCCCCCTGCAGGGCTTGAGGAACAAGCCAAAGAAGACAGGACACGTCAAACCAGATCTTATTGACGTGGACTTGGTTAGAGGTGAGACAAAAGTTTGTGTGTGATTGTGTGTCTGGGATTTTTCTCTGTTAAATGTAAAGAAAAATACATTTTTGTTGCCAAAGAATTTACTTATTTTGAGAGGAAGTGATTAGGTATACAGATGTGTCTGTGTGTGTGTTTGTGCGCGTGCACTTCCTTTCCATCCAGCTAATTAGATTAGATACCAGACAGGCTTTTCACTAAAGCTTAAAGACACACAACATCGTCTGCTCATAAAACACACAAACCCGAGATGCCGGCGTCACCGTTCCAACTTCCCATCGCTGTTAATCCTGACACTCTTTCTCTCTTAAACTCTCCATCTGCGTTCTCATCTCTTTCGCTTCTGTCACATATTCAATTATTTATCAAAAATCTGTCAAATTTATCCTCAGTTACTGTTTCATCTACTAGAGGAAGGGACGTAGAAAAAGATCTGCAGAGCTGAAATAGGATTAAAAGATAAACATACTGCTCTAATGTGACTCCAGGATACATTAAGTGATGGACCATTGGCTTTACTAGTTCTCCTCGTTATACTAAGAGTGTGTATTTCTTCTCCTCATCCGTAGGTTCTGCGTTTGCCAAGGCCAAACCAGAGAGCCCGTGGACGTCACTGACCCGGAAAGGCATCGTCAGAGTCGTCTTCTTCCCGTTCTTTTATCGATGGTGGATCCAGGTCACCTCCAGAGCCATTTTCCTCTTACTGCTGGCTCTCTATCTGCTGCAAGGTGTGTGTGTGTGGAGAGATAAGTTTTCGTTGTTCTTTGTTTCTCATTTTCTGGCTGAAAAAGTATTGCAACTGTAGCGGAGATATTAAAATTCCTCCTATACAATGCACCAACATGTTTATTAACTGAGTAATAAATCATACAGTTGCAAAACTGCATTTATTTTATCGAGAATTCGTAGTTTTAATCGTGTCTAATGAGGTTCAGTAGGGTTAAGAGACGAGCTGCTGCATCATGATCTAAACATTTACTGGTATCTTGGCTGAACTGTTTGAATCTTCTGCCAAAGTTCACAGGATGTTTAACCAGCTGCTACTGTGCGTCTAATCTGCAGGTTTTCCTAAAATACACATGCAGCACACAAAATAGCTTCAAAGCATGGAGTTGCAGTGCTGCACACACACCACTGATGGGTGTTTTCTAACACCTACATCATGCCCTTTCCAGCCCTGACAAAAACATTTTGTTTTTCATCTCTCCCTCCATCCCCTCCACCCTTCCTGCTCACTTCCCACACATACAGCATGAAAACACTCACACGCCTTCTCTTTGCTTTAATACCACAGCTTTATCAGGTGTTGTTTGCTCAGTTACACATCCAACCGACACAAAGCAACACGAGCATCCCACTGGAGTGGTCTTGTCTAATATTCATTTAACTTTTAGCCCCTTTTTTGGTCTCCACACACAAATATCTGGAACTCCAGCACCTCGACTTTCTTCCTCATGGATCGAGAAAACCAACACAATGAGCTAAAAAGTTCAAGAGCTGTGACGAGCCGCAGAGTTTGGTGTTAAAACAATAACATTAACACTATAATTAATTTCCGTTTATAATCAATGCCATTGGTCGCTTCTCTCTCCCCCCCTGCAGTGGCAGCAGTGGTCCTGTATGTGAGCATCCCCCAGCCTCATGGCATACCAACCACTGAGGTGTTTGGAGCCATCTGGCTCATGTTGCTGCTGGGCACTGTCCACTGTCAGATCGTCTCTACAAGAACCCCGAAACCCGCCTCCAGCAGCGGGGGGAAAAGACGCAGGTAAGGATGGGGGGGAAGAGGGATCAAGGATAGAAAAAGAGAAGCAGGAAGGAGTTTGTGTGAGTGAGGAAGAGATTAATCATACAGGAGATGAAAGAATATGAAAATACACTAAGAAAGTCCCGCTGGAGAGATACAAAAAAAGACATAAACACACACATGGAGAAAGAGGGGAGGAAGAAAGTTGTGGTAGCAAACAAATTAATATTTGTATTTGTCTGTGCTGTTTGCTTTCTGACGACTTCTCAGCTTCATTCACAAAAAACTCAAACTGAACAGAAGTGTCTTTATCATGGAGAGAGCTTCTGTCAACATCAACAGACTCTTCTCAGCTGTCTGTCAACATTGAGACTTATTTTAATCTCTCTAAATGTGTGCAATCTATGTTCCTTAAATGATCTTTAATGGGCATGAATTAGGGCCAAGCCTGGGTATTGTATCTAGATTACATGCTTCCCACTTGACAGGCAGAACATGTTTACCTTACCTTGGAATCTCTCCATGATAAATTTAATGTCACTGGTTAAAGACAACTGGTATTAATTGTGTGTGAAAGTAGAAAGTAGCTTGCTCCACTTGGTGTGTTTTTGTAGTTTTTAGACTTGGCAGTTTGTGGTTTTCTCCCCTTCAGTTTAAAGCTCGTCACTGTGTGGCTGCTGTTTCTTGTTCAAAAATGATATAAGACAATTTTCAGACTCATGGAAAGAAAATTGGACCATGCCATAGTTTTGGAAAGGGTTTGGAGGCCGCGGGTTAACAGTGTTTGCCCCTTCACCGAATCACCTTTGGGTCTCTTTTATTAAGGGGAGGGGAAAAGGATTAAGGGTACAATTATATTTACACAAAGTTGATTCTGTTCCTCTGTACATTTCTCTGTATCTGTCTCTCTCTTCTTCATCAAGTCTTCTAGACATTTCATCTCAAATCAGTCTCCAGGGCACAAAATGCATACAATCGCTTTATTTTTTAAATGTTTATAGCAGTGATCCATGAAAGCCTTTTTGGACATCTTGTTTATCCTGCCTTTTAAATTTGAAAACCAAAAGACGAGAGTATTTCACCTCTTCTCTGTGAGTAAAGTTGTACTCCATAAGATTGTCATCTATTTAATTGTCTTTTAAGTTACTATCTAGCAAAGAGTGAGTTAAAACAATTGTGATTCATCATAGGACCCACTAATGAATAAACTTCATCTTGCCTTTTTGCCGAGTATTACAATATCCATGTCTGTGGCAACATTTCCGGGCTTGATGTAAATGAGCCGCCATGTTAGTGACGCTGCTGCCAGGTTAAGGTTGTCAAGGTTAGGCTGCGTTCACTTGTAATCTGAAATCGAGGACTACCAACTTATGAGTCAGGCTTGTAGTAAGGGCAGAACGGTGGCGGCTGCTGGTTCAAGAAAACGATCTGAGACCTTGTCGGGACTTGAAAGGTGTCTTCTCAATGGCCAGCAGAGCTAGGCTGCTTAAACGGCCTTGGCCCAGCTGGAGCTGCCGCGCCAGGCTACTATAAAGCGGCACTATAAAGCGCCGTGGAGCTGTTGGGATAAATATGAAGGAAGTTGCACCGGTTACCTGTGATAAGTAGCTGATTCTGAACAAAAGATGAAGGCTTTTTAGCACAGCAGTACATATTTAACCACTTTTTTTTGTGACATTTTAGAGGAATCTGAGCTTCCCTTGCAGTCTTAGAGCCGTCGTCACTGCGGCAGAAGTATAATAATAAACGTGTGTGTGTGTGTCAACACACAGTGACCGTAAATGTAACAAGATGGAGGCTCTGAAAGAACAGGCTCGCCTGCAGTTACATCATACCGCCAAAGAGGTCGCCAGAAACAACATATCTCAATTCTTATGGAGTACAACTTTAAGTAGCAATTCTTTGAAATCTACCTTTACATTAAATATCCTGCAAAAGTAGACTTAATATTTCTTCGCAAAAGAAGGATATATGTTGAAATGTGATGCTTCCTAATCACATATTAAAATATGGCACATATTTTTGTTTTTGTCTCGTTTACTCAATAAAGTTTTTACAAACTATTTAAATGAAACGCATGCAAAATGTGTCTATTTTAGTCACCTCAGATTATGTCTTCAAATTAAATTTTCTCTTGATATTGATAACTTATAACATTTAACCAAGAAGTAATGTTTTTAAATAAAAAAATATCTACTTTTGCAGAATAACAACCTCAGATAGGATTTAGGTAGAATTTGCCTTTTAACTGTATCAGCCTTTGTGTCCAGCAGGTGCCTGAGTTTTGTGTACCAGTGCTTTGCTCTTTGAAAAATGGCACCATGTAGCTTCTGTACAAGTAAAAATAACTGCTAACACCTGATTATATCACATTGAGAACATAGGGCTAGACGATATGACCAAAATCTTTTTCTCCGGTCAATTCATATCTTGATAACGATTTATATTACAATATAGCATGTTTCCTCATATGTAGTCTGTATGAACTAACCACATGGTAAAGCCTATTTCTGTTTACTCCTGTGTGAATTAAATACTAGTTAGTATTTTCTCATTTTATTAGGAACTTTAGTGCTAAATGAACATCATTTTGCAAAGATTAGAGCGTAAAGCATCGTTCAAATGACGTAAATATTGCTTTGCACCGCTGTTTTTTTTTTTTTACATTGATAGAAGCAAAATTTTTATGTTATGACGATACATTTAGTCATGAAGCATAGCCCTGTGAGATAATGCAACCAGGTTTCTGGTGGACACTCTGCTGTAGTTTCAAGTCTTCTTAGTCTCCAGGTCTTCTCTAAGTCTCTCTCCACTATCTTATTCTTTCCAAACTGAAGGAAGTTGAGGAAGGCATCTCAGATGGAGGTGCATAGGGAAGGCGACGGGTCTAGCACTACAGATAACACACAGGAGGGGGCGCCACACTCCCACTCAGCCAGCACCACATACAGCCTGGGCGCTCTCTTCCAAGATTTCTGGCATGATATCTGTAAAGCTGGGTGTGTATTTTCGTTTCCCATCTTCCTAAAACAAGATGATTACCAAAGACAGGACTGGGGTTCAGTTCACCAAAGGATCCAGGCCAAAAATTGGAATTTTAAATTGGAATGGTAAAATTATATGATATATTATAATACATGATAAAATGTATGGTAAAATTATAAAAATTTCTCGTATAAGAAATAATCTCATTGGATACTAGTACAAATACTCTTAATGGTACTGAACTGAATCCCAGCCTGGACTCAGACCTAACCTGAGCTTCTTCAGCTGCAACGTCACTTCCTCTCCTATCGTTAACTTTTATCCTCCCAGAAAAGGTCTCCACTTTCTCATACGTTGACTGAATGTCACATTTGACAAATTTGGATTATGTTCCCAAAATGTAGCGATCTTTGATCTTTGGCACCGCTGTTTTCAGTGAGGAGAGGAGGGACTTTGCATCTGATTTCGATGTGCATGACCTGCTGACCAAGCTGTGTTCATAAACAAGCACGGGGCGTAGTTCCTTGCTGTAAAAAAAAGAAGAAGAATGAAATCTACAATAAATCAACTATCTGAATTTTTCTCATGCTCCATTTTTGGCTTCTTTAAAACAATTAAATGTCTATATTTGGGATTTTACAGCTGCTTCCTCCCCAAGCTTCTACTCTGCGCAGCGCTCAGCAGACTGCAACAGTGTGGAACGTTTCTGAGCACTAAATAACTCTTGATTTGGTTTCTTCATCTATTGATTATCTGCAACACTCACTTCAGCACTCGCTGTAAGACACTTCAGCCTCGGTCAGTTAATTTGTCTCAGTGATGCATTCAATAGTCCTCTGATTTAATCACTAGTTTAACTTTATTTAGAATTTCTTCTTAGATTAGCAGTTACAGAACTTATCCCCAAAGCAATTTCAGTCAAAAGCAACTGGACTTAGTTATTTGTCTAGAAAGACAAGTACGCAAACTGATGAAGCCTCTTGGATGAGAGTTGAAATGTCTTTCACCTCTCATCCAAGAGGCTTAATCAGTTCATGTACGCATCTGACCAGTCCCAGCCTGTCTTCCTAGACAGATAACCAAGTCCAGTTGCTTTTGACTGAAATTGCTTTGGGGATAACGATGACCTGGAGAAATGAGAGAATTCACAGGCGAGTTACAGAAGGTTGTGAATGTTTAAATATAGTTACAATATTGATTGTCAGTGCTTTTAACCTTAATCCATTCATTGGTCTTCTTCAGTGTCTAATTGAATGGTTAGTACAGCAGCAGCTCTCCAGTATTAGTGTTTCTTATGAATGTTCCACAGTGTTGTGTTGAATGCATCCTGTCTGCTTCTGAGACTGATATTCATAACTAACTCAATGCCCTGCTGTGTTTCTATAAATATCTAAATGTCTGTATCCATCTGTCCATCTATACACGTCTCTTTTTCTATCCATCGCTCCTGCTTTTTCTTCTGCCCTTCCTCCTTCCCTTCCTCTGCTTCCTCCTTCAGATCTAAGAAGTCCAAACTGTCCATCGACAAGTCGACAGAGACGGACAACGGCTACGTGTCTCTGGACGGCCGGGTGACCAATCGCAGCAGCGAGGAGGGGCTTCAGCTCCACGAGCAGCGATGCGATTTACTAAACCGGGCCGACGAGGTGTGCTGGAACTCTCACGTCCAGCCCGCTCACGCGCCCCGCAGCACGGGGCTGATGCTGGCGAGCGGCAACAAGGTGAGTAGTTCCGTTTGACTACAGCGCAACATGCCTGTCTCTCCGGGATTTGGCTGATGTGTGTTTTGTCTCTTTCAGGAGCCGGCATCAGATGAGGCGTCCAGCGAGGAAGACCCTGAAGCATCCTACAGCGCCCTCCGCAGGGGAGTGGAAAGAATGAACAGCGACTGTACGCTCAGAAACCGCAAGAATACACACCACTACAAGAAACACTACGCTGTGGAGGTAAACACAGGTTTACACGTTTACTCTTCAAAGCTGTGTTTTTATCAGGACGTGTTTATATATATATATATATATTGTTTCCTATCTTTGTAAAGATAACAATGCTCCCTTTGTCTTTCAGGATGTCCCCAAGTCCGGCACCAGCTGCAGCTCCAGATGTTCCAGTCTGAGGACTCAGGACTCGGAGAGCACTCGACACGAGTCCGAGACAGAGGACCTGATGTGGGAGGACTTCCTGCACTGTGCTGAGTGCAGATCGTCCTGCACCTCAGAGACAGGTTAGAAGACAACATTAGCAAAGAATAGCTAAAGAAACGTTTGTAGTTTTGATGAAGTACCTGCTGAAGTCATTGTACTGTAATGTGCTCGTAGATAACGGGGTGTTCTTTTTTTGTATTGAAGTTTGTTTTTTCTTTACAGAGGGAGAAGGAGGAGGGACGCCTGTCTGTCCCCCTGCTAAAAAGGAATACAGAGACGATCCTTTCCATCAGGTCTATAAACCCTTTAATTAAAGACATGTGGCTTGCTTGAGGCTAGATAGTAAAACTTTGATACTCTGCCCAAACCCAATCGGGTCGGGCTGTAATTCCTCAAAATTGCCTCGGGCTTGAATCAGGCTGGGTTCAGACGGATTTTCCTGTGTTTTTAAATCTATTTTCTTAAATCCAGACCTGTGTAATGTCATGAATATTGTGTGGGCTGTGTACCGCTGTGTGTGATCACCATCCTCTGGATAAAAAAAAGAAAAAAAACAGTGGAAATGGTTTTAATCTGGTCAGGCTTTGACAGAGTTGTTTTTATAAACCTCAGATAATTGGATTAACCTGCTGCCTACATGTTTTCATGTTGAAGAAACTCACACGTTATATTCATGAAAGAACTTTTCATTCATAATAAGACTAATTTAATCCAATGAATCACTTTTAGGGTAAAATACGATGACAGATTTTCAAAGCTTCATTTAAAAATCTCAATGGAAGCTTCAAATGTAAAACTAAACCAAAAAAAGGAAGACACAAATCGCTCAACAAGTTGAACTTTTCAACCAAATGTAACGCCGTTTGAACCCAGAGGTCTGAACTGCAAATCACCAATGTGTGTGTGTGTGTGTGTGTGTGTGTGTCCGTGTCCCCACAGGGTCACGCTCCCTGGCTGCACAGCTCCAACCCCGGTTTGGAGAGAGTCAGCGCCATAGTGTGGGAGGGAAACGAGTGTAAGAAGGCCGACATGTCCGTCCTGGAGATCAGCGGCATGATCATGAACAGAGTGAGTGACTCTTCCTGGGCTCCCAGAAGGAAAAGAATGTTTTACATGTCTTCAAAACAACAACAACAACAACAATAAGGCTGATGGGGATTTTTAAAAAAACTAAAAAACGACCTACTCATTTGCGTTTCTCTGCCTCCCTGCACAGGTGAATCTCTACACTCCTGGTATCGGTTACCAGGTCTTTGGGAACCTGGTTTCAGTAACGCTTGGCCTCACACCTTTTGCATACAGGTACTTCTGATGTTGAGGGATTGACACCTGCTTTTAAGATATGACAAGAGTAACACACATATTTAAAGATACCAGAAAAAGAAAAAGTCTGTTTTTACCTAATAACGGTACAAATTACAAACTGCTGGTAAAATGCTCACTTAGCATTAGAAAAGTTCAAGCGTTTGAATGTTTGGCTGTTTTGTGTTCCTCTCGCACAGGTTGGCTCAGTATCGTGACCTGGATCAGCTGACCGCGCTCTCAGCCAATGAGCTGTTGTCTGTGGCATTGGGAGGCGGGTCTGGATCAGACGCCATGGTCATTACCATGGTAACACTCAGCTTCCTGGTGCGCGTTTGCCTCATATGGCTTTTCTTTTTCCTGCTCAGCGTCGCAGAGAGGACCTACAAACAGGTGAGGCATTCTGAAGCTGCACAGGTGGGATCCTTGAGTCTGAACCCTCCCGTCTTTCCTGATTCATCTCATTAACTTTCGCGCATGTGTGTGTGTGTTTCAGAGGCTACTGTTTGCTAAGCTGTTTGGACACTTGACTTCAGCCCGCAGAGCGAGAAAGTCTGAAGTCCCCCATTTCAGACTGAAGAAAGTTCAGAACATCAAGATGTGGCTGTCGTTACGCTCCTACCTCAAGGTACCTCACTGACGACGTCCGAACGTGTGTGTGTAAAAGTGTACTGTAGCTGATTTCAATATTGACTGTTTATTCTGCAGCTAATTGCAAATAAATTGAGCAAATGTGCTGGAAAAAACATATCCACGTTCAACATTTCTATTTATGAATCTGTTCATCTGAGAGTTGGAAAACATTCACAGCTGTAACGAATGAACCGTAGTGAAACTCTTCACTGTCACATTTGCAGAGACGGGGTCCTCAGCGCTCAGTGGACGTGATCGTGTCCTCTGCCTTCCTGCTCACTCTGTCTGTCGTCTTCATCTGCTGTGCCCAGGTAACGTCTGAGTAACATTTATGATCACACCGCAGTGTTAAGCTCATCTCATACTACTACAAGCACCAAACATGTGAATGCGTGGCAGCAGACCCTGTTAAATAATGACATGAGGAAAAACATTACTAGTGAGGATGAAGTCCAGATTCAAGTCTTTGTTAAAGTGAAGCAACTATTTGTGGCATTTTCGTGTAATTATATCACATATTGTCAATCTTAATTATTAATAGGAATCTAAATAAAAGCTGGACTTAATTTGACTGAAAAGTGTTTTTATAAATGTCTAGAGCCCTTTACTCACATGCATTACAAACCTTTACGTATCTAGTCATTAACCTGAGGAGCCGTTTGTAAAAGCGAAATTGTCTGAATCAGTTGGGCATCAAACAGACTTTACCCTGCCCCCTCCCTTATTCGAAGTCCGTGTAATGTCCGATTGTGCCCAAAGCGTGAGAATTCACAGCGAGCGACTGTGTTGATGGCGTTTCTATCAAGCGACTCGTGCAAAATCGAAACACAACAAACATCTGAGGATCAAGAAGAAGGTGCACTAAAACTGCAATGAAAATGTCTAACTGGAGAAACCATCAGAAAAATTCAGGGAACGGCAAGAGACTTGAAACTGCATCATGTCCTGCCTCTAGCACGTTCTACTCGGGCGCCACCTCTTATCTAAACCAATATAGTTTCACCAGTAAGTGAGAAAGCATCTGACACGGACATTCTGCTGTTGTGTGCCGCATGTGTGAAAGGAAAACTTGTCTGCACCCGAGTTGTCGGACAATGTTCTGAGTTCATGTGAGAAAACAGTCCAAGTGAAAAACCAGTGAGGTCTGTGTTGCTTTCAGCCCGTTCATCTTCATGCATTGCTGTCTGCCATAGTGTCTTTTGTCTATACCACCAGTGGGTGGCACTAAAATCAGCCTCGATGCCTTATATCAAACATTTCTACAGACTGAATAGTGTCCTTCCCCCTCTTCCTCCAGTTGCTCCACGTCCATGAAACGTTCCTGGAGTGTCACTACAACTGGGAGCTGGTGATCTGGTGCTCCAGTCTGTCTCTGTTCCTGCTCAGGTTCGTCACTCTGGGCTCCGAGACCAGCAAGAAGTACAGCAACACCTCCATACTGCTCACTGAACAGGTATGCACAGAAAATGCACGCAGACCCACGCAGCAGACGTGTTGTAGGAGAACTACAGGAGTAGTGTCCCCTCGTTGATGATGAGACACATAGGGCAAAATCCTAATACGTCTTCAAACACAGACGCTGATCCAAGAGTGTGTTTCACAGATCAACCTGTACCTGAAGATGGAGAAGAAGCCAAACAAGAAAGAGGAGCTGACGCTGGTCAACAACGTCTTAAAACTGGCTACAAAACTACTCAAGGTAGTTAGAGTTAATACCTGCACAAACTCTTTTTTTGTGAACTTTTAAAAAAGCCTAATAATCTTAACTACTGTTTATCTCTACCTCTCTCTCTCTTCAGGAGTTGGATACTCCTTTCAGGTTGTACGGTTTGACTATGAACCCTCTGCTCTACAACATCACCCAGGTGGTCATCCTGTCCGCTGTGTCAGGAGTCATATCTGACCTATTAGGATTTAACCTGAAGGTATGTGTGTGTGACAGGGACATTTATGGGTTTTTATTTTGCTGTTTAATGTGTCTTCACTAAGTTGAGAGGCTAAAGTCACACTAGGAAGTGCTGGAAGAAGACTGGTGACGTAGTGACCACTTTTGCCCTTAGTCACCTAAAAAGGTCAATTAGTCAACTAAAGATTTACAGACTTTATAATATTGTAACAGCGGAGGGCTCAATAAAATTGTAGGGTGTAACACAGCTTCTGTGAAAGCGTCTTCTCTCCTTTCAGGTCAGCACTGTGAAGACGCTTTGCTATCAGACAACGGCACAAATCACCAAAGTTGACCTCTACTTGTTAACGTTCGAATTCACTGAAATGTTGTTGTTATAAATGTAGAGCGGCTAAATGTTGTTGTGAAAAAAATGAGCAGAAAACTAAATCTGCACAAATGTTTTTGCACGGCGAACTGTCAATGAAAACGTCTCGCTGTTGATTGCCAGTCGTCTCCTCAGCGCTGACCTTTGAGGGAACAGAGATCAAAGCAGAGACTTGGTCCTTCTTCAGTGTTGCACCATACACTCTTCTATCACCCCGCAAGCACTAGATGCTCGGTTTGCAGACAGTGTTGGGACAGAAGCTGGTGGTACAAGTGTTACAAAAACCAGATAGATGTGAGAGCTATAGAGTGCTGCAGGGGTGGTGCATTATTGTAGGCCGACCTGGAAGTTGGCATCGCCCGGGTTCCCTCGGAAAAATGGGATTTTTCCATTGGGTTTTGGATTGTTGCAGGAAATAAACTTTGTGGTCGATAAACGTTCGTTTGTTTAGCAAGATAATCTTCAAAGGTTATGAAAGTTGTGTTCATTTGTGAAGCGTGAAATGCAAATCTCCAGAAGCAAAAAGCTAACACTAGGCTAAAAACAAACCGCAGCGCCCACTAGCTTCCAACTGATGTGACAACGTTCGTAGTCTCATTCAGCCATTTTATGTTACACAACAAAACATTAAAATCTATCTGTTAGCCGCAGACTTTATCTCAGGCCTTTAACCAAAATCCTTTACAGAAGAAAAAAAACACATCGCCTTTAACGCGAGGGAAGAGAAAGTGTAAAAATGCTAACAGCTTTTAGCACTCAGCTAACATCTACAGTGCCAGTAGATATTTCACCACCAAGTTTCTGGGGGGGTTGAATTTTGCTTAGAAAAAGTCTGTAACTCTGTAGTGAAAGTAACACATTTAAAATTCAAACTAATTTTATCGTATGCCCTGTATAGTTTATACCTTGTGTACTCGTTTGTATTGAAACATTCATTCTTTGGGAAAAATCAAACCTAATGTGCTCTTTACTGCACAACATGTGCCAGCTGTAGATACCAGACACCATGATTAGACAGGTCTGCACCTGTAGTGGAGAGGGAGCTGATGTGTAACCTACTGGAGACTTTCTTTATTGCTGCGGAAATATTGTGTCTGTTTAATTTTCTACATTTCTAAAGCGAGCAGCTTTGTGTATTTAATGCCGTTTTGTTTTCCTTTCCCGTTCCCAGCTGTGGAAGATCAAATCGTGACAGTGAACAGAGAAACGGCGTGGATCTTCACTCCCACAGACTGACTCGCTGAACGCTCGTCTGACTCAACAAACCGACTGACTGAAAGACTGAACGTCGGTCTCCACACATCGGAGTGCTTTCACCTTCAACGTTCCCACTTTGTGCAATTCAAAAGCTATTTATTTACCCACTCAGTGTTTTTACTTAGGGTTTATTTGAATTGTAGTTTGTTTAATTTTTGTGTTCTACGACACGAAAACGATGTCTACAAAAAGTGTTAGTATTTTTGTTAATAAGCATAAATGACGTTTATCGTGATGGTTTCGGTTCTCAGCTGCATGTGCAACAGTTGTCCCTTCAGCTCAGTCACATATTTGAAGGCAAAGTATTGAGCTGCTGATGAGGCAACATCGTTTGTGATTTTTGTGTTTTTCTCGCTTAAACTTAAAGTTATTTATGTTTAAATTTCAAACTCTGTTACGACTTTAAAGAACACACGTCAGTCCGGTGCATTTCTTCAAAGACATTGGCTGGAATTCGTCAAAAGAAGTCTCTAGTTTAATTAAAACCTAATGGTTAAATTTGAATACATTAAATTAACTTAAATACATTCTTAGAGGATGTTTAAAGCTACAGTCACAAGGATCCCTTTGGTGCAGACGATGGTCCAATATAATGAAAAGATGTATTTGCTGTGATTCCTGGCATTTAAAGAAAAACCTGTATTCCCTTTCCATACTCCCGGGTATAAACACTTCAAAATAATGACATTTACGGATCTGTTAATGGACGTTAACAGTACAATTCTGCAGGTTGTGTTTTTAATTTGCTGACTTTGATGAGAAAACAGCACCGCAAGTAAACAATCATCCAGTTAATGGAAATAAGAGAACGTGGAGAACATGAAGTTTAAAAAGATCCATTTTTATTCTTTTTCTTTTCATTTCATGACCCATAACAGTGGGTCCGCCAGTATTTCCAGGAGCAGGTTCCTCAAATCACTCTTTTCTGAATGTAAAAGTTTTTGTTGGGGTTTTTTTTGTTTGTTTTTAATGGAGCCACAAATTACCGACTATAGTCGATGATACTAGATGACAAAGTTTCATAATTGTCTGAAATAAGAATTTCCAACTCGCTGAGAAATTGAGAAATCTATTTGGTACCTAACGTGTACGGCGTGAACACAGTCTGTTGTTTTATTGTGAAACAAGTCATTATATTACACGACGACACATTTACCTTCATTTTAATTTGAATACAAATGAGCTTTTTGGCAGCGTCACCTTCACACAGAAGTTGAAGCCCGGGGTCAGGGATATATATCCCGCACATCAAAACCAACTAAACTCTGATTGGTCAGTGTGTGTGTTGGCCAAGATTCGTGATCAAAAGTGAACAGTTAGCCTCCGGGTTTTCAAACACTGCAGTTAAAACAGGTCTGAACTTGAGCGAAGTTTGCACTTTAAACAGATTTCAAACGGAAGAATAGAAGTTACACCTGGTTTAAATGTTGACATTTTGTTTTGTACCTCACCTGCTCGACTCGGCGTGTTCGCTGATCGAGTGGAAGCTCAGAACTTAAGAACATTGCATCGACAACTCACATCTCTCTCTGAAGTAAAGCCCACATGGTACCTGAAGTTCTCATACCCACAGAAAATATCTTCAATGTGATTCAGACGCTGTTGTTGCCTCAGTTAGTGAGTTAGCATTATGCTAAGTGGAGCTAACTCCAGTCATAAGAAAATGCTAGCATAATCATCTTCAGCGTGTTTGAGGAGGAAGACCAAAGTGCTTATTTTACTGTTTTTATTTGTATTTGCTGGAAGAAAAAAAAGAAAGAATGTATTTGCAGCATTATGCTTTAAAATATATTTGTTTCCCTTTGGAAATACTTTGAAGTTGTATTATTGTGTTCTTTTTGGCATTGTGCATTTTTGTTCTTTCATCCTTCATTTGTAAATGTTTCTCACGCTCGTCGGGAAGGAGAGGCACGTTTCACTGTGTTCAAGGAACAAACACGTTTGAGATGTGTGTGTGTATGGAAATAAAGGACTCCATGTTGTGATTCTAGCTTCAAAGAGTCTGAAGATTCAGATTTCTTTGTGTAACTGTCCACAAGGTCCTACATTTTTTTTTATAATAAAAACAAATGGATGTTGACTCAGTTGTCGTTATTCTAGCACCTTTTTAAATCGACCGGTGACGAATAAAGGAGAAACCTGAGTGAAGAAATGCAAACTCATGATACAGTCAGGTAGTTGATGCCCCATTGCCCTTTTCAGCCCTTTTTGAACGTACTTTTTCAACATTATACTGTCACTTTTTCAGAAATATAATAGTGGTTAGCACTGTCGCCTCACAGCGAGAAGGTTCCTGGTTAAAATCCCGACTAGGCCCTTCTGTGTGGAGTTTGCATGTTCTCCCCGTGTCTGTGTGGGTTTTCTCCGGTTTCCTCCCACAGTCCAAAGACATACATGTGTTAGATTAATTGACTACTCTAAGAATTGCCCGTAGGTGTGAATGGTTGTCTGTCTCTGTTCGTCTCTATGTGCCCTGCGATAGACTGGCGTCCTGTCCAGGGTGTACCCCGCCTCACGCCCGATGTCAGCTGGGATCGGCTCCAGCAACCCCGACCCCAGGATAAGCGGTTGAAGATGAATGAATGAATGAATAATCTTAATAATGGCACTTTTTTTTAACAAATCAAATTACTTCTTTCGTTTCTTTCAACAAATCATGCTGTGACTCTTTTAGACAGGCTACTCTGACTGATTTTTGTTTGTTTTTTACATTAAAGAGAAGAGAATTACTTTATTTTTATCCCACACAGGGAAATTTAATTTTATCACAATTATTATAGATGTTACACACACAGGCCCTAAATACACACACATGCACAGCCAGGATCTATACATGCAATTAAGGAGAGATGTTAGAGTGAGGGTGCTGCCAGTGACCAGCGCCCTGAGCAGTTGGGGGTTCAGTGTCTTGCTCAACAGCACCTCAGCAGTGTCCAGGAGATGAACTGGCATCTCTCCAGCCACCAATCCACGCTCTATACATGGTCTACACATGGTCTTGAACCAGCGATCCTACAGTTCCCAGCCAAATCACCTATGGACTGAGCTACTGCCGCCCCAAACCAAACTAAGAGTTATTGCAACATACTATGACATTTTTGAGCGCACTAAACATAAATATGTCTTTTCTTGGCCTTTTTCAGCAAATGATGCCATGACTGCTTCAGACAGGCTATAATGACTGATCTAAGCATTTTTTGGAGATGTTATATTTTTTACCTTTTTTGACTTTCGACATACTACACTGGCTTTTTGTGTATATTTTGGAAACACTTTGCAATGATTTTTCCTGACTTTTTTCAGCAAATGATGCCATGACTGCTTCAGACAGGCTATCATGACTGATCACAGCATTTTTTTGGACATGTTACATTTTGACACTTTTGAACACGCTAAAATAATTACTTTTTTTGACATGTTTGATTTTGAATTTGACCATTTTCAAGATGATTTGGTTTTTTTTCCAACATATACTTTGATGTTTTTTTAACTTACTAAAGTATTATTTTCCTTTTTCAAACATACTACAGTATGCTCTTAGTGTTTTAGAAATGCTATCCTTTGACTCATTTTCACGTCGTTTCAGACGTCAGCTATAGGACGACTTTTTTAGGCCATACTGTAATAAGACTTTTCTGACGGTGACTCTTGCCATTTTTGCAATAAACTGAGTGTTTTATAACAGTTTTCTTCAACATACTTTACTGTGGCTGTCTTTGTTTTGACAAACTATGACTTTTTATTGTTGTTTTTTTTAAATATTCTAAACTAACTTTTGTGGCACAGCCTACTATAACTTTCTATGGCATATCATACGCTCACATATCCATGACTTTTAATGAAATAATTTGACTGTTTCATCTACTATGCTATCACATTTTACATTTTCTATGAACTGAATACTATATATCTATATTTAACTACAAAAACAATTGCATAATTCAAATTAGTAGCTCAGTCCATAGGTGACTGGGCTGGGAACCGGAGGGTTGTTGGTTTGAGTCCCTGTGTTGACCATGAATGGAGCGTGGACTGGTGGCTGGAGAGGTGCCAGTTCATCTCCTGGGCACTGCCGAGGTGCTGTTGAGCAAGGCACCGAACCTCCAACTGCTCGGGGCTCCGGTCACTGGCAGCCCCCTCCCTCTAACATCTCTCCATTGGTTGCATGTATATAGGTCCTGTCTGAGCATGTGTGTGTATTTCGGCCTGTGTGTGTGTAGAATGAAAAATAATAGAGTGAAAATTCACGGGACTAATAAAGGAATTCTTCTTCTTCAAATTCTCTGTGAAAATGATTAAATCTTCAATAGACTACAGTAATTAAACTAAAATACATACATTCATTCATTCATTCATCTTAACCGCTTGTCCCTGTCAGGGTCGCGGGGGGGCTGAAGCCGATCCCAGCTGACATCGGGCGTGAGGCGGGGTCCACCCTGGACAGGACGCCAGTCTATCACAGGGCACATAGAGACGAACAGAGACAGTCAACCATTCACACCTACGGGTGATTTAGAGTCATCAATTAACCGAACACATGCATGTCTTTGGACTGTGGGAGGAAACCGGAGAACCCGGAGAAAACCCACGCAGACACGGGGAGAACATGCAAACTCCACACAGAAGGGCCCCAGCCAGGATTCGAACCAGAAACCCTCTCGCTGTGAGGCGACAATGCTAACTACTATTTCAGTACATCTTGCTAGTAGCTTTGGTTGATCCTGTGACAGAAAATCTAATACACATTTAATTAGATGTGCTGTGTGACCAGAGATGCTTGTCTGCAAACACAGTGGTTATTTGCTGTGGCCTTCTACGAGCAATTATTTAACTCCTGATGAGATCAATTATTAACAGGGTATTATATGATGCACGTTTATGTCTGAGGTTGTTGTGTACGAACCACTAACAAGACAAAGTGACAGATTCAAAAAACCTTCTTTTATTAGAACAATACAGCAGATATAAAGGTCTATTGCAATCAAACACTCCCATCAGAACGGAACGTGTGCTTCAACAGACAATATGCGCTCCCCAAGATAAATAAATTAATATAAACTAGATAAAATAAAAAATAGAAAATGAAGAAATTGTTGTTCAAAACCCTGTTCAGGAAAATCTGCCACCAAAACTTGCAACCCTAAGTTTCATAGACGCGGTTCATGATAAGCTCAGAATGAGATTTTGGTTTTGCCAGAAAAACACATTTTTAAAAGTTCACCTGGAGTCAATCGCCATGTCGAGTCTCCGTATCTGAGGCAGCCCATGTGCCCTTAAAGTAGTTAACTCTGTAACTCATCAGAGGAGACTTGGTTGTCGCTTTTTTGCTCTTTTAGGGTCGAAAGGGACCGAACCTCACATGATCTCTGGCTGAATAAGATAAACCAATGGATAACAATAGAAAAGAACAAAAGAGAAATTAAAGCTTGCAATAATAATAATAATAACAAAACAAAAACAGCAGTGGATCAATTCAAATCCAATCAAAAAGAAGAACATGTTTTCAGACAGAGCATCTGAAGGAGGAGGACTACAATGAACTGCACCTGTACTGTAGTTATACTGCAGTTTTACCAAAATTATATATATATATGTGACTCCGGGGCCTTGTTTATAAAAAAATATCTTCAAGTTATCCTTGATATGTTTTAACAAATCATGTAGGGGCATGTCATAGAAAAGGAATAAACTTATATTGGCGACGATGGGAATTAGCTGTCAGACAATTTACAGTAAAAAGAATAAATTAAAAAGGCTACATATCAAGGACTATTTTATTTATTATAATTTTAATTTTGAAGATTTGGTTTGAAGCACAAATGTTCACGTTTTATTTGTGAGGCCTGATTTGAGATCTGGGCTCCGACAAACACGAGTGTGAAGGGTGGTTCTGCTGTCTCCTCGTTCATATTTTGATGTTTTTAGATCAGAAAAAGTGACTGAGTTGTCAGTTTAATACCTGCACCGGACACAAAACACCAGCGAGCTTTGAAGTCGCTGTTTGTTTGATAAGATTCAGATGTTGTGCTGTATATTTCCTCCTGGCCTCCACCTGTCATCTTTACATATACAGACTACGTAAAGTAGTTTGAAGCGCTTCCCTCCAGCTGCAGTGTTATTGTATAATTCTCAGCATTGCACCTCATTGCTAGTGTGTAGATAAAACACCTCTCGTCCTTATCTTTCGCTGATTCATCATTTAACATTTATTTATTCTTGCCATCACATTTTTCATAACATTTTTTTTTCTTTTTTTCATATATATTTCATACAAATCTATAACCCAAAATTTAGAAATCTTATTTACATGGAAAAGTTGATGTTTGTTTTAACTTTTAAAAGTGACTATTAACCCCAAGCCCACCCCAGTTCCCAGCATCTCACCCTGCAACCTTGACAATCATGGACAAACGCCACTCAATTGTTTTTCCTATTTTCATAAATGAATGCTCTAAAGTTTAGACTTAGAAACAGCTTCAAGGGGGGAAAAAACCAACAACCCAAACGTCTCTTTTTAAAGCCACAATTATTTTCAAATCAAACCATTAAACTCTTAAATGTCAGAACTCAACGCAGAAGAAAATGTAGCATTATTGAAGGAAGGCATTGAATGCCTCGCCTCCCTCCCAAACAAATGGAGATACTTCCTGGAAAGAGCAGAGTCTCAAAAACTGGTTTATAAAAACACGTCATCCTGGAGTGGTTTTTATAATCGAAGCAACGAAGCTGAGGAGGCGGGGAAAGAAAGATGGACAGACAGAGAGAACAAAAACCCCTGTCGGTCAGTTTAAACAGCGCCCCCTGGGAGGCCCTCCTGTGTATTACACACACAGACACAGCAGACAAGCCACGTTGGTCTTCAGTTTAGAGGGAGAGTGGGTGTGCATGTCTTAGGTGTGTGTGTGTGTGTGCGTGTGTGTGTGTGTGTGTGTGTGTGTGTGTGTGTGTGTGTGTGTGTGTGTGTGTGTGTGTGAGAGCGAATGACTGGGTCAGTGTGTGCGTTAAAGAGTGCCGTCCTCGGCACAGCCCCCTCCTGCCTTGTGGCGAAACTCCTGCAGGTTGGAGACGCCGTGGAAATGAACGAAAGCTCCTGCAACCACTAAGATGTGGAACAGCTGGTGGGAGTGGAACTAGGAAAGACAGAGAAAGTCGGCCCGGTTAGTAGGTTTATAATCGACCAGCTTTATTAAAATGCCTACTTTGGTATTGCTTTAGCTTTAACACTGGAAACGCACAGGGGAATATGGCTTCAGCTCTAAGAATGCAGCCCTAATATTTTGTGTGTGTTTTTTAGTCTCTTACCCAGATGTCACACTTGCCGGGGAAGAACCTCTCAGGGATGCGAGCGGCGTACAGGCATGCTCCAGTGATGTAGAGCGTCGCCATGAGAAGCAGCCAGCCCATCTGACCCATGGTGGTCGCTTTGATCAGACCCTCGCTGATGACAAAGTGCAGGGTGGGAACGACGCCGCTCAGACCTAGACCCACAAACACTCCTACAGACAGACAGCGAGGGAGAGAGATTGTGAATACCCAAACCTGCATTAAAAAGATTTATTTGTGGACCCTTTGGGACAACGCAGCAAACTACTGATTAGAGCGGATTTAAAGTACAAAATAAAAATATGTATCACGGCACAATCTCACTCTACCTGCTCGGACTCCTCTGTACTGCGGTGTGGCGAAGAAGTCACACTGGGAGACGGTGATGGCGGCCAATCCCAGTATGCACACCACAAACAGGTAGATGAAGCACGGCTGAGGGGAGCAGTAGAAGGAATAGTACAACCAGGGGACGAACGAGCCCATGATCAGGAAGGCGATCCCACTGTAGTCCAACCTAGACACAGGGAAACATAGAGAGGATGAGTACAGACACTGTAGAGGTCCGTTAGACTTTAAATACATTTCTCTCCTGTAGATTCTTAGATAGAGAAATCTGTGAGTTTACAGGGTGGGCGTCTTACTTGGAGAAGACTCTGGAGACGCCCTCAGAGTGGCAGTAGACTGTGTGGAAGAGCCAGGAGAAGGAGAGGCAGAGGATGGCTCCCAGGAAAAACATCCCGATCACCACCTTCTCCTGGACGGGAGCCACGAAGGACATGTTGGGCCTGAACATGTACATCAGACCCAGAAAGAGGAAAAACAAACAGCCTGCAGAAAGAGCAAAAGACAAGGAGAGGCAAGAAGACGCAGTGAGAAAAATAAAATATTAATCTGAATAAACAACAGCAAAGATGCTGTCCCTGCAAGATAAAATGATGTGTTTGTCAATAGAGTCTGGTGGCTTTGACGAGAGTTCCGCTCCCCCCTAATAAACTATTATAAAAAAAGCACACACTTGCGCTAGCATCCATGACTGTCCTCCTGCCTGCTTCTGATTTGCCAGTTGCCATCTACTGCAGGTAATACACTGATTATGGGTAAGTACCTCAACCCCACTTTTTTAAAAAAATCACGTTTCCCTTTAATCACATTTTGAAATGCCGAGACATTAAACACTTGTTTATTCAAACCAAGCAGGACAAAATAAGGTAAAAAAAACATCAAAGTTATTCACTGCTCACACAACTCACAAAGATGTAGCTGCTGTATCTCAGATTAACCACTAGATGGGAGCAGAAACTCACACAGTTATTTTTCTAAGTTATGAGACAGAACAGAATAAAATACTGTCTACTTTTTAGTGCAAAAACTGCTTTTAAAAAGGTAACATTAGAAAAGGCAAAACACAAATCCAACTTATTCTACAGGCGAGAATTATGCCCTTGATGTTGACAGAGGACTTTGTTTTCTGACACAAACCTGCAGCTCAGCTTTTGACATTGCAGTGCTTCCATAAGCAAATCACCCGGGTTTTGCTGCTTGCCGGTGAGAAACTTTAGATTAGTTTGTTATCTAACCCTCTGGCTTACTGAAGATTAACTAAAGGAAAAAATCAAGAGCGACTGAAGAAAAAGAGACAAAAAAACACTAAAAGCACCACTAACTTCTTTTATGACTTCTTTTTTTCATTTGTCTGACTACATATCCCTGTCCCAAGTCTTGGCTGTAATGTGGTAGTAGAATATTTATTTGACGTAAGGTTTAAGTTTGCCTCGTTGTTACTGTACTTGAATTAAGATTAAGTCTACCTTAATGGTCTCAGGATAAGTGTGCATAGTTGGGTGTTACGATCTGGGTAATAAGAGCATCAATGAGTTTGTGTGCTATACCTAGTAGATGTGTCCAGATGTTTCCCGTCTCTGTGTGGATTCTGAAGATGCTCTTGAAGCAGGCGCGGAACGAAGGCATGGGTGGCCTGTGGCCGTGAAGCAGGAAGTCATTGTCCTTCAGCCAATCGGGGAGCACGTCGTGAGGTATGACGCGCCACCGGCCCTCCCACACCTGATTGGTTCATACAGGGCACAGATAACAACATCACATTGAAGTTTAGAAGAACAACACCGAAGGCTACTGTGAATTAAAAATGTTAAATTAAAAATGACTCCTATTTAAATTGTCCTTTATGAGAAGCAGATGGTTGTTTACTGAATGTCCTTGAAATAGGATGTGCGTGTGCGTTTGTGTGTAAGAGGGGAGTACAGTATGTCATCGTAGTGTTTGTAGTGTAGATGTCGGTGTCAAATGAACAGTAATGGGGTCAAGGGATGTTAATAAATAAACTGGAATCCTTTGACCGTTTCACTCCAGTGATTAATTTACCTAATTTACTACCTGCTGGTTGCAATTTCAGCAGACTCCAAGTGTGTGTGTGTGTGTGTGTGTGTGTGTAGAAGCTGAGCGTCAGACTGTGTAAAGCGCTGTAGGGATGAATGAGGAAGTTGCGCCGGTTACCTGTGATAAGTAGCTGATTCTGAACAAAAGATGAAGGCTTTTTAGCACGTTTTAGTCCATGAAATGTACACACAGCAGTACATATTTAACCACTTTTTTTTTTGGGGTGAAATTTTAGAGGACTCGCTTGCCGTCTTAGAGCCACTGGGGCAGAAGTATAATAGTAACGTGTGTGTGTGTGTGTGTGTGTGTGTGTGCGCGTGTGTATATTAGTCCAAGATGGTGTATTGAGTCCATGTGAGTCCACGGTGCTGCATTGCCATGTTACAAACAGACGCTAACTCTTAAAGTCGGCCTACTTTTTCATTTTTATTTCACAATAATGACGTATAACCTCTACAAGTCATAAACTGGCTTCTCAGAATTTGTTCAGAGCAATGTTCTGAGAGTTTTCTGGGAAAGTAAATGGCAGAAACCCACAATGTGCTGTTTCTTTATTGACTCTACACTCGTTCCCAGACTCACGACACATGTTCTGTATAAGAGATAAAGCAGAACTTTAAAAAATAATAAATGAGAAACCCCAGCATATGAAGTTTGCTCACCAAACTCTGTATTCAATTCATTTTTATGGTTTTATTGGTTTATTTTACTATGTGTTTTATGAAGTGTTGTTTTAAAGCCGCCTCTGTAAAACAAACATTGCTCTTGAGTAGATTAACAAATTTAGTGGGCGGTGCAGTTAAAGGTGTGGCGCTCCAAAACGTCTGTAAAGATAAGTTAAAGGGCAGTATTTAACGTGACCTTATACACATGCGTGTGTGTGTTTAGACAGTAGGTGTGTGTTCATTACCTTGTGTACAAACTCCTCCATCCTCTCCATGGCATGGTGAGCCTGCAGCAGCGGAGTCATTCCCATGAAACCTTCATCACTGGTCCTCTCATCCTCTTCATCTCTCTCGGTTTCTGTTCCTCTGTCGTCCTCTTCATTTTTTCTTCTCTCCTCATCACACTCTGCGACCCTCTGCCAACAAAGGAAACAGACACGTTGTTAGGACACAGTGATTTTTAGAGGACATTTTTTTTCTTGTTGGAACAACGAGCAAAAATAATTCTTTCAAAAAGGTATTTTGGCTTTATTAGACAAATGAAGTGAAATGTGACTGGAAGAGAGACATCCCGCCTTTAATTTGAACCTGCTGCGAGCACATGAAATCCCCTCCTGAAAGGTGTGCTACTGTATTGATTCCCAGTTTGCATAATCATGTTCTCACATGCAAATGAAATTCAACATGACAAGAGAAGTTCCTCTCAGGTTCAACATTGACTCGGCCTACTGATTCAAATTTGGGCATAGAGTTGGAGCTGGTTGCTCAGCTTGCCAATTGTGACGGCACCCACCTTTCACTCAAGGCGGCGATAATCTTAATTATGCATAATTTTAAGCCTTATTGTAATTTAAACTGGTGAGTTATATGAAAACTCTCTCCCTGTACAGTTGTCATCAACGGTGAAATAAGCAATAGAGACCAAGACTGTTTTTGCAGTAGGATGTAAACATTTCTGCTGTAAAGTTGCACATTTTAATAAGGGATTCAATGGGGATTAAGACGCTTTTGGAGCACAGCCTCAGGTGGCATTTCTTTGTCTTTGGCACTTCCATGTCTGCTTTATTTCTCAACCCCGGAGCCCGGAGGTTGCCACTTGGAAATTTGAACCGAATTTAGAAGACTGAAGGGACAAACCTATCCGTATTTCACAAAAAATACCAATGATTAGAGAAAAGCGAATATGAATTAACTCATGATGCCTCAGATTTATCTTGTAAACCCTTGGAGTGGTTTGGACTCCTTGGTACACTGATCCGTGAATGTGGGTTTCTTCCTTAACCATATGTATGACTGTAGAAAAAATAGCTAATTTTTGATTGAACAGATGTTGACACATTCTTCCAGACAGTGTGCAACACAATGGCTGTCACAGCTGGGGAGCTAGGGACAGGATTAATATGGCTAATGCTTAGTGATAAATAAGTCATTCATCATAACTGACAAACGGTCAGACACGGATTTGAGTGCAAACTGATACACCAAAACAGTGATGGTGTGTGTGTGTGTGTGTGTGTGTGTGTGTGTGTGTGTGTGTGTGTGTGTGTGTGTGTGTGTGTGTATGTGTGTGTGTGTCTGTCTTCAGGTGGGCGAAAATTATAATATTTTGACGCGCAACAGGACAGAATATTTCTTCAACAGCAACACAGACACAATCTCCACCACACACACAGACCAGGTTGTGCTGAAAGAGAAATGTGTGCTTTCTGTTCTTTTTTATTCCTCCTGAGGTGAAAGGGGAGGAAGAACAAAAGAGACAAGAATGAGAAAATTAGAAAAAAAAAGTAGCGAGACAGAGATAGACAAGAGAGCAGAGAGAGAAAGAGAAAGTCCTGTTGTATATATAATGCATGACTAACCCATTTTTAAAGACCCACCAGCAAAACACACTCCCAACTACATTGAGTGTGTGTGTTGACTGTGATGTCTCTTATGTGGACATTTACACATCTCTTTCAGAGACTTTCAGGTTGCAAGAGTCTGACATCTGCCCGTGTTAAGAGTATCGTCTGTATTTAATTAGGCATGAGGATGAATCTAAAGTCACACACACACACACAAACACACACACACACACGGAGGTGAGCAAACGCAAAAACCCCATTCTCATAAATACTCTGTTTCGAGGCTAAGATAAAGGTGACACCTGCCATCGATTGTGCGTGTGTGTGTGTGTGTGTGTGTGTGTGTGTGTGTGTGTGTGTGTGTGTGTGTGTGTGTGTGTGTAAGCGTCAGTGATTGAGTATACCGTGTGAGCAGAGGGTACCTGGATGACTGCCAAGTAGTCACGTGTGCTCTGCGGTTTTTGTGTGTGTGTGTGTGTGTGTGTGTGTGTGTGTGTGTGTGTGTGTGTGTGTGTGTGTGTGTGTGTGTGTGTGTGTGTGTGTGTGTGTGTGTAATAGCCTCTCATGTGTGCTCATTCGTGCAAGTAATGTAGGTGTAAGCTTAAATCCAGATGCTGCCAGTCTTGCTGTGTGAGGTTATCCTTGAAGGGTGTGAATACCTGTGTGTGTGTGTGTGTGTGTATGAGAAGAGCAACCACAGGGTGTCCTCTAGGTGTAACCAAGATACCATCACTAAATCATACACACACTCACAATCACACCTGCACAGATGATGTTGAGCTAAATGAAGCACGTTGACACACACTCCTATTTCAGTGACGGCAGCTACTGCATTGTGACAAATGCTTTCAGCACAGATTGGAACATTGGAACAGAGGACAGTGTGCCGTACACACTCTGCTTTAGTCAACACATGCAGCACGCAGAAGAAAGCATAAAGAGAGATGGATGGGAAGCATTTAGCCTACAAACCTGCACGTTTACATGATTTATGATTAGCCACATTCTCACCTTTTTTACTGAACCACTGCAAGCTACTGTATAGTCACACTCTGTTTTGCTTTTATTATGCCAGGTTTGTGAGAAAAAAGAAAGAGAAAATGTGAGCTTGTGAAAATGAATCACTCTAATCTTTAAACTATCACCAGAGCATCTCCTAGAAGACAACTATAAATAACACTGCACCCAAAAGAGACTAGCTCTTCGCCTTTTGTTCCAGACATTTGATTGTCGTCGTTTTGCCCGTCTGCTCTCTGTTGTATGTTACTCTTTTACTCTGGACATGCAGCTGTAACATACGGGAAAGTTTTTCACAGGCTGTCGCTGCAGGGTGCTCGCAGTGACGTGACAGCTCCCCCACAGTTTAGCTTTTAGTTTAGGAAGCACTCGAACTGATTTGCAGCTGGGTTTTCTATGACATCAAACATTTTCATTTAATTGTGGGAAGTTAAAAATTCTGGGAAAACAGAAACTTGCTACAATAAAAAATAAAAATAAAAACTTTAGTTTGTAAAAAAAAACACACATCCTTCTTCTTTGTCCTAAATCTAAATTAACCACAATACAACTCAACCGCTGACAATTCGGTCAGAAATTTGGCTAATGTAGCCTTGAGTCTGTAGGCTCAAGCAGAGATGTGGAGCGAGCTACACAGGTTAAAATTAAATCTGCCACAGAGTGATTTCCTGCTTTGATCTCAAAAACATTTGTGCTGCGCATATAGCATTCGACTGCCTTTGTGCCACATGAAACACGGAGGGTTTAGCTGTAAAGAGGAAGCTGTGGGTGTTTGCAGATATTTGAAGAAAAAACGTACTGAAAATGACCAGCTGCCAGCTTGAGAAACAAAGAAGAATCAGATTTTCTCCTGTGTCACATCTGTTCAGCTGCACTAAACTCAATCCAGACTGTGAAAGCTGCAGTGTTGAGGTTTAGCAGCAGGTGATGCGGAGAGTTGGGCTGTGAACTGCTCAGCTCAATTTGCTGTAATCAGATCTAATAACAACGTAGAGAGAAAATACACACAGGAGGACTGTAGGAGTGAAGTAAGGCCACGGTTCTTGGAAGTGCCTGCTATCCCTAACGGCACTCATGTGCTTCAGTCACACGTGACTCAACCTCAGCTGCCCAGTCTTCAACAAGTCATTAAAGCAGAGGTTAAAGAGTCAAATTTCCCTCGGCGTGATCAAGGATATGGTCCCATCCCTCAGGGAAAGGGTCTGTCTCACAGCTCTTACTGTATAACTCAAACAATCTGGGGATCAGTGAAGCCAGGCTGAGGCTTCATTTACACTACTACGTTTCAAAACTAAATCTATCTCTGTCCATATAAACATGCCTGTAATGGCCTATCACATGACCATTCGCGTACACTGGGCATGTGTCCGCTAGTGTAAACAGGAAAAAGATTGTCAAACATTACTCTGTGGTTGAAAATTGTGGATGTATTATTTTAAAAAATACAGAAAATACTGGAGGAAGGAATATTGGAGGAAGAACAGAAACTGTGAAAAGTTAGACCAGAAATATATTTGTGTGGAGCAACGATGAAGTGGAATTGTTACTGACAGTAACAGATAAGTACAAGGTGGAAACCGCAGCAGAAAACACGAATTGGGAGGAAATATGGCGGCATATTAGAGTGGTACTTGCAGCCTTATCCATCGCCAGAGGAAGCCATGGCAAAGGGAAAGGCGTACCCACACAAGTTGCATGAAATCAAAAAAAAGGTATGTCAGCCTATCTAACTGATAAGACTGACTGACGTGGGTTGTTTGTTTCTTTGAATCCAAAGGTATCCCATAGGTTTGAAACTAAAATGAGCGTTTACAAATGTCTCCGTTTTAGGGTCTTGGAAACGTCAGAGTAGTGTGGATGAAAGGCGAAAATGTAGCAAAAGATATGTAGTAGTGTGAATGTAGCCTGCCACAGAACCACAGTTGCATGCATTGGGTAATCCTAATCTCAGTTGTTGTCATATTTTCTTTCAGGCTTTTTCTAGGAAATGATTTCCTAGGAAAAGGAAATGATTTCCTAGGAAAAGCCTGAGGGAAGAATCCAGAATGTATGTAAACAAAATGTGATAACATGTTCATCCTGTTAAAAGGGAAGCCAATCTATTATCAAAGTTAATATTTGGCTTTAGGATTATTCTTATTAATTATACTTAATACTGTGATTTTAATTACTCTAGGCTTTTAAACAGAAGAGTGTGTTTGAAGGACTCAGTCAACAATAACAACAGCAGCACAGGGACTTCCAACACTTTTCTCATAGGCATGAGATACGCAGCTAGTCTTGGACGATATGCAGACATGAGCACAAGAGAGAGACCAGGGTATCCCTCGAGACACTGGCCTGCTTAAGATTAAATGAGGCCGTTTTTCGTAAAAGCCCCTAAAGACCAGTCTCTCCCCTGTCTCACACTCATACTTAAAAAAACATATACCCAGCTCCCCTCAGACTCATTAAGCATTCTGCATGTAGACCTGGCTAATGACTTTCACTTGACTAATGGCTCTTCACATGCACTCACACCTGAGACACTGTGTTTTGTGAGAAAACCTTCTCTCTAATTAGTTCTGCTGGGCTCTACAGTCATCTAGTGGAATATAAGTTTGAGAAGGAAATGAGGGAGGAGAGACAATTACGGAGAAATCTTCCATCTTCGAGCGAAACGTGGAACATTAGCCTCGATGTAAACAAAGTCACATGCTGGCAGTGTGATAGAGGGCGGGATCCAGGAAACAGCTGCCAGCCAACAGGAATACAGCTGAAACTATGTGGACAAATGAGAACAGAGTCTGTACTTGTAGCGGACCAAAAATGGGAAGAGCTCACCCTTGTACACCGTAACCCCTGCACAGCACAGATGGAGAAATTCGACATGTGACTCACACATGCACAATGCTCTCTTGGGACCGTAACAATTTGGAAATAACGCCAATACCCTGAAAAACAGACAGCAAGTTCCAAAACATGCTCATGTCTGACTCCAAAAAAACAGACACTGTGCTCAGGGTGACACAAGACAAACTGTTCACTCTGTTCTTGCTCATGACCATGAGCAGGGCATGAAAAATCAGCATTAGCGGGGCCAAGAAACACAGACTTTTATCAAGCTGTTTACAGCTGGAGGGCTGTAATCAAGGATCTTCATGTTTTTTTTTCTTTTCTTGCGTAAATAGATAGGAGAACGGATGTCGAACTGGGGCTACTGTAGGTAAAACCTGCAGAGCTGGGAGGTTTCAACAGTCTATAAAACTTGTGATCTTAGTTGCTTTCTGAGACATTTTTGAAGTCTGTTGGTTTGTGTTGAATGTTACTTCAAACTACTTATCAACAACTATCAACTATCCCTCATTGTTTTACCTCTACTACATCTATACAAAGAAGCTGCAGATAAGTTAAAAACAATTGCTCTTATCTTTAAAATATTTAATGGAACAACATTTTGGGGTTAATGTGCCAACTGGCTCTGTTCAGTAAATATTAGAATTCCTTCTATGTCAGAGGGTTTAATGCATTACGATGATGAGAAAGCTGGAATAACTATAATGACAGGTTCAATAAGAGGAAGTGGACTGGGCACGGATGCATGAAAACAATAAAAACTTTCAGCACAAAGAGAGGATGTGCACAGGACTCAAAGGTCCAAGATCTCAAGCATTGTTTGCTGGTATTTGTTGACTGTTGGTATTTCCCTTGTTTTGTTATTAGTGGTTGAAGTGCGTGTGTGATAAAATTCCACAACTGAATGTACAGTATGAGTTTGACTCATCGTTTGAGGTGCATTATTACAGTGAAGCATCTGTTGTCTCTGTATTGCGTCAGAAACAGTTGTCAACTCACTTCTCTGGTAAAACTTTTAAAAGGATGGGATACCGTTATCAGACTTTATTGAGTTCTTTGGCTATCTTTAGAACTCAGCAGGATCTTTGTCCCCTCCTCTCCTGAAAATCTAATTTTCATTAGTTCAGTAGTTCCAAGTTTTAATAAGCTAAATGTAATTTAACAATCTGTAACAGACACTATTTTGAACTTTAATGACACTAAAAATTTGGCACTCAGAAATGCCAAACTTTTAGTGCCATTAAAGTTTTACTGAGTATCACCAATGAAGATATAAACTGAAAACTATGGTGTTTTAGAGTGTTTCATTATGACTCCTTTAAACTGTAACAGTCTGAGCACCAAATTCCCATATCAATTATTTCATATTAAAGTAGTGGGCTGAGATTGTTGGCAGGTAAACAGCTATTGTTTCGAAATTCTTTTCTACAACTGTGGGGTGTGATCAGGAAGAAACACAAACACCAGAACCTCAAAAAGTTTGGAAAAACAGGACGAAAAAACAAAAAGAAAAAAAAAACATTCCTGTAACTTTTAAACTTGAATGCGTATGCAAAAAAACAAACTCAAACTGCCATCAGATTGGATCAGATGCCTCTCTGTCTCTTGATCTGGCAAACAGGAAGTGTGATGCCAACCCCAAAGCTATACCACACACACGCACAAACTAGCACCTACCCAAAATGCTGAAAGATTCAAAAGGCGGCCTGTGGGGTGTTAAGACAGTATGCCTTCGCTGATTTAGGTAAGGGGCCCCTAGCGTCCTCTCAGGTATCCGTGTTGTGTTACAGCAGGTAAAAGAGGCACACACCCACAGACACAATACACACACATGAACACTATTGTGTTTCAGCTCATCGGCTGTATGCTGATAGTCTTTGACACTGAACAACGGACCGGCAGCTTTGTCTGTATACACACACACACACACTCTCTCTAAACGGGGACACAAGTGATGCCTCTGAGGGAGAGTGTCTGGCTCATTTGTTTGATCCGTTTGACAGGATGCCTTTAAGTGATGCTAAACACACAGATTTTTGTTCATGGGTTTGCTTTCCTTTCCAGGAAGTATATAGACATAACAGGCTTATTTTTAGTGGCACACATTCAATATCTACATGACATAAGACTTCGAGTGGAACTAAAACTGAACATCAGGCGAAGCTGAGCCGACCCGATCATAATGCACTGTTAATTACCAGAGCACAGAATGACTCTTTGTCGAGTTTGAGCCTTGACGGTGGTGAGGGTGTCGATAATAGGTGGATGTGACGGAGGTCGAAAAACCTTGGGAAACAGGCACATGATCAAACGGGGGAAAATGTTCCAAAAATAACCTGCTGATAAAACCTGAAAAACTGATTGAAAAACGCTCTATTCCCCTTCAGCAACAATTTCTCAGGTGCCTCTGAGCAAGGCACACAACACCCAGCTGATCAGGTTATGGTGCTCAGTTACAGTAGTAGAATAAGGTTTGTTTTTATATTCTGTTCATTTTAAGGTTCCTACTTGTATTTAGGGTTTCTACTAGAACATGTTTACATGCTTTGATGTTCAAAAAACACATTATTTTTCTCATACCGCCTGTCTGAATAAATATATATAAATATATATGTCTGTATTCACCCTCTGTCTGAAATGCTCCATTTTAGCGCCTGTCTCTTTAAGACCCGCTCCAGAAAAAGCCCAGTCTGCTCTGATTGGTCTCTGTTTTCAGGTCTTAAGCATCTGCACTCTCTGTATCTCTGCACTGTAACTGCAGCCAGGAATGAATGTAACGTCACTGTAGCAGCACTTTATGCCTACATATAATGAAGTTGTGACATTACAACCGTACAGAAGTCCTGACGGCTTGTTTAAAGGCACAGTTTCTTAATATGGGCTGTGTGCATTTCTCTTTCACAGTATTTATATAGCACCTCAATCTGCTTCATAATGAAAAAGACATGGAAAACTAATTTTTACAATATGGTGATATATGGGCTGACCTTTCACTTCACTTCACTGCACAGTGTCGGTAGACGGAGCTCGTCCTTTTCTCCACAAGTTAATGATGTTACTTGTGCTCTTTGTACTGTATGCGCTTTGATATAATCAAGTTCAGAAGTTTCATGCCTGTTTTAAGGGTAGCCATAAGTATATTATTTCTGCTTCACATTTAGTTGATGTTCGCTTGAAGTATGATAATATCATTTCATTACTCTTGCACTGTTTCACATACTCGTATGTACAGTATTATTTCTCAACGCTAAAGGCTCTAAGGTTAATTAACCAACCAAAGTCTCATGTTTCCTGAACCAACTTTAAATCTGTTCTTAACTTTAAAAACACTCCTTTTTTAAAAGTGAGCTCACAACACCGACGCCCTGTACAAGAAGGGCCAGAGTCGCCTCCATCTACTGAGGCGACTGAGGTCTTTTGGAGTGTGCAGGGCACTTCTGAGGACCTTCTATGACTCTGTGGTAGCGTCTGCTATCTTTTATGCGGTGGTCTGCTGGGGCTGTGGAAGCTCAGAGAGGGACAGGAAGAGACTAAACAGACTGATCAGAAGAGCTGGCTCAGTCCTAGACTGTTCCCTGGATTCCATTGAGGAGGTGGGTGAGAGGAGGATGTTATCCAAACTAACATCGATCATGGACAACACCTCTCACCCCCTCCATGACACTGTGGGAGCCTTAAGCAGCTCCTTCAGCCACAGACTGCTGCATCCGAGATGCAAAAAAGAACGCTTCCGCAGGTCGTTCATCCCGACCGCAGTCAGACTGCACAATAATAATTTGTAATGATTGTTATGTTTATTTTGTCAATTCACCCATGTGCAATTCACTTCCACATCATCACAAGTCACTTTTGTAATGCATATTTGTAACATCTGTACTTAGTATTTCCATCCACTGTAGTTTTTCCACTTCATATTTATGACACATAGTGTAAATTGTTGTATATTGTATATAGTATATTTTCTATTCTTATTCTTTATTTTTATCTACTATTTTATTTTTAATTATCTTTGTTTACCTTATGTAAACTAAGGGTCTGTGTTGTCTGTGTCTGTGTTGTAAGCTACTGCTCACGTGAATTTCCCCGCTGTGGGATCAATAAAGTCTATTCTAATCTTCCGCTGTTTGAGTTTTCAATCTACTTTTTGATCTTAGGAAACATATAAAGTCTTTAACCGGTGTTCAAACATGTTAAAGGCTGCAGACTGTGGTCGAGCGATTAAACCACCACAATGTTAATTACCGTTTCAAACGAATAAGTGAAGAGGCCCTGTGTGTGTATGTGTGTGTGTGTGTGTGTGTGTGTGTGTGTGTGTGTGTGTGTGTGTGTGTGTGTGTGTGTACATTTGTATCACAGGCAGCATTGCAAATACAGATGTAATTGGGTAAAAGCAAAACCAATTCAGCTATCAAGGTGTGGTGATTGTGATTTTAATTTGGGGGAAAATCCAGTATATAGTTTATGTATATCTGTTATACTGAAAGACTTCACAGTTACAGAATATTATACTTCCTGCTAACAACACCTATTCAATTATTCATGTGAGGGTGTGTGTTTTGGTGGGATAGTTTTACTGTGTGACCAGTCAACCCATACCACACCACATGGCCCTGACCAACCAGATGACAGCATGTGTTTGTGTGTTGGATACTCACCCCATTGTGTGAGGGGCACTCTGCGGTGCTGAGGTGACTGGTTGGAGAACCTGAGGCTGGCGTGTCTGCTTTCTCCCGTGGACTCATGAGATCTGTAGGCGTGCTATCTGTCGTGTGTTCAGTGAGGTTTGAAGTTCTGTGTCTCAGCACGAAGGCTGGGCCTTCGGCCCCACTCGTCTCTCCTCCGTCCAGCTTGAAACGCTGGACCGGCCTCCACAGACAAAAAACTTAATGGATGAAGACTAAATCCAGATTAAATCTGAGGTCTTTGGATCTTCACTCAGGACTTTATGGCTGAAATGAGAGATAGAAGAAAAAGAGGAAGATATACAGCAAGAAAGAGAAGAAGAGATGGGGGGTCAAAGTCAGTCTCCATAACTTTGTTTATCCACAAATTTTAAGTTATAGTAATAAAATCCAACCAAAACGATACTGGAAAGAATCCAGATATTATAACCACCAAAACACCATATTATTGTATTTTTTACAATATTAAAGTAATCGTGTGAGATAATACCGTGAAGCAGTTTCCTGAAAATGAAAGTCGTAATATAACCAATAAATGTTGAAACATGACCTGAGCAATAAGATACAGTAAAAATTTTGGATTACCATATATATTGGCCTGACTGCCCAGACTAAAAATATGATAGTATAGGCATAATCCTGTAGGCAAAGGGTCACAAATTCAATCCATGTAAAAGACGAAACAATCCTGTAGAAATATTACTGTCTGCACTGCCATTCACGCAGGTCTGCATCAGAGATAAAAATAAGGTTGGTTGTGGCTTTATTTCTTTCACTTCAAAAACGTTACCCAACTACTAACACAGGCAATCAATTAGGAGCTGCAAACTTGCTGTCATGGTGAGCGAACTTGCTATCATGGGGAGTTGCTTAGCGACGAGAGGTGTCAAGGATAGGAACAAGAGATTCACACACAGGAAGTAGATGTGTTCCCTGTTGGGCACTGACAATCCTTTTTTTCTTCATCATCCTCTAACAACATCAGTTTGTTTTCTGCTTTACAGGAAAAAGTAACAATTTCACTTCATTTAAAAAAAAAAACAGCTGTAATAAAGGGTTGAAGAGCAAGGTGGGACATTCACTAAAATCAACTCAAAATCCAACGATTGCTGACACTTTTGCGCAGAATCAGAACGATAATTTTGAGGTTATACTTAATTCTAAATAACATCTTAACGTACAGTTTCTAAAGTCAGTGTCACAGAAATTCTGGTACAACAAAAAAAGTCTTATCCAGCACCTTTGATATAAAAATGCTACTTTCTAATAAACTGAATGGTTTCAACACTACAACTACAACACTTTAAACTCAGACATATACATTTTAAAATTTAGAAAAAATTATCACAATGGCAAGGAGTAAGCGTGTGCAGGTGTTGTTTCTTAACATGTAAGGACCTTAACTTAGCCTGGCATCGAGTGTCCTGAGAAATCTTTTGTTAGGATTTGGCACTATAAATAAAATGGAATTGAATTGAATTGAATTCATTTTTGATTTCCAACGGGCGTTAGCAACAGTGCTTAAACCTGCCCCACATGAGATGAGCCGACGCGATTGGCCTGTCAGATCTCAAGTTGCTTGAAATGTCTGAATGTAAGCGGGTCAGAGCAAATGCAACATGAGCTTTGCAGAGTCGTCTGGTTCCCAGGCTAACCTTACCCACAACCTAACCTTGGAGGTAAACATGACCAGTATAAAAAGCCCATTCTAAAAACAGTCCTTGGTTTGGAAGGTTTACTTTTCTATCTTTGTGAAGACATTTGTCTTTCCTTCAAGGATAAATATGCATATATGTACCTCACAGAGACCCATTTATATGTACATGTTTTTTTAGCAGCTTGTTTCCAAACACTTTCTCACATGGCCGAAGCGTTAACGTACCATAAATGATTAGAACTGCAGCTGCACGTTCATATCAGCATATCTAACACACACACACACACACACACACACACACACACACACAC
Source organism: Echiichthys vipera (assembly GCF_963691815.1). Lineage (NCBI taxonomy): Eukaryota > Metazoa > Chordata > Actinopteri > Perciformes > Trachinidae > Echiichthys > Echiichthys vipera. The sequence continues at coordinate 11,121,970 of NC_139845.1, read as the reverse complement.
ACACACACACACACACACACACACACACACACACACACACACACACACACACACACACACACACACACACACACACACACACACACACACACACACACACACACACACACACACACACACACACACACACACACACACACACACACACACACACACACACACACACACACACACACACACACACACACACACACACACACACACACACAGCTCCAGAGGGGCCAGGTCAATGTTAACATACCCCTGAGCAATGGACCACTTTATTTAAACCATCCCCCTGTGCTACCACAAACATACATTAGGGAATTATACACTCAAGAGGGGAAAAAACAAAGGCATGCATGAACACACCTGAGCTTGTACTAAACATGCACACACAGAGGGCTAAAGACATCATTTGTAATAGGCTGATGTAAGCATGTAGGGAGCAAAAGAGCTGCAATCAGTCTAGAGCAAAGGACAAGGTAACACACTCATACAATATTGAACTACAGTTCAAAGTTGTCTTCTTCACACTGTCTGAGAAAATAGTTTTGTTCTTCCATCCAGAATATAGTTTGACACCAGAATCCAACCTGTTTTAAAACAAGCAACTAATTTGGATGTGAAAAATGCTGGCTAAGTGTGAGAGGAATACAAAAACATTGTTTTATTTACTTAGTTACTACGCCATGTTACCCTATGCACTTCCCTGAGGTACTGTTTACTTCTTAGTAAACTTATAATTTTGTTCATCTATGATATTAAGAGATAGAATTAAAAAAATATACTGTTTTTGTTGGATGGTCATGTGAAGCAATGGTAGCAGCTTTTTACAGAGTAGGTGTTGTAAGTGAGATAATTGTACTCGAGAGCAAACATCAAACCTCAGCTGGTGGTGGTGAAAGAACATTGACATGCTGAAAATAAAAAGGACAAAGAGACGAGACTACACAACAGAAAAGGTCAGAGAAATTCATTCAAAGAACCATTTAGGAAAAATGCAGAAAGTTTCATAACCCAATGACATCGACCTACAGACAGCACCCTATTGCTGCGAAGATGATAAAGAGGACAATTTGAGCTGAACGGAGAAGACTGGCCTGTGGGCGAGTGCTCTAATCGAAATCAAACACTTCTACACTCAGAGACGGTCCAATCAAGCTCTCCCCAGTTCCTCCCTCCTCTTTCTCCCCAATCGACCATTTTTGAAAATTACATCGCCGCTCTCTTTGAGTAACTGCACCCGCATTTTCTGTCATGAGGAAAAGGTGTGATTTCATGCCGGGTCCTTATTAACTAGGAAATAAGAGGAATTAACTACTTGATGGGCGTTTTTTTCTACAGCTGTAGCCGATTCTTTCGAATCTTGTGGCCTGATTGCCACACAAGAAAAAAACGCTCTCCCAACAATTGAGATAGCTGAGACATTTTGTTCTGCGTGGGTCTGATAAGAGTCTGGAAGCAGAGGAAAGGAGGAAAAAACATTAAAGAGACTTGTATGGACTACTACACGTGACCATCTCACTCTCTGTGCACACACAGAGAGCAGGGCCAGTTTCCTTACAGTGGTAACTATCTTATGTGTGTTTTTGGTTTATGTCTTTGCTATTTCTAATTCTGGGTAGGTTCACACATTGAGGTGCAGGCTAGTGTGAGCATGAAAATTAATACACAAATGTTGTCCACAAAACCATGCATTATTCACCTCACCGAATGTTTCCTGCTATTTTGCCTTCATTAGGGTTTGTCTTCCTGTTACTACAACGGTGAATTTCAGCCTGCGCACACGTTCTTTAAGGCCTATATTGTTAAACCAGTAAAGCAGTTTTAGTAGTAAATAACAGCAAAACACAGTAAGGACTCTCAATCTGAGGAAAGACTGCTGCAACTTAGCTGTATTTTTTAAGGATTCTGTTATTATACAGTTTTGAAAATAAAAAAAAGAATATCAAAATCCCAAAATTGAAAACCTATTAATAATAATGTATACTTTACTAAACTCTCAGTGAAATTTAATTTTTCTACTCATGTTATCACACACACAGAGAGGAAATATGTACACATGCACAGCTGTGCCCCGGAGATGAACTGGCACCCCTCCAACCACTGGTGTGTGCTGGGATTTGAACGGCCCTATGGACTGAGCTACTGCTGCCCTCAACCTACCCAACGAATGAATAGCTGAATATTGTATTGATAGCTTCCACTTGACCCATCAATAGGTGAAAGCATTTTTATATCCACGTTTTAATAAAAAGAACTCTTTCAAAACATAGTACACTCAAATATCAAATTAATCAAAATCAATCTGTGGTTGAGTTTAACACATCCATCTCTGAACTAACTCAACAGACTGTATTCACGGAGAGCGGAAACAACCTCGGACACCACCCTGATGGAGGCAAGATAGCCAAAAACATGTTGAGGTAAATAAAGCAATGTGTACTGGAGAGGAGTTGTTGCTGCTTGATTATCAGTGCTCTTTGACAGCCATAACATTTACAATAGGGAGTCAACAACACAAGCACACACGCACATGCACACAGTCATTGGCACTGCCTTTAAGAAACGACTCCCCAGTGGCAGCCGAGGCAGAACAGAACAGACTGACCCCGTATTGAGATAAAAACGACTCACCACGATGATGATGGAACATAAGATACAGAGAAAAAAAAGGATTCACACACCCAAACCAAATGGGGCTTCCCGGGGTCCGAGCCAGCTCCAAATGTTGAAGTTTCAGTTCTGACAGAATGTCTGTCGACAACAGGATGCTAAATGACTCATCGTGATGTTTCGTGCTGTGTAGCTGTATGATCACAATTTTCTTGGCTCATCAAAGCCTTGTGGATGTCGTGTATATACACCCTTATGTTTTCCCGATTAGGTAGCTGTATGACGTTCAATTATTTTCCACACAGAACCATCATGAAACAAACCATCTGCTGTTTTTCTGCAGGTTATAGAAACTCAGAAAATACAATATAACTGCCCCTGAGTGGCGCTTCATCCCCAGGAAATGAACTCACATAAAAGGATAAAAACATTACAGCAGCCTGAGGGAACCAGGTTCATGAGCTTGTGAGGTCAAAACTTCTACTGTGCCCTTGAGCAACACTTCCCTTTTCCTAACGAAACTGCTCAGTATCCATTGTTTTTCAATAATTCCCCATATAGATACAAGCAATCAAGGTTGTGTGCTGTCAGCAATATTAAAATAGTGCGTCAGTACACTCATTAAGTTCCTCTTTTTCTTTTTTAGTATTCTATTCTCTTGACATGAACGAGTTCTGAAGCTACAACAGCAATGTCATCAATAAACATTATTGCCCTTTAACCATGGATGCTATTGAGCTTTTAAATTGACACTATTGATTTGACCCCAAGGTCAACACCAGTATGTAATATGGCATACAACACTGTCTTGGAGGCTGTGATGGCATGTAGTGAATTGGCAATTTTAAAACATTAGCGTCTATTTTCATGTCACATTCATGACAATATTGATCTTTAAGTATTGATGGTAATGATGTGACCTTTGATGGCTCAACAATGGTCATGATGTCTGCAGATTCTTATTAGAGAAAAATAACAATTTAACGGCAGAACATTGGTACTGGCGGACGGTTGACTGCCACTGGCATATCGGCAAAAAAAATGGCATTAAGAGTTATTTATGTGTTGTTTTTTTGTGGTCGGACTCGGACAACAGTCAGCATGCATTTGCTGCTACATGTCACAAAATGTTGGCCTTGGGGGAATATTACATAGTGTCGGAGAAAGATCATTATCATAAACCACCAGCAGCACGATTTAGTCCTAGATAACCACAGCATTTGAGAAGGAGAGAAAATTCCCCACAGATAAGTTTGTTTGGATGCCTACACATTGCTCAGTCGTCATTTTGCTGCCGTCTGTCTCCTCGAAATCTACAACTTTGTGGCCACACACAGTCATGAGCTACGGGTGAATGGATGCTTGCTCTGTGAATATCACAGCACATTGGTATGTCAAAGATTGGCTCTTGACTAAAGCAGTCGTACACCCCCAGGAAAAAAAAAACATTTAATACTTCTGTAAAGCCTTTGACATTGACATTTAATTTGTGCTTCACAAAAAGTTTTTGTTGGTATTGAAAAATGATCATCATTGAGTAGGTAAAGTTGGTTGTATAGCAGCTAAAAGTGCTTTTGAAACAAGTATTTTTCAAGTGACAGAAGGTTATGTTAAAGGTTGTTTCATAAATTTGCAGAATTGAATGGGTGCTATTCAAAGAAAGTGTAAGAAGGGATGGTGACATTGAAACCACTCAGTTATCTTTTATAATGAGGAATTCTTTGTTTCCCTCCACTAAAGGAGGATTTTAAACATCGCTTTCGGCCCAGAATTTCACTATCGGTGCATCCCTATTTCTTATTGTGCTCTGTCATGACGTTTATCAATGAACTGCACTGAAATGAAAAGATTAATAGGGGACAAATCCATTTTTCTTGTATAACTACCTTGTAGTTAAAAGACTTCAAATGAATAATTCAACATTTTATGAGATAGACCACCCTCTGGATCTTGTGGTATCAATCTTCTTATCTAACTCTCGGCAAGAAAGTGAACAAGCATTTCTCTTGAATTATACCTTGAATATATGAATGGCTGATATAAGCCATCTTTACATTAGGTAAACCAGTCAGGCATGTAATATCTGAGCTGGTATAAATGGTAATGATGTGCAATTACACGGGCCGTCTTCAATTATCTTTCAATCGTCCTGTGACCTTTTATCTGGCAAAATAATTCAGCCTGGATTTCAGCTCATACAACGCTTCACTACATGAAAGGATGAGTCTATAACTAATGACCAAACTTATTTTACTGCACTTTGAGATTAATGGTAACCACATGTATTAACATACTATGATTAGCATGCTAACCATCTACAAAGAAAGTGTTTTTATTCACGGGCATTATAACACAGACATGTGCATGTGCCGCAGCCTTCCCCCATGCACACTGGGAACATCTTTCAATTTTTCTCTCTCTCAAACACACCAAGACATGCGCACAAACACACACAAACAAGACAGCTGCCTTCACTCCAAAGTAACGTGGAGTCAGTCATTGTCACTGTAGAGCCATGAAGAGGTGGCTCCGAAAATCAATCCTTGCAACCAACAGACAAAGCCAACAGGAACTTATATGAAAAAGAAATGAAAGAGACTGAGGAGAGAAAGAAAAGAGCTGACAACCGAGACGAAATGTCAATGGGAATTGATTTGCTCTCTTGTTTTTTTTCTCCTCAAGGGAAAGAGTGAGTGGTGAAGCTGAGTAGCAGCTGTAAAAAGTGGAAGTGGAAAGATGCAGAAGTACCCATTTCTGGTTCTTTCTGGACTGGGGACTAGCGTTCAGTTAAGGGCTATGACCGTCCACGTGTATCACTTAGTGAAAGGGGGATCCCGTCAGGTGATCTAAATGATGGTGATCGCTGCCTAAATATGAGGCATTTGGTTTAGGGAGCCAAGGAAGAGAATGTCTCATGAGGAAGTTTACTGGAGACAAAGGCAGTGGACAGAAGTGGGTGAAAGTATGATTGCTATGGCGAAAAGGAAGGTGAAAGGCAAGAAAAAGAGGAATGACCGAAGATATGACTCACTAAACATGCTCCGCGGCATTGTCTGGATGTCAGACGTTTGACTACACCTGCGTACTGCATGAGTGTGTGGGTGTTTGTTTAATGACTCATCAAGTTGTAGGTTATAGTATATTTGAAAGAAAGTGATTTCCCTTTATTTTCATTCAGCAGAAAACAAATGTCAGACAAAGGTCCAACAATTATAGTACAACCGCTCTAGTGCATCTATTCACTGACTCTTTTTCAGCTGTATTATTGTTTGGAGCAAAGAGCCTTGATGCAGGCTTATAACCTTCTTTGGTAGACTAAAAATAATATTTAAAAATGCTAACATGTTGCATTTTCTCTGTTGTTAGCAGATATATGCCTCCTGCTGAGTGTTTCACCTAAATCTCTGTAATTAGGAACCTATAAACCAGCAGCTCAGTGCTAAGGGGACTCTTAATTAGTGCTTTATTAAAGACAGGTGTGCTGGAAAGGCCAACAAGTTAAAACAAGAACTTTAAGTCAAATACAAGCTGTTGGCCGAAACAGGATTCTCATTAGAGAGATTTGCATTTAAAGTAAAACATATTCCTTTTGGCTATTTAGTGCATTTAAGATTTAACTAAAAATGCTAAAATAAAAGCTTTGACACACAGTTTAGGTGATGTTACAATATCCCTGTTCCACATGCCTTTTCCCCTACAATGTGTGCTCACTCTCTCTCTCTGTCTCTGACACAAAACAAACACTGCGTTACATAGAGAAGCAGTGCATTCATTCTCTCCCTTTTTCTGTCACACACGCAATATTTTTACACAGCCTATTACACAGTATACGTTCAGCCACATTAAAGTCGGTCAGTATGTCTGAAATCAGTCTTTTTATTTCGAATAATGGATGGGTTATATAAGAAGGTATGTGTAATGATAGGTAGTTTAACACACTGAATGCATGTTTACCCAGTGTTGCTTAAACTATGCGGCAACATCCACACTACTATGTTTCCATTTTAAAATGCATAACTTTTGTTACGTTTATGCCAGGCATCCAAACTACTCTGGGGTTCAATTTTGGTCTTATCAGTCTCAACGTGTCTTCCCTGATTTGTCACACCCCTATCATGCGACCCTTTTGGGGAATAAAACAAACAACACATCAGCTACATTCATCGACTATTGGTGGTTAATTCAACCTGGATAAATCCAACAGCTCTAACGGACATTTTGTAATGATACTCCTGTTTACATGCCAAAGAAGTAGGCTATTATTTGAGCGATTTGTGTCAATTCCCACGTACGGCTGCATTATCAGCACACGCATGCCCAGTGTATGTGAATGGTCTGTGATTTACATTTACAGCTGTGTTAGTATGGGTGGGGATTAGCTCTGAAACAGTGCTAAAACACTTGTGAGGACTGAGATCGTTGTGTAGTAGTGGGGGTATAGCCCAAAATGGAAACCCAGTTGGCATGATTATGACCAGACATCCCACCTGGTCTTTCAGGTTAGAACAGACACCCACAACAGTCAACAGGAGACAGAGTGTGTTTAAGCAGGTTATACAGGCCTATCAGTTTTTTAAGTCAAAGCAGATCTGTATCTTTTCTTTACTCATCACAGTTGTTTGCTAGCCAGGTTTTTTAAGAAAGCCAGCTAAGAGACAACAGTGAGGCTTATTGAGCATCTACAATGTTTACTTAAACTTTAACCAAATGTCAATGTACGGTCTTAAGAAGCCACGTTGACTGACTTGGATAACCAATGCAAACAGCACATACGCTTAGACCTTAGACAGGGAGCACAATCTTTTTTTATTGTTAATGTCGGTCCAAAAGCCCCAAACACATTGTACTGTATAAGATAAGGACTTCTTGTGATAACACATTTTGCACATTGCCCTTTTAAATACCACAGCAAAGTTGGTCATGGCTCCTCCTGACCTTATGTCTGTCTCTCCTTTCTTCATTTGCTTATAGTCAGACATTGAGAACTAAACGTTGAAAAGTCTGCGTGAGTATGGGATGGTAGTAGTTAGGTGTGTAGGAGTATTTTAATCAATGCAGTAATATTTCAGTGTTGGTATTGACTCTTTTCTTTATTGAGCCTGATCTTGATCCATCTGATCTTGCTTACTGAGGTAGAAAGAAAAGTAGTATGGATGTCAATAACTTTTTTTTTTGTCTCAGTGACGGTCCATAAACCAGTACATTTTCAGCCTCTGAACAAAATGACCTCAAACCTTTCGGATCTTAGGATGATTTGGTTAAAAAGCAGGATTTTAACAGAAAAACAATGACTTTGTGTAGCCTCGATCTATTAACTATCTTTGCAGAGTTGAAAATCCCAATTTCTTCCCCAAAAAATTGGATTAGTCCCTTTTGAGTGGAACTTGTCGTTTGGTGGTGCAGTTTACTTTACAGTGCTTTATGCTGCGTGTGTTCCTATGGCAGGGGAGTGGTGAATAGGCCTCCCTTTGTATTTAGGGCGGCTTTACAATGATTTAAACCTGCTGTTGGAAACCACATGACTGCTTTTACTCGGACTATGTAATCACACAGAGATCTGCACTTAAACCCCCCTACCATGATATTACTGAAAACACACCTTTGATTATCTTTTTACACCTGAAAGTTTGTCTAGTGGCTAGTGACAATAATTACAAGTGTTTTTGTTAACCTATTTGCATCTTCACATGGGTGTGTTGCTTCATAACTAAATCAATGATAGATACTTCAGACTATTTGCAGGATAGTCTACTGTGTTTTCATCTACATCATAGCACTACCTTACATTTTTAACCCACATAACTGGCAGTTTTAAAAAGAAAACAAGAAAATATTCTTACTAACATCATTGAGAAATTTTAGTATTTTAAAATAATTTTTCTGTGTAAGTGTGTGTCCCCTGGCTACCGCTCAGTCCTGGTACAACAATGAGTTACTAATGCAACTGCCAGCAGTCTTATGATGGAGAGATAAACAAAGAGGACCAGTGTGAAGTGAACCACACACACATACACACCATTGTTCGCTCATTCACAGTATACACAAACAGCCAGTGACGCAGAACAGATACTACCAAGTGTACGAACACACGCTTGGCTTGACAGATATGGTGGAATTTGGAAATAGTTTACTATAAACAATTGCGGGATCAAAATCTGGCCACAGACAAACAGACATATTAACATCTAGCAAAATAATCAAAGCCTCCTCTGTGGTAGTTCCCACTATACAGTAGTAGTCTCCAGGACAACATTTTGCCATGATGACACACAAAAACAAAACCATGAAAACCAGCGTTGTTGTCACAGCTGGTAATGACCTGTTTTGCCTCCAGAAGATAGATGTGCTCTCATTATCACAGTTTTCCACACAGACACAATGCCACAGATCCATGTACAAAAACAGAAACATCCACATACTGTAAAAGCCACTATAACAGGCCGACACTGCCTGTTAGTAATGCCACTTCTGTACAATTTGTGGCTGATGAGGGCTGAAAACTTAATCTGATACAGAGTTGCTGAGTTTGTCATTGTCTCTCTAAAGTGGCCTTAACCCGACATAACTAAAGCAGAGAATCACAGAACATAGTAAACTGTCTAAATGTTCCTGAACCATCACTATACAATGCCTGTGCTGACATTAAAACTGGTACTGCCTTAAATACCATCAAAACAATATTGAAAAGGCACTGCTGTTTGTCTTGAACTACCAACCATCTGAACACAAAGCAGAAGGACAGCAACAAAGTAAGTGCACTGTTGGCTTTGCTGGTGAGCAGTTTAACCAAATGCAGTGGTTTTCAAGCACTAGATGGTAATCCAAAGGTTGGTCACGCAAAGATGAAAAAAGATCCCCTAAATGTTCTGATGAAAAGGGAACCTAAAGCTACTGTCATTATTAAGATATCAAAGTATTCTGTCTGACTAACAGCTGCATAAAATCCAAGCTCATTTTACTCAGATAACTGTCAAATTGCCTATATGCAAGTGTTCTCTCTTTTAACCATGATGCGAAATTAGGTTGCTAATACAGACAGACTGACCCAGGTTATGTTTTGTTTTTATGAAAAGTATTTTTGAGTCACTCCTAGTGACTAGTTTTCCTAGCAACAATTCCTGTTGTTAGGGTGTGGATAAAGGCAGGGCATCCTCTTTGAATGAGCTTGATAATAGAAGTTAATTCACATAAACACACAACCAACATGCATGTACAACATCTTCATGAGCTAACACACACAGAAACATATTGTATCTGGTAATAATGTTAACGCTCAGAAGTGTTTAATGCGTAAGGTACTTACTGTGCCTATGGGCAAAGTAATTAACTAACAACAGGCTTATTTGGCTGTGAGTGTTGGTACATTTTCACTTAACATAATAACATAAACCTTTTAAGAGAGAGGCACATATTGTTAGGTTTGTTTGTACACAACAAACACACATAGCCCTGATTTGAGTTGTGAGGGAAGGAAAGAAAGCTCAGACAGACACACAAAAAGTAATATAAAAGAATGAGAAAGGCAGCTACGCTGTCTTATGATCAATCAGTTTTGCACTGACAGTTCTCTACTATTCTTGGTAGCTATGTTTAGCTGCTCTTCTGCCTGGCACACTGTCAAAGAATGACTTCATTATACATTCAATTCTCGAGAGTTGTACTTCCAGTAAAAAACATGACGTACTGCTCAACAGCCATGTCTAGCTGTGTGAGAATTCATTCTTTGTGTAATTATGAATCAATATCTTCCAACAGGAAATTACTGCAAATTTCCAGGATATATGAATTTGAGACACAACTCAGATATATTAATTCCATGTGGTAAATTTACTTTGGTACATTATTTTCTGTTTGCGCAAGAGCAACTTGAGAATTACAGCAGGGGATAAGCATGCATAATTATATTTACAGATCACAGTTTAAAGTTTCTTCTTTAAAGTTTCCATTGCTGTTAAGTTGCAAAGGAGCAAAGCTGCACTGGGAAATAATGACACTGTGAACCCCCAAAGGGTCAAGCTGCACAAGAAGGCACTGATTAAAGATGCAGAAAGTGTTTCAACACAAATACCAACTAAGACGCTGCTCCATGAAATATCCATGGGATAATCTCAAGCTAGGGGACGGCCGGGCGTGTTTTTGTACATATAAAGTTTGGGTTCAAGACAAATAGGCTATCAGCTACCCAGCCCATGAAATATTTATGAGATGATCTCATGCTTTGTGGCAAACCGAACATTCAGAAGAACACTTAAATGGGATGGGCGTTCAGTAGTTTTCCAATAGAGCATCATATTTGTACGGTAAAAAGTGAATATTAGATAGTAAATAATAAAAATGTTATCTTCTTTCCTGAACTCAACAAAACTCAATAAAACCCCTATGATTTATAGTATGAAATATGTATTAAATCCAAACAGACGGACGATAAAGCAGACTGATTGGGTTCAAGTCTTAAACTCAACAACAGGAAATCAAATTATACTGCCCTACGTAGGAATATAATTTGTTGATGAAATAATTACTGCCTATTCCACATGGCCGGTTCTACAGAAAGCAGTACTGACGATATGTTACAAAAACACTACATGTTGCAGATGCCATTCTGGCGTAAATGAATTACATCACATGTACATTCACGAGACTTCAAAATGCAACAAAGCAAAAGAAGCTAGTCACAGAAATCATACTGAGAAAGAAGATGAACCGAGCTGAGCCACAGGACAGGAACAGGACTGACATTAATCAGCATTTCCAGCAGCTACTTAATAAGATAACGCAGGCTCTCTCGACCATTCAGGTACAAAAACAAATATGCTTAACTGCAACAAACTGAGACTGATACTGAACAATTCTCTCAACAAGGGGTCTTCAACGCAAGAGAGATGAAGCAGGGAACCCTACGACAAATATTGTATTAAACTGAGTTGCATATTAAATTGGGCTCAACAGCTTTGGTGGCCTAAAGCCTATACACACAGCTTTTTGTGATGCATACAATGCTAAGATATTACAATGATCATATTAGCATATTCATACAGTATTTATACATACATTTGGAAGGCACATTGAATCCTTCAGCTGCAAGGTAGCCACTAACTTACCTATTTGACTTGCCTATAGGCCAGTAAGCCTATCATCAAGATTGTGTAAATGTATTTATTTATTTTCCACAAATGTATATTTAGCTCATAATGTGCAGCATTCTTGTTAATTCTCAGACATATTTTTTAAGAAAAAAAACGTTGGAAAGATTATCAAACCCCTTGCAGTATCTCTGAGGACCCCCTGTTGAAGATCTCTGGTCTAAACACAGAGTACGTACAGTGGGAGTCAACACTGGTGAGCAAGCAAGACAAAGAAACCCAAACTCCAGCCAGACTGCCTTCTTGTTGACAGGGATAATTCGTACTTTCAACACACACACACACATAATGGGCGTTTTTATATGCTTAACCTGAGATGTTGCAAAACTGTCACATCTTACCATTGACCCATGCTGTGCTGTCAAATGTAATATAAGACTGCAGCCCCGTCGACAGGCTGTGGTGATGGTTTGTTTACACCGAGCTATAGCGAGCAGGCTAGTCCGCTAACAAGAGCTGCCACATCCCCAAAAGAAGCAAGATAACTATTTAACAGAGCTCGTGTTTATTCTGACAGCTCATACCTGCCCTTAGGTGTACGAAATACTGCCTTCACAAGAGTGATAATGCCCCCGTAAAGAGATAGAAAAGCAGTGCTTTCTTTCTTTGCTGGCTAGCAGATTATGCTTCTCCCTGTGTTGTTTTGACAGCCAGAATTAGCTGGATAGCAAAGCTGCTAACGGTAGGAAAGTCCTGGGTGAATTCAACAGTCTGAAACAAGGCAGAACAACGATAATAACCACCAATATAAGAATATTCACCCGTAATATTCACCTGGCCCCGATGTCTGAAGATGAAACCGTCCTCTGGGTAATGCAACACACAGTTAGTAGAGTTGTAGTCGTCGCTCTGCTCCTCTTTTTACTCTGAACGGTTGCTGCTGACTGTCGCTGAGACCAAACTGGACTCAGTGGCGACGTAGGGAGGCACTCACTGCGTGACGCCGCTCGCATGAGCTGCTGATAGCCAATCAGATCGCTCAAAGAGAAAAACTGACCAATTAGTGACGACCAGGAACAGGAACAGACATTCTAGAGATCTAATAACTGTCGTTGTAGTTTTTAACGACTTTGACAAAAGTAATAAAGATATTACCCAGTAAACTCTATTATTGGCAAATATATTCCTGATTTTTATGACAAATTTAGCTTCTGTAACAACACTGTAGAAACATTAGTACATTACAAAAATATTATATTTAGAGAAATTGAGCTCTTACTAATATTCAAACACCAAATGTATTTCTCCATTTCACCAAGTGCCAGCCCACAGTAGCTGCACCAAACAACAGACAACTCCGGCAACCCGCAATGCCGACCGCTTAATGTAAACAGAACGTGACAGAAAGTCATTGTCAAACCTGTCAAAAATATTAAAAAATAATAATTCAGACCAAATGGAAAATCAATTATTTCATTCTGTACCCCTCAAAACGCCCCGTGGGTGTATTATTTATCCAAAAATATAGCTTTTAAAAAAGATTCTACATATTCAACCTTTAATTTGCTCATTATCTTATATATAAATATTTATAAAGAAACTTCCCTCCTATAACTCTTTTTAAAAATTCACATCTAAATACATATTTTGAAATCATATCAAATGTAAAGCTAGCCTACTTAATAAAAACTAACCAAAACGATTAATTTATGCAAATCTTATCATTTTATAACGAATGAGGTAAATCCTTGTGTGTGTCTGCATGATTGTGTTGTGTTTTGTACTATTGTACTAACGTCCTGTATTTTATTTTCGTGACAATCTTGTTGTTTCTTGTTCCAACATATTGACGATTGGATTTTAAGGCTATTTGACAAGTGAATGTTCATTTGAAAAACTGAAAACTATTCCCTGTTTTTCTTTAATATTTTATGTTTGTTATGGTAACCCTGTGTATATGAGTTTGTCTTGTTCTGTTATTGTCTATTTCTGTAATTGTTTTTTCGTGTGTGAAAATAACTGTAAACATGAGAAAAATAATAATAATAATAATAATAATAATAATAATAATAATAATAATAACAATAATAATAATAATAATGATTTTATAAAGTTTGTGGACTTAATGGGTATAGCAACATTTTTAAGCTGAAACAGTAAGTGAACGGATAGGAAATATGATGTGAGCTGCGCCAATCTGTATTTAATATCAGTAGAGTTAAATTTGCATCTTCGTCAGTCTGTCAGTTAGAAACTTGTTTGGTAAGAAATCATCATCAATTGAGCAACTTCAAACAATGTGTTTTGTCAGGGATAGGCTGCTCAACCTGCTTTGGCTGTTGAGTTCACTTTTTTTTTTAAATGACAGGAGGCAAGAACAGGTAATACACAATAAATACAAATTCTGTCCATTTTTAATTGAATTGAGACATTGAGTATCACAGTCCTAGTGCAGTGGTTCTCAAACTTTTTTCAATAATTCTTTGATTTTTTTTCTTTTGCCAAATACCCCCTGACCACGAAAAAAAAACCCCTTTCTCATGGAAAAACAAACCTTTATAAAGAGCTACTATACCGGTTTACCAGTAGGCCAACATTACACACATTTAGGATACAATCCATAAGTTGTTTGTCAAATAAAAGAGGAAATTATTTTTTAAAAACATAGCAAAACTGCAAATACTGCGATTTAAAAAGCTGAAATGAGCAAATGTTTGATATTATTTTTGCTTGATACACAGCTCAGAATTGTTGATAATTTTCTGTTGATAGACTATTTTAATTGTTCCAGCATTAGCCTAGTAAAGCCTACATGTTGCTAATGTAATGTCTTCTAAAACAAGCCGTTTCCTGTATAATCGTCATACTTTTATCAGCCTAATGTCCATTAGCATAGTATTTCTTGCAGACAGGTCATAAATCCTCACCACAGGATGAGCAGCTATACGGTGAAAATAAAACACGGGCAGGTGGTGTGACAGTTCAACTCCACCACCCTCTCTGAAATGAGAGTCTGCACTGAGATAAAAATGGCCTCATACTGAGAATCACACCACCATTCACCTGTTCTTTGCCCTCTCTGCTCTCCAGGCCTGGGTGTACATATCCATGGGTGTACCATGCCAGAGCACAAACACACACACACACACGCACACACACACACACACACACACACACAGACTGCTGTACTGCAATTATGGTTAACTGCGATTGCATGATTGTGCAAATGGATTTATTGTGATGCAGGGCTCTGTCAGCTGGGTGTGTTGCTGCTCTCAGCACAGTTCAGTGCAGTGTCCCTGGTCTGGTTCATCAGGTCGATCAGCACTAAACAAGTTCAACAAGTTTTTTAACAGATATTTTTTAGTTTTCATGGGAGGAGAGACCTCAGACACACCACTTGGAAAAGGTGACTAATAATGCTGAAAACTTTGCTGCCATTGCTGTCTTATTACAGTTGTATCTTTGACGTCAGTACTTATGATTATTGGGCAATGAGTTTATCTTATCACATCTTACCTGATTGACAATCAAGCATCGTCAATGATGAGTGTAAACTTTTATTTCCTTTGAACTAAAAGGGCAGTACATTGGTTTAATTACACTATATGTAGGTTAAGGAGGGAAATGTGAACATGATTTTACAACATAGTTTAAAAATATAGCTATAGGTATGATTATATATGTAGATACGTTTAGAAAACCGGGTGTGACTGTCCAACTTATTTTAAATTGCTGACAGCATCTCACATACTGTAACTTATAATGATTTTAGAATGATTTTTACATAACTCATTATTCACTCCTCACACAGTTTTATTGACCAAACCAGAGTTTTTTTCAGTGATTGGGTTGAACTGGCTGGCTGGCGTAGAGTTCACCAACAAACTCCACCCTCACGCTCCAAATTATTGATTTGAAGGACTCAGTGTACACAGGCATACACTTGTCTAGCACTGATGCCGTGGTTCAACAGAGGTCATAGTGCCTCAAAATATGGAATGGATGGTTCCTTTAAAATGTGCCTCAATTATCCTTTTTTTTCTCCAGTAAACAGCAGCTAATACAACATTAAGATTAGTTCATTTAAAAAAAGAAAAGTCAGCCTAATGGTCATTGTCATTTGTCTCTGAATTAAAAAAACGTCATCGAATTGCATTATCCATTTGCAAAAATATAACCATTTTCAACTTATTCTTTAAAGATGAAAAGGTAAAGTTTGAGACTTTGAGATGGTGATTACTAATTCTCAACCATATTGTATGTTTTTCAGCCAGCCTTCTGTGGCAGATGATCTGAAATGCTATTTAATATATGGAACGGCTGGTGACCAAAGGGAGACCTTCAACTCCACAGCCAAACAGTGAACAACATGCATTTCAATTGGCAGGGTACAGCAGTTTGTTTGCATAACCCTGGTTTATGATTGCTCCATGTTCACGTTGCTAATCCAGCATTTAAATGTTCCTTTGCTGCTCTATCTGTGAAAGCACATGTGCAAGCCCTTCCTGGGGTAATGTGGCCATTTAGATAAGTAGCTTCTGTACCAAACTGAGCAACAAAACATATTTGGCTGCTTTATAGATTATTTAAAACGTGGCTGGACTTGGTGAGAGAAATGTTAAAGATTCAGTTAACACAGTCCAAACCTTGCACCATACGTGGGTTTTTTTTCTATATTGGGGGTGTGTGTGTGGGGGGGGGGGCTAAACTTATCATATAAATATCCTCTGTCTCCACAGAGAAATGCACACAGCCCATAGTCAGAAACTATAGGTGATTTTCCACTATGGTCGACTACCCAGAATGAGGCAAACACGGCCCTAATTTGCATGTGAGTCGCTCAGGAGCCTGTTAGGTAGAAAATGGCCCTGACGGAGAGCAGGGCATCTTTTGTCCCCTGAGATATACCCGATTGCTGATTGGATAACGCTAAGCGGGGTGTACTGCACTTTGCTGCCTGCTCCCCCTACCTCTCTCTCTCCCATTCACACACATACACACACACCATAACGTTAGAACTGCAGGCGGGGTGACAACCTGTCTGTCAACACACACTTTCACGGCGCCTCGAATCTTTAAGGTGTTTTCTTTCAAGTTACTTTTACATAAGTTGACATTGTGAATCATACTGGCCACCTTAAATCAAACTATTCTGTATTTCTCACTTTGAGGAAGTAGGGCGCAGTGCTGTATCACCGATCAGCTGATCACAAGTTTTACGTCACCTCCGGAGTCTCGTAAATCCCTCTCGGGCCTTTTTTTTGTAATGGAAACATGATGAGTGAACGGCCATTTGAGAGGGTGTGCCCTGAAACTTTCCAAGCGGAGACTTTATAGCGCCTTATACCTTTAAACGAGCCGTCAGGACTTTTGTACGGTTGTGATGTCACAATTATATTATATATAAGTAGAAAGTGCCGCTACAGTCATTACCCGGCTGCAATGACGGCGCGGGAACAGCAAGAGTGCAGATGCAGAAGACCAGGAAACACTCACTAATCAGAGCACACTATGCTTTTTTGGGAGGGCTCTAAAAGAGACAGGCGCTATAAAAAGGAAGTGGGTAAATACAAGTATATTCAGGACCCCAAATACAACCTGAAAATGAGCACAGTATGTGACCTTTAAATATCTAAAAAAAACATTAAAAAACAATACATAAATATATTTACAGGTAACCTAATTCTCAGTTCATTATACATAATGTCCTTCAAATTACACTTGTTATCCATTAGCTGGCACTGGTGTGTGTATGTGATGTGTGTTGAAGATACTGTATGTGTTGGGATACTGTCATCCACAACAGATAGATCACGCGGATGTGTGTTTTATATTATTCTTTTTAAATAATGCAAATCAAGTGTTTATTCATTCAACTGCTGTCGACCATGGGTAACAGTGTCTGCTAAAGTAATTAATAAACACATCGTATTACAAATTGTGTGATTGCTATGAAAATGTAAATGCAACCAGGAACTGTAGCATGTTTTCACATTCAATATGCAAATGAAGAAAAACAGCTTAGGACCTTCATGACTTGAAGTTTCATCATCTATGTAAACACTAGAGAAAATGACTGAGCTACAGTGTTCACGTCCATTGCAAACAAGCCTGAATGTAACACACATGATCAATATACACATGTAAGCAGGGTGTGACAGAAGACAATACTACACCTACCTCACCTCATTCTCTCATTCACAGGTCATGGAAAGTGAGTTATTAGTTATCACACTGAAGAACACACTGCGAATGAGGTTGTTATTAAAGTCTTCTAAAAGTTAATAATGCAGTTCATGCGTAGTGTACCCATTTTAATGGTATGTTGCTTAAAAAACAATAAAGTACATATTTCCATTCATTGGTGTTCAATGATGACTCCATGCAACCCTGTCTTCACCTGCTGCGTGTGATGGTTTAGAAATTATCCTCAACTTTCCATGAAGCCTGGAGTGGCTCTTTGCATTTCGTCGGGTGCCGCTGTTAATTTGAATAACCTTTTCATGGTCGCTGCTCTGAATTCTTCATTCTTCATTTTCATTTTGCAGTTTTTCATGAGCTCTTTTTCAAATGTTTTGCAATGGAAAGAAACACAGATTTACATTTGGTTTTATTAACAGCTACAGACTGCATAATCTTATGAAGCTATTAACAAGTTACTGATCCCTAAAATGTTGCTTTTGTGAAAATTGGATAGAGCAAGTCCTACTTGATCCTGCAGCAATAGTTTGTGCATACTCACATTTGTGTAAACGTTGCGGATCCTTGCATTTGTCTGGTCTGTGGCCCGTGTTTGTGTGTGTGTGTGTGTGTGTGTGTGTGTGTGTGTGTGGGTGGGTGGTTCCAGGTGTGTCCACTTTACACCCCATGATCCAACTGAATGAAATGCTACCATAGGTACAGCACATACTGTCAGTGAGCTGCTGTCTGTCACTATCGTGATCTCTCCATGTGCAAGAATGGGGGTTGATAAACTGCACAATACATTAATATGAATGAATAAAGTTGCTCTGGTATGAGAATTACAGTTTCAACTCATTTACAGCACAGCACCATCCAAGAAGATTAGATATTAAGGTTAACTGAGACCGAGCGGTCCATTCTGCTCCAGCTACAGCTTGTACAAAGCATATGGATGAATGAGCTTACAGCTAAGTGGCTGAGCATTCTGTGTGTGACTTGGTCTTTGAGCTGTGTGTGTGTGTGTGTGTGTGTGTGTGTGTGTGTGTGTGTGTGTGTGTGTGTGTGTGTGTGCGTGCGCGCGTGTGTGTGTGTGTTGAAAAGATAGAAAAAGAGAAAACTGAAAAACACAGAAAGAGAGCAATAACAGCAACATAATATGAATTTATGGCTGTGTGTGTGTGTGTGTGTGTGTGTGTGTGTGTGTGTGTGTGTGTGTGTGTGTGTGTGTGTGTGTGTGTGTGTTTGTGTGTGTGTGTGTGCATTTGTGTAAGAGAGAGAGAAAGAGAAAAAAACGAGGTTGTGTCTTTGCCTCAGCTAATTCAGATCAGAGTTCGCCTACGGATGCCTAGCTACAACAGCTGCTGGCTGATTTAACACACACACACACACACACACACACACACACACACACATACCACAGCAGAGTTTTCCTACAGCTTGCAAAATGATCAAAAGGAGCTATGACAGCATTGTGAAATACAGTACTGTAAGTAGCATCAAAGGTACTGATGTATCCCAATGACACCTTGACATAGTTTTACACTAAAAATGACTTCTTACAGGGAACAACATGCTCTGTATAACTGAAGATCTTGGCTTCTTTCTATTTGTGGAGATTTGTCTTTTTGAATGTTGTTGTTGATGTTGTTGTTGTTGTTGTTGTTGTTTCCCCCTACTGGACACAGGAAGAGCAGAAATCAGAACTCCTTCTCTCCTGCTCCAACATGTGCAGAGAACAGGCTAAGGAGGAATTACTGCACTTTGCTAAATGCCAAAAACTGCAAAGAAGTGACAAATGGTGTTAAGAGAAATTGTATGAGCCAGCCTTGAACTGCAAGAAACAGCAATTCATGAAAAGGTCCTGCAGCTAAGAACCAGAGGGTCAGGACTCTTTCTGTAACACTGTACTGATGTTCCAGGCCTGGTGGATGTGCAGATGTGCAGAGAAGCTTTTTGGTCTATTAAAGATACCTGCGGCTACATGTTTCGTCTCACTCTGCTGCTTAGCTGAGAGCAGAGTCAAAGCTGTAGAGAGTACGATAAGGGACATGTTTATAATGAAGTCTAGCTGCAGGACAAGCTCCAGATCACCAAACACCTGGGGAGACAGAAGTCAAACTTTGAGGTGATAGTCGCGGGGGCTGAAACAAGATGAATGTTTCTAATTAATAAGTTCCCCATAGGGATTTCCAGGACCAGGAAGATATAAATGTAAGAAATCGAGAAAGGGATCTTGTCCCCCTAAAAAACTTTCTGAAGTGATGATGTTGCTTTAATTACATTTTGCTTCTCCCAGAGATGATGCCAAATAAAAAAGATTGACTTAAGGCACAAATGCTGCAGACAGTCTGATGATAAAGTCAGTAGCACTCTCTCATGTCACAGCCAACTTTTCTGCCACAACACACCCCTCCCTCTGCAAGAACAGACTTCAAGTTCCCGTATTATGCTCATTTTCCGTATCATACTTGTATTTTGGGTTTCTACCAGAACATGTTTACATGCTTTAATGTTCAAAAAACACATTCTTTTTTCTCATACTGTCTGTTTTAAATAGACCTGTATTCACCCTCTGTCTGAACGGCTCTGTTTTAGCGCCCGTCTCTTTAAGCCTCCCTCGTGAAAAAGCCCAGACTGCTCTGATGGTCAGTTTTCCAGGTCTTCTGCATCTGCACTCTTGGCATCATTGCAGCCAGGGAATGGCTCTCAAATTGCACTGTAGCTGCACTTTCTACCGAAAAATAGTTTAGTTGTGACATCACAACCACACAGAAGTCCTGACGGCTCGTTTAAAGGCAAAGTTTCTGAATACAGGCTGTGTGCATTCCTCTGTGGATTATGCGTTTTGATACTTTAACACTATTTATATAGCACCTTGACCTGCTTTATAGTAGAGATAGACCTTGTATTACGCTTTTACAATATGGGACCTTTAAAAACTAGTATTAAAATGATAAGAAAAACTGGATCATTCTCAAAAGAGCAAGAAAATGCCTCAGAGATGACAGGATAATAAAATCACTTGCACTGGTCTGAGCTTCAGCAAATACACAGGTGAACACTTCACACCACAACACAATACATGAATACAAGTCTTTGTAGGAATGATCGGCTCAGCAGTTTTGTGTGATGAGAAATAACACACAATCCTCTATCACCCAATCAGGTGAAGAGGATTACACAGACAGAGATAGTACTACAGGTCGTTCATGCTGCCCTGGTCAGTGGTCTAATCCAATTAGCTACAGTAAGAGTGGCTAAAACTAATGGGATTGTTAGTAAGGTCACCGTACAGACCTGTTTAGCCAAGACTGCTTGATGCTCAGTGCTAAAAAGCTGTCGGCCCGTCTGATGGGATCAAAAATCTCGTGCAGGCGTGAGAAAATAAAGAAGGAATCCGAGAGAATGACAAGAATCAGCAGGAATGCAATAAATCACATCTTCAAGCGCAAGAAGAAGGCGGACAACTTCACGAACAGAGATAACGTTTTACTTTTTTATGCGAGGAAACAATACAAACATTTAAACACAATGTGAAGGAGTATTAAACACGAAAACATTCTGATTATCTGCTCGTGTCTGGACAGTAATACTGATATGATCGAGACTGATGACTGTATAGGTGATTCTTTTTTTAACTTGAGAAACTGCACTCATTCATCACAAGTAATGGGTTTGAGGAGGGTCCGCCGAAGAATTTCCACGTAAAATGAAAGTGCAGAAGAGAGATGGACTGAAGTTAGTTAAAGTTAAGATTGTTGACTCTGAATCTGTTAAAGGTTTGAATACATTTGATTGATTGCATTTGACACAATATGAAAACATTCTGTTTATGTGAAAACATTTAGAGGATGGGACAAATGTTTTATATTCCGCCAGAAAAAGTGAATTGTATTATCATATACATAATTATAAGCATCTATATACGTTGATGGTAGTTTTCTGCAGATAGTTGAACAGTGTTAGTGTCAGGCTCTGAGTTTATTCAGAGGCCTTGTGACACTCACAAAAGACAAAACGTTTCTGCTGACTCGAGGGGGAAATTTTTATGTAATACTGTGGAGCTTTGGTGTGGCAGTGCTGTGTATTCAGTGCTTTATAAAATCTCTAACAAAAATGTATAAAATTATCACAATGCTCAATCCACAATGCATAAAGCCTGTATTCAGAAACTGTGCTTTTAAACGAGTCAACAGGACTTCTGTACGGTTGTGATGTCACAACTGTACTATACGGTCATTTCCCGGCTGCAATGATGGTGCAGAGACTGCAGAGAAATGTGTTTCATACAGATATATTCAGACAGACAGTATGTGAAAAATAATGTTTTTCTGAGGTAAAACCCAAAAAGTATGAACCTGAAAATGAGCACAATATGGGACCTTTAAGTGACTTTTACACTGATTTTCTAGTCATTGTGGATGTTCTTGTTGTGAATGGCACTACTGTGATTCAGCATCACTTCCCCATTTAGCAACTGCAGTCATCATTTTCCACAACGACCTCGAAATGATAAAGACTTGTCTGTGGCTGCCAAGTTGGTGAAAACGTTGGCTGGGATCAGACTTTTCTTCCTGAAAGAACTGCAGCGGACTCAAGAACAGAACAAAAGCCTCATTGTCGAAGACTAGTTTATCAAAAGAATACACAATAATACTCAAGTATAAAACATAGAAAACAGGAAATGAGACACATTAATAAAATATACCTTCTATTCTGATCCACCACTTTTTGAAAAGCAGCGCGTAATAAATTGCAGTCCTCTCTCTTTTTCCACCATTACACATTCAATTTTACACAGGATGTTCAGTCCTCTTCTGTCCACTCTGTCCTCTCCATGTTTGTCATCATCTGCGTTTTATCCATTGGACTACATTATACACTTAAAATATTCTCAACCAAACCTATACAAGTTGCAAAATTCATGGTATAACACTGTTATAAAAATGTTAAATTCATTCAAAACTGCCACAATCGACAGCACAGGGCTTTTTTGTTGACTTAACAAGTTGCATAACAACATGAGATGAAGAGGTCCACTCACAGTGAACGTGTCTCTTAGCGTGGGTTAATTTAGACACATACAGCACATTAATCTCACTAATGGAGGTCTCTCTCACTTCACTGTCAGATGAAGGACGCTGCCCGTGTGAGCTGCTTCTTCAAATGTCCGCGGTGCCAAGATGGCCGCAACCAGCGAGGCCTCATTAACCTGCACACACTCGACCGGTCACGGGGGCTGGGGCTCCGCTCTAAAAGCAGCAGTTACACTGAGATGAATGGATAGTGTATCCTGTAGGTCGTTAGTCCTTTTTGACTTGAAGATTAAGTGTTTTCACTGCACCTTTAAACAGAAATCAGCTGTGTGGCTTATGAAACTGTCTCCTGAACTTTGTTGCAAAATAATCACCCAAAGTCATTTTATTCTAACTATTTCCTCATTTATTCACCCTCTTGCTGTTTTGTACCCCAATAAGTGATTCCTCTTCTACTCGCTCTCAATCGCCTGCTTCAGTCTGGACTTTTCTGCATTTCCTGGTGGTCTCTGTACGAGTGCGTTTGAGCAACGTCAGCACACTTCACGTATGCCAGAATGTCTCTTGCAGGGTTAAAGGTCAAAAGTTCATTAAAAGAGACACGGTGTTCAGCACTTGGCACTCACATGGCTTCAAACTCCAACAAGGGCTGTAATGATTCCCCAAACACATGGATTTTATGTGTCCAACGTGTGCTTTAGGTTTGTTCAGTCTCTTTAAATAACAATCAGAGTTGTATGTTTATTTATTATTTAATTATATATTTATTTCATCTCTCGTATCTTCGTTATTACACACTTTTTTTTAGGTCCATTTATCCTTGATGTCCTTTTGTGTTCATCCATTTTGTTTTGTCCTTCTTTTCAATCCATCCCTCCTTCCTTCGGGGTCGTGATCATATTATTATTATACAGGAAAGCAGAAAGTGATGATGGAGTGGTGAGAAACAGGACTCTCGGTTGAAAAATTGAAATCAGAGTAGAGAAAAAAAAACACATTCATCCGTGCTTCCTACTTTTATCTTCCTTCCCATCCATCTGTTCCTCTTCCCCATCTATCCATCCATCATTTTGCTTTTCACACCGAATAAAATGCTTCCACTTCATGTGAACGGACAGAAGGATTTATAAGTGGAGGAGAGAAGGAAAATCTAACCTGTGTGTCTTAACTTATCCGGATAATAACCCCTGAAAATTCATCTCCCCTTCACCCTCCATCATCCTGTCACCTCCCCCCTCTTTATCTACTCTCCCTCTCCTCCTTTGTCATCCCCATCCATCCACGTGTCGTATCTCAGGATGCTATTTACACACAAACTGGTCCACGAGTGTCGTGCAGCGCTTGCACTTGACGTAGCAGCACCAGTGGAACTTGCAGTGGCAGCGCTCGTGCTTGTAGGTCTTGAACTGGTCGTATCCTCGGCCGCAGCACATGAGCTCGCAGCCGTCCATGCCCTCCGAGGTTTTGTTGCAGAGGCGGCCCTGCGTGCCCAGCGAGCCCGTGGTCTCGTTGCGGAGGCAGTAGTCAGGGCTGGTGTCGATGTAGACCAGATCGTCCGGGGTTGGGGTGTTGAAGCGCTTGTCTACCTGCTCCAGCTTGCCCTAGTAGAAGTGGAAAGAATCAGTTTGTGTGAGATTCAGGATTATCTTTCAGGGTTATTAAGTCTTTTTGTGACGCTCTAGAAGACAGAGACGCATCTGCTGTGAGTTCAATACCTTGCGTCCAATGCGCATGGCGGCTGCACTGTCGTACTTCTCCTTCAGGAACTCTCCAACACGTCTGAAGTCGGCCAGCTGGAGCCAACAGGTCTTCAGACTGCAGGAACCTGAGACGCCATGACACTTACAGGCCACATTTGCAAGGTTATAGGCCGCCTGGTGGAGTGAAAGAAAAAGACAAGGTGTTAGAAAAATGTGGGTGTTTTTCAGATTTCATCACTATCTTGCCTGTCAAGAGAGCACACTGTATTTTTTCCACAATAAATTCCCACCAGAGCCAGGTCATCTGTGGTTTTAGAACGAGACTTTTAAGTCTTGGGTTTAGCTAATGCTAATTAGCAAAAGAAAAGAAAAATAAAGACACCCTTTTTAAAGTTCTTTAAAATCAAATGATCATTGTTGAGCAAAAATAAAAATGCGAAAAATGTCTTCTAAAAAATCAATTCTAATCATGATCCGTTTATCCCGTGGAATACTTTGACGTAGACTAGAAAAATGTATTAGAAAGATATTTTATTTTATATTTTTACTGTCTTTAACATATTTGCAGATTTCAAATGTTGTAGGTTTGTTAAATTAGAAAGTCTATATTATAGATTTTAAAATGTAAATATGATTAATTGAACTGTGGATCCTTTTGTCAAATAACACATAAATATACATTTTTATATCATGATTATTTAATTGGATGAATCTGAAAATTCTTACTGGTAGAGTGCCACAGACCCCACTTTGAAAATCACTGGTTTCTGGTTTCTACAGTCTGAAACGTGTGGAAGTTGTGCTGCAGACCTATTATATTTGCTCTACGCTGCTGCCATCTAGTGGCCAATATGTGTAACTGTGCCGGGTAATGCAGAATGAATGTGCTCAACAGACTGCCCTTGGAAAAATCAAAGTAAATCCAGATGATAGATATTCTACCACCTAATTTTATATTGTTTAAACTAATGAACTCTGGAACTTTGGGTCAGTCTTTAACGCTACATAAATAGTAGGAAAAATGAATAATGGCTGAAAGGAGAGACACCCCATCCACACTTCTCCATGCACTGCTCCTCCTGAGGGACTTTGCTCCAAAATTAGCTTCACACAGCAAAAACAATGTAAAAGATATTCCAGCCGCCAGCTTCCTGTCACCATTGTGCGCTGGTGCGGAACCCCCTCCTGTTAAAACGTGCGCTAAAATAGATAACCCCCCCACAAAAAAGAAAAAATGCAGAGCAAAGAAAAACAAAGAAAAGATTTTTGCCCCATATATGAGCGCTGTTCTCCGACATGGCTGTCAGTACTGCTCCACCAAACTAAAACAAACAGCGGGCTGAGAATAGACATTTCCCACACAGCTCCTCGCTAGAAAACAGTCATTTTAAAGAGGAAACTATAAGATGACATATTATTTAGTTTCAGTTAAATGTATCACAGTGACATGTCTACCATTCAAATCAATGAGGAAATGGGAAAATGTCTAAAAATATAAATATAAACATAGTTTGCTGTTTTAGATTCTGCCATCATTTTAAAACTAAACGCACTATTTTAACAAACAAAAAAACAATCAGAGACACCATTTCCTTGCCGGACGGCTCAGTTATCTTCATGTATTTTCACTCTTTCTTTCCCATGTGAGTTTACAAAGTGTTTGTCTGGGTCTCAACATCATGAATGATTTCTTACACATGCCTATGCTCAGAAAACAGAACAGGAAATACAAGATTTATGGTCACGGCAGGCAGCGGTGGACTTCACACCCCTGCAGCTCCACCAGGCCAGTTAAGCAGCATTCAATAAACAAGTCACATACACACACACACACACACACACACACACACATGCACACACACACACACGCACACACACACACACACACACACACACACACACACACACACACACACACATGATTTACACCATGTACTGTGTCACTAATCATGCATCGTGGTATGTTTCGTGTTTGCACCGATGCCATTCCAAATGTACTTGCTGACTCAATTATCCCTGAATTTTCCCTCCGCACAAATGAAACCCATCACTCCTCACACTGCCTGATCTCAATTACCTTCTCACCTCTGTTAACCCCTGCATCCCAAACACCACCCGACCCCCACCTCCCACCCCTGCTCCCCTCTACTTTACTACCCAGCAGGCATAGCACTCGGCACCATCCAATCCTGTGACTCGACCCCCATGACCCCCTCAGACAGAGCAGGGGGACAATGACATTTTGTAAAGGTCCTTTTAAGCATTAGCGGCTCTGTTTTTGAGATTTTCTCGCATTTGACAAAAATGTTAGTGAAAAGGGCAACTTTTTAAACTGCTATTTAGTAAAGTATTTCTCTTTTATCTCTGTTGTGCTCACAGTATGAGAGTTTTTCAAAGTTGGAATTAGTTTCAGACATACATCACCGGGAGGAAATCCTCATATTTTATGACTCCTTGTTGTTTTACGAGCCTGCGTGTTTCCCCAGATCCCCCACTGTGGGGGTTAGAGGTTCAGAACCACGGTAATAAGAAAATTAGGATTGCAACTCTTTTTTTATGTAAGGCCACAAACTGTGAATATCATTTTCAAGGATATTCAAGAGAAAAAGTCAGTGGGAAGTTTTGTGTAATGACCTACAACAAGATCTTTTTAGGTTCACTTAATCTTCATCTCATCTTCAATCGCTTATCCGGGGTCGGGTCGCGGGGGCAGCAGCTTAAGCAGGTGACCCCAAACTTCCCTTTCCCGGGCCACATTAACCAGCTCCAACAGGGGGATCCTGAGGCGTTCTTTTTTTCCTATAACTTATGTTTTCTGTACTTCCTTATTTTACTTCACTGCTGCTACCGTTGATATTTTGTACACACCCAGTTCTTGATTTATGAATTTGTACTACATCCTTAGAATGGCACTATAGAAACAGCTCATTATAATTCCTGTTGTTAATATTGCAAGCTGCCAATAACCGCACTCAAACCGTAAAATCAAACCATGTATATACTCTGTATCGGTGTGTATGTGTGTGTATGTGTGTGTGTGTGTGTGTGTGTGTGTGTCCTGCATCATACTGAGCTATTTGGTAGGTTGTGCCTGCTGGGCGTAGATACACTGGACCTGAACACACACACACGCACACACACACACACACACACACACACACACACAGTCAGTCAGTCATCCGTGGTGGAGACACGGTCTCTGTGTCAGGCACAATAGGTTCTGCTCAGACAGGGTTAGGGGTTAGGAGCCGTGTGCATGTGTGTGTGTGTGTGTGTGTGTGTGTGTGTGTATGTGTGTGTGTGTGTGTGTCTGTGTGTTTTAGTACTAGAATGCAGCAGAAATGAAGAAAATAGCCCACCCTGTGTGACTGGGTGGGCAGTCTACTATTCTGCTGTATTAATCGCCATAACATATAAGTCACATTCACATTACTATAGATATTATTATAGTTACTGTTACTTTGTGGTTGCTTGCATGTCTGGAAGTGTGTCTCTGTCTCTCTGTCTTTGTGTCTGTCTTTGTCTCTCTCTGTCCATCTGCCTTTCTTTTCTCTCTTTCTCTCTCCTTTTCTTCCTCCCCAACCGTCCTCCACAGAGCTGGGTCTGTCTGACGTTCCTGCCTGTTATAGGGAAGGTTTTCATTGCCACCGTACTCTACGGGGGAATTGTTGTAAATGTCTGTAAAGTGTGCTGAGATAACTTTCGTTATGATCTGGCACTGTCAATAAAATTGAATTGAATTGAATCTTCTTGTAAAAAACAGTTATTGGATATAATCTTCGCTTTTGTTTGAAGGTCATATCTATCCAGCTAGTGCTCCACTAGTGGTCATAAGAGCAGCTTCAATTTGGCAACTGAGGGTAATGAACTTTGCAGCTGTAGAGAAACTGTTTTCACAGACCGATCGTTGGTCTGGTGATTCTAATCAGCGTCTTTCACATAAACAAACTAACCATGGATTCAAATACTTACACTGAACAGTATTTGTCATATATATTAGAAGTCTATGTATTGCATGGGCCTCCTCTGTTTCAAGGTTGTTGTTTGTTTGTTTTTGAACCTTTTCTGTATCTGAACTGTGGCTTTGTATACTGCACAGACTAAAAGGCAAATTTGTGATTGTGATGAGAAGATTTGATGGCTCTCTGTCACCAGGCCGTGTAGCAGAAAAAGCCAACCATTCGTTATGGTCTGCTGCTTAAAACTAATTTTTGTGTTGGTAAAGAGCTGCTTCTGCTCGTAAATCAAAGACCGCTCTAACAAGATAATTTCCCTTTTAAACAAACACTCTGTGTGACATTGTCTTGTAAAGTCTGAATCTGCTCGTGTATCACATTTACACAGTGACATATTCAAGCCAAATAAATCGGCATGTTTTGTACTGTATTTTATGCAATTTCCACATCATTAATCTTCGGGGTTGTGTTGACTTGAGACACGAGGACTCGAATGACTTGTGTGTGTGGATTTTATGTTTTCAAATTAAATAAAAAATGTTCAATGTTTACAAGTGTCTGTGTAACGTTAGCTAGACAACTACTGACATCACTTATCAAGGATAAAGCGTCGGCATTTTGATTTAGAAGAAAGTTATAAATAAATAAGCTTAAGTTTTTGTTTGATGACTTTCTAGTGTGGAGAAATTAAGAAAGAAAAACAGCTTTTATAAAGATATTTGTTTGATTACATTCATTTCCCTGAGTATCAATAATTATAATACAAATTCAGTTCATTTTCATACTTTTTGAACAGGTAAGATAAATTGGCCAATATAAGGCTATTTCTAGATTTGGTATGGTGTCTTTTCTCTCTATAAAGACCTGAGGTAAGTGACTTGACTTGAGACTTGAGTCACACTTAGTGATCACTAATCATGACACATTTGGTATCTTTGGAAAGCCAATGCTCTTGATCAGAATTCAAAACACTTTTGTGTTTGCGCAATGCTTAAGATTTTATTTCCCTAACGAAAACAGTAAAGACTTGCCATTGTTGTAACAAACAACAAAGGGATCTACGGGATTGGGGAAAGTTTGTTTGTTCAGAGCAGAAGCAGCACAGGAGTATTGTCTTCATACTGGGAATGTACATCTACTTGTTATGGTCTCTAAGTGACGAGGCCGGCCTCATTTGATTTGTGTGAAGCGGAGACAGTGGACCTGGATGGCTGTGTGTGTGTGTGTGTGTGTGTGTGTGTGTGTGTGTGTGTGTGTGTGTGTGTGTGTGTGTGTGTGTGTGTAGGTCTTTGAGAGTCGGGGGAGTGTGACGGAGGTCCATCCCTCACCCTGCGTCTCTGTCTCCAGACGCTTGTACACACAAACGCGCAAAGACGACCACGTTATCCGCCTTCCACACAAATCAAATGAAGCTGAGCGTACACACAGACACACACACACACAAACACACAGCGGCACGCCCCTGTCACCTCCACAAAAGCCCTGCGGTTTGCCTTGTTCAACCAAGCAAGACAAATCCCGCATAGGGACAAACCAGCGTGTCCACGAAAAGAAAGAGGGAAGAAGGGATGAAGAGGAAGAGAGAAATTGTCTCCCTCTCACTCGCTCTCCTCCATTTCATCTCTCTCTTCTCCTCTCTTCCGTTTCGATGGACAGACAACAATGAAAACCAGGGATCAAACAGAAGAGAGGAGGAAAAGTCATTCAAAAGGTTGTGTGTGTGCCTGTGTGTGTGTTAGTGTGTATGTGTTTATGTGTGTGTGTTAATACAAAGCTTTAGCTGTAGATCTTCCTCTCTCATACACTCTCCTACAGCCCCAATGGGACCCTCAGTAGAAACACAACCTCTCCAGACCCTTACCTTTGACCCCTGATGCATACACACAACCAGGCCCACTGTCTCTGACACAAATCATATGGAGCTGAGATGAGACACACACAAACACACACACACACACACACACACACGCACATTTCTCGTAAAAGGTCCATTTGCCCGTTCTGGTACACATTGGATCAGAATAATGTGTTTATCTTCAGTTAGAGGAACTTTGTTCAAGCTTTGCAAGACAAAGACGCTGTGTGTGTGTGTGCGTGTGTGTGTGTGCGTATGGCCTAGTCGTAGGTGAAAAGTTTCCTTTTAGTGCATTTCTCCCCACCTGAGAGCACTTCTTAACAAATTTAGCTCCAATGTCAATTCTGGAGCTTCTACTTGTTGCTGTATGGCAGCCAGAGAGGTCCAAAAAACAACGGAAACCTGAGTATGCTAGTTTGACAAAACACATCACATCCATCATTTATTCATGCGTCCGTCCATCCATCACACTCTTTCTTGTTGCACAACTTTGGCGTATTCCACTTCTGAAATCTGATCATTCAATCAAGCATGTCATTGTCCAATGTGTTGCTGCATTTATATGTGAGTATTATTAGTGTGTGTGTGTGTGTGTGTGTGTGTGTGTGTGTGTGTGTGTGTGTGTGTGTGTGTGTGTGTGTGTGTGTGTGTTGCTTCTCTGGAATGTGCACTGACCTGGCGACCTAGCCAGACTCCAAGGGCGTTAGCAGTTATACCATTTGGACCCTCCCAATAAATAACTTACACACACACACACACACACACACACGCGCGCACACACACACACACACACACACACACACACTCACAAATACTGCCGGGTCAGGCCACCTCGCCTCACACACACACACACACACACACACACACGCACACACACACACACACACATTCCTCACAGACGTGCAGATATAGGATGAGGTTAAGAGACTTCCTTCGCTAAAGTTTCACATCCAGAACTTAAAAACATCATTTCTTTTTTAAGACAAAGACTAATGTGTGGGGTGTCTCCCGTACCTGTCTCCCTGCTTCATTATTCTGCAGGTTCATCAGAGTTCGGGCGTGCTCAGTAGAACCACGCGGGTAGTTCTTCTCTCTCTCCCTGGCATCCACGAACTCGCGGGCAAATCTGTAGCCGTAATGCACGTTGTCCCCGCAGCCGCCCCACAGCCAATCACGCGGCAGGTCACGGGGTCGAGCAGCACGGCTGCAGCCGCAGGTGGAGAGCTCGCCTTCCCGGCAAGCGCGGCTGATGGCGTTGACCACGCCAGCTGCGCTGATGGCATAGGTGAAGGCAGTTTCCCTGGAGCCTAATCGAGATAAAAAAAATTGTATATTACAGATTTTTATATTTATTATTTATAGCTAATAAAACTTGAGTTAGTTAAGCAGACACAGGAACACTCATGGACTATCACTTCACAGTGATACACACACAGGAAGTTGTGTTTTGTCATGAGTTTTTTTTAAAGGTAGGGTTGTGGTGAATGTGTTAAGTGGCAGGAAACATGGGGACCTGCTCAGGTTAACCCCCCCTACACACACACACACACACACACACACACACACACACACACACACACACACACACACACACACACACACACACACACACACACACACACACACACACACACACAGCAAATAGCCCCACACCCACTTCACCTAACAATAGACAATAGATGTGATTTCAGGCTCTAAACTCTGAACCTGGTGAAACCTATTCAAAGAGATGCTGAGTGATCCGTAATCCATAATAATCAGTTTTCCTATGCAGTTGGCTTTAATGTATACCTGTCCTTGTTCTGGCTCGTCAACGCTAATCTTAACACCTCTTTCTGGAAACTGTCACACAGTGTGTTGTGCGGTTTATTCCGAGTAAAAAGGACACATTTTCAGGACGTGTTGCAGATAAATGTTATTTTACAGTGCAGTGAGCACCTCCATTGCAAAAGTTGTATCCACACTTAATCAGTTCCAGTTGTTACCTTGATACATTAGTATTCAACACAGAAGTCTATATTAATGATTTCTGTTCACTCGAACTAACGCCATTCAACACTGTGGAATACACAACACGACTTGCAAGTCTATTCTCTGCATTAATACACAAACCAGAAGGAAAAAAAGACGACAGCCTGACTCGTAGAAGGTTAAGTGCTCTGAAACTGAAAATTTACATTTGAACAGCAAAGACCCTTGTGGTGTTTCTGGTTGGGACTGCATTTACAAAGACCTCAATGAGGTTTTATTAACTATTATAGGGTGACATTTGAAATTATTTTAGATATCTCAGAGAAGTCACAACAAAATGTCCTTAGTCAGTGGCCTTCTGGTTTCTTTATAATATCCCCGTAACTACTGACTTTAAATACTGACCTCTAGTGTCATATGCTCGGCTTCTATTGCATTTTAATGCATTCCTTTAGTAGCGTCTTGTTACCAATGTGTGATGGCTATTATGTTGTTTTATTCTAAACATGAGAAGCAAAATAAACCTTTTGTGCCTATTCTGGCTCATTTACAGTGTTATCCCACACACTGTCCCCTTAAAATAAACTTCTGCCATTGAAATTGCCATTCAGATTCTACTTATTCCTACTAATGTGTTATTTTTTAAAGCATGTTATACTGTGTCATTCATAAGTTGAGACTTTATTGTAATATTATTATACTACTAGGGTTTATTGGTATGTAACTTCTAGCATGCCTATCATTTCCCAACTGAAACATACTTAAGTGCTGTTCCTGTTCCTGCAAATAGTTTCGCTCTGTAATAAAGTTTAGGATGCCTACAGCCTGGAATCAACACCAGCGAGCCAGACATGCAGGTATGCATGCAGAGCTGAGGCGTGTGAGCCATTCATTCAGCTTTTTAGGAGCAGTAGTGTCCCAGTCAGGATGCTCGTACCTATTATGCAGCGGGATAAAGAGAGAGAGAGAGAGAGAGAGAGAGAGAGAGAGAGAGAGAGAGAGAGAGAGAGAGAGAGAGAGAGAGAGAGAGACCGAATGGTTTACGAGACTGCGCAGCCCAGACTTCAAATAGCAGGTCCGGATCTGCCGGCTCGGTGTCAGCTCATCAGCGCATTTCAAAAGAGGAGCCGCGGGACAATGGACCGACTAACACCTCCATATAAACCTGGAGATAGACCGACTGTCAATAGAGAGACAGGCCAGAGAGGGACGGAGACAGAAAGAGCAGCAAACACCTCGTCTGTCTGCCCGCAGCGGATTTGACACTTACTTGTTGATGAGAGCTTTCCCACATCGCCCGCTGGGAATTAGAGGCACATGATACTGATCCAGATCTGAGCTACCGCTGGACCTTTAGCGTATTAAAGCCACTGCGTAGTGACTACACGGGGGTTTCCCTCTTCATCTTCTAGTTTTTATCCGCTTTGAAAAGTGCGTCTTCGCTTTAAGTTGCATTACGCATGCGTAAAGTGGGAGCGACAAGTGAGCTGGATTTAAGTTTCGGCCTAATATTTACACCTACTGCTAACGTTTCTGTGCTTTTTACAATCAGTGTTGGAAAAAGTATTCAGATATTTTACTGATATAAAAACAGCAATAATGCAGTATAACATCAAAAACGCACCCAAGCATCAAGGTAGGCTACCAAGAGCAACTAAAAGTAGCCTACTCATATGCAAATGACACATTTCAAGATCATATACATTATATTATTAATATATCTTGAATATTAATGCATTGCTGTGTGCATTACAAGTGTACAACACTTGCAATGCAAGTGGAGTTTATCCTATAGTAATACATAATCATGTATTAGTTGATTTATATTTTGTGCTGCTAATTCTAAATCTGCAAAGTTACTAATACTGTTAAATAAATGCAGCGGAGAAAACAAGGAGTATATTTGCCTCTAAGATGTAGTGAGGTAAAGTATATCAAACATGCACTTAAGTATCCTGCATTATCTGAGTAAATGTACTTATAGTTACAGTCCACCACTGTTTACATTCACATGCTTTTCTCAGTAATATTTAGGGGAACACCAATATCTTAAATGTTATTAATATCACGATGAATAGGCGTTTTAAAAATATCATCATATCATCTTTAAGTATTCCTTTCCTTTACGACAAAATTATCAAAAGTACTGTAACCCTATAGATGTTGTGAAACTCTCCACATACTTGGATAAGAAAAGATTTAAATACCATATACACCCTTAAATAAGTATGGCCTACTTTACCCTGGGCCCTGAATATTGCATTGATGGTCTGCTAAGGCAAAACATGATTGAACACAATACAGTTGTCTGAATACAAAAAAAGACATCATATCATAACCTTTCTGACCTTCTGTTCTGTCAAAAGTTCAACACCGTGATGCATGGCCTGCCCTAACAACCGTTGTCTTAATAATCATAATAATCATAACAGTCCAATCAAAGTCAAACAATAATAGGTGCATAATGGATGATTGTGACAAACATGGCTGAAAACTCTTGCTTGGTTTTCAGGATGAAGTTTGTGTCACGTAAAACTTTTTACATCATTGATTAATTTATATTTCAATATAGCAAATGACACAATACAGCTGTACTTCTCGGCTTTGCATGCTTGCAGAAATAAGTCTATTAGAATATTTTCTTACAGTTGAAACGTGGCTATGTTCACAAATCACACATAAAATTGAAGCCTGCCATCTCTCTCAAATTGCTCGACAGCTCTTTTAAGAAAGAAGGAAGATGTTAACGACAACAACTCACCAATCTGCATGACCCGTCCAAACACCGATGTGTTGTCCACAGTGCTGCAGTTCCACCTCCTCTGTCTGAACTGGTACTGGCACTCCTTAATGCCCGTCTTGGCTCCGTCTCCGATGTAGACCATGTGGTCCTGGTACAGCTGGCACAGCTTCCTCTGGCCCTGTAGACCGCGCAGCCACACAAGAGAGATTAGCATGTTTTAGTGGTCCCTGTGGGGATATTCTCCTTTATTTGACAATTTCCTCAGAGTCAGGGGGCAGAGGAGGAAGATCAGGTGTTGCCCTTTTCGTTGACGTTACGTTTAGAACCCCAACGTGCAAAACTGATCTCCTATTCTATCACTGAATTTAAGTTAAGAGAGCTATTAGAGGTGTTTAGGAAATTTAAATTGCATTAAAGGTCCCGTACTATGCTAATTTTGAGGTTCATACTTATATTTTTGGTTTCTACTAGATCATGTTGACATGCTTTAATGTTCATAAAACACATTATTTTTCTCATACTGTCTGTCTGAATATACCTGTATTCACCCTCGTCCTGAAACGCTCTGTTTTAGCGCCTGTCTCTTTAAGACGCCCTCCTGAAAAAACTGTCTGCTCTGATGGTTCAGCATCTCCATGTCTTTGGCATCTATGTTCTCTGCATCATAATTGCAGCCAAGGAATGACTGTAATGGCACTTTCTACATATACATACATATATATATATATATATATATATATGTGTAGTTGTGACATCACAACCGTACAGAATTCCTGACAGCTCGTTTAAAGACAGCTTCTGAATACAGGCTGTGTGCATTTCTCTGTGGATTGAACATTTTCCCATTAGCACCTTGACCTGCTTTGTAATACATTTAAAAAAGACATTAAAAAGACATTTAAAATTAAAAAAAATGTACAATATGAGACCTTTAAAAGATAAGTCGAAAGCAGGCAGACTGAAACTTACCTGGGAGAGACCAGACAGCTGACTGCAGAGAGGCTGAGCGCCAATGATGTACATCTCCGGCCGCTGAATGGGGGTCAGAGCTAGTGACCTGAAAGACAGAGGCCATATTAAGTCTCAATTTGAAAACAATAAACTTTATCTGTTAAGATCAAAGATAAGTGGTAGAGACGGGGTCTCTGTGATGTATGGCTCTCTCTGAGGAGGTCGCGCTGTGGAGGACAGAGTTCAGTCACAAGTTTATTAGTACAACGGGCCTATAAAGTGCAGATAAATAGACTCTTCTGGTGTACACCTCTGCAGCCATTCCCCTCGGGTTTCATTTACTGTCCTTTTCACCCAACTGTACCTAATCATAGATTTTTAAACACTTTGGCTTGAAAAAAGCAAGAAGAAAATATGACATTTAATCAGACTGTTGACCATCTAAATGCTTTTAAAAAGGAATGAAATCAAGTTGTGTGAAAATCACCCCTATCTACAGAGCCACAGGAAGATCAGGTCATGTATAAAAAATAAAATATTTAAACTATTGTGTATATTGTTCCTGTTACTCTTATTTTTATATTTCCCTGTGTTTATATTGTTCATGTTTTTTCTATATTTCTACAATGTATTGTTTCTAAGTGATGCTTCTTCAGTGTTTGCTATCCACTTGCTGCTGTATAAAGGAAATGTCCCCTTTGTGGGACTAATGAAGGAATATCTTAGTTTATGTTATCTTATTCTAATGAAGGCACTGAAATCACAGGTGTTGTCTTCATTAGATTGCATTTGGATGGTGGAGCACACCGCTAAAAGGCTATACACTATCCTCCCTATTCTGACTCTACATTAACTGACAGGAAGTTGAACTCTGCAAGCATCCACTGCCCTGCACACATCCTCCACTACATTACCAAACTGAATAGTATTGTTGCATAGCGGTCATGTAAGTCAAGAACAAGTGTGGCTAATTGAGGTCCTATAGGCACAGCAGCAGGCCTCCATGCAGTGCCATTTGGGGCTCAGCCAGGGTAAATATTGTGACAGAGCCTTCACATTTGTTCCATTCACTGTTAGGGCTCTACCACAGGACTGGGACAGCACCCCCAAAACACACACACAGAGACACCAGAGGACACACAAAGTCTACAGTTCACTTTTCCATTTGTCATTTAAGTTAGTTAACATGTTTTAAGACTTGTGCCAAGATACAAATGAATACCTATGACATATTCAACTTAAAAAAACGTATTCTGCTCTCCTACTGTTAAATGGAGGTCAAAGTTCATCCAGTTTTTACGCAATCACACCACTGAACATCTTTTTAAAAAGCAAACAAACAAACAAACAAACAAAACAACAACTATGCACCACAATTGATTATTCAGTTACTCACCACCATGAGTTGGCATCCACCACCAGCAGCTGGGAGCTGCAGGCGAGAAAGGCGGCTGCCAACAGCAGATGCCGCGCGGCATCGGTTCGCCTTCTCCGGACAGGCCTGTTGTCCATGGTCCGCCGCGTCACCGCCACAGAGCCGGTTCTGGGGAAAGTGCTCTGCTGTTGAGAAATGGGCAGATGATCAGGAGGAGTCCTACTCGGTCCTGCTGGGGCTGGACGCACACTCTGGGTGTTTTGTGTATTTTCTTTTAGTCCACTTGTCTTTCACAATGTTTAAAACTATATAAAAAAAAACTGCCTTCAAAAATAGGCTTAAAAAAAAGTCAACCAAAGAAAGAGCAGTCTGTAATCCTCATGGAGTTTCACTGTGGCTGAGAGTCGATCTGAAATCACTGCAGCATTTTTCCTAAAGGTCAGAGGGTGCTTGTTAAAAAGGTGAGGATAAGACGCCAATTCAGAGTCGTGCGTAAAATGGTTTGGTATCAGTTGGGTTTTTACGCAAAGTGCGAGGGGCTTTCTCCCTCTCCTGATGTCTCTAAAAAAGTACATAAACAAAGCCAGGCTGCAATGTGAAAAGTGTGATCCCGTTGTTGTTTTCGGGGAAAGATTAACAAGGAGATTAAAACGCTAATTGAGCAGCGAAGCGACTGTTCTTTTCCTCTCCCTGTCCCCTCACGACCACTCCACATCTCTCTTTCTCTTTAGTCTACACTCCTCCTCTTCTCACCCCCCACTTCACCTCGGTAACCCCCCCCCCGCCCTCTCTCTCCTTGGCCATACATTGCGCGCGCATGGGGCGTATGTATGTACGCAGCCAAAATGGGTATTGGACTCGGGCAACAATTGAATGCCGAGCTAAGACTGGAAGCACCTGCGATGTGAATATTGAACAAGTGCACACAATGCTGATTACATCTGTTACATGTTTCTATAGAAGGCCCTCTTCATCATTTCTTTCTGACCGGTCATCAGTTAACTCTCCATCCAGGGATCATCTGTTCCTTCAGTTTAGTAAATGTTCACGGTCATTAAAGTGGGTAAATATGAATGGGTAATGGGGACTGGACGTTTTGCCCCCTCGCCCCCCTATCGACCTTAAAAACAAGTTCACGTGCGTCAAATTCCTTTTATCTGCTGAAGTGAATAATTTGTTTGGATAAAAGGTAAGTGCTACAAAAATCGTCTAATCCCCTCTTCTGTGGTCTGCGAAAATAAAAGGCCACACACTACAACCCCGCCTCCCACACACACACACACACACACACACACACACACACACA
Organism: Echiichthys vipera; assembly: GCF_963691815.1. Lineage (NCBI taxonomy): Eukaryota > Metazoa > Chordata > Actinopteri > Perciformes > Trachinidae > Echiichthys > Echiichthys vipera. The sequence goes on along the minus strand of NC_139845.1, from coordinate 11,083,210 downwards.
CACATACACACACACACACACACACACACACACATTTACGCACGAAACAACACACGCTACAGACGGCCAGGAGTCCTGGACTAAAGAAAAGGCGTGTTGAAGCGAGCTCTGCTCAATTCATATCCCGGGCCAAAGACAAACTGGGCGGCGGACCTGCGGAGCAACCGTCTCTTTGATCTGAGTCAGTACTTCTCCAAAGACTGCGTCCACAACCAAAGGTTCAGGGCGCAGGGGAGATTAGTCTGGGGCCTCCGACAACCTGGAGGAATTGCTCTCCATTCATCGATAAAAATAGAAGGTTATTAGTTTTAGTACGGCCTTTGTTAGAATATGAAAAGTCACCAAGACGGTCAAATTCACACATAACCACATACATGTCTTTAAATGAATATCGCCCCTGAATTATCCTGAATATTAGTTTGTTAAACTGATATACTTGCGTGGATAACACATGTAATTTGGCCTTCACTGATCCATATTTGGCATGCTTAAAAACTTATATGATAAAAATGTATTCTAACATCCTGCTTCTTAACAGCAGCAGCAGCAGCAGCAGCAGCAGCAGCAGCAGCAGAGAGTCGGATGTCACTGGCCTCTGCATGATAATAGACCCGCACACCTTTCATCTCCCGGGGGCCCTAACCTCCCCACCACACACACACACACACACACACACACACACACACACACACACACACACACACACACACACACACACACACACACACACACACACACACACACACACACACACACACTGGCTGCCTTCAATATACATCTGATTGATATTCTGCTGTGGGCGGGTTTTGGGTCAAAGTCAGGTTGATCGGGTTAATAAACAATGAAACAATGAGTTGGGCTACATTTTGGGAGATAAGAGGAAATCAGAATATGGAACACTCAAACCGGTCCAACCGATCACTCAGTAAATAACTAAACTATTTCCTTTTTTAAACGTTCTTCTTGTTTTCCCAATTGCCATCTGCATCCGTTTCCCTAAAGAGCAAGAGGATATGCACCTTGTACATGTAAAGTATGTCACCGTATTATATGATGAAGAGGTTACTATGACAACAGCGCCCTCATCTGGTGAAACACAGACATGGATTTTCTCAAAATGACATTATTAAACCTACATTGATCCATTCACTGGATTATTATCCGGGTTAGTATTCAAACTATAATCTTGTGACTTAATATAAAGTATGTGGATTTGTTTACATCCAGGGCTACTTTATGTACAAATTTAAGAAAATATTATAGCCTATACTTTCTACTCACATTTCTCTGACACATTATTGTTAATCTACTTTCCAGATACAAACTGGACATAACGTGATGAGCTGATAAAACACAATACATCGTTAGGGATTAAACCAATCTTTTTGACTTTTGGAAAATCATGTCCAACATGAACACACTTTAAAACATGTCTGGAGGAGGACTTAAAATAATAGTTTGAGTCCCAAAAAGGTTAAATTATCCAATATTTCCCCCCAAAAAACAAAGATTAGAGAAAAGTCAGAAAATGCATCACAGCCTGTGTAGCAGAGCATATATTTTTCTCTTCTCTACCCAATTATTTATCTAATGTTGTGACCCTTTGGTCCAGTATCTAACTGACTAATTGGCTGTGTGGCTAAACTGCCTGAACAAATAGAGGTAGTTCTAATAAAGCAGTGAAACCAGTTGCACCTCGACCAGCTACAGCAGTAAAATAAAGAATTTAGCTCAGAGAGGCAGCGGTTTACAGTGTTTTTCTGCGTTGTGTTTGTTCTAAAATCACAGTAAACCACTATAAGGGCATATTATTGCTTAATTAACCACTGATGCATCCCTTATCAATCTAATAATGAAACATAATAATAATATATTAATCACATGGGGCAGAATGAGTATGTTACTAAGATACTTTAAGTACATTTTGCTTTTATACTTTTACTTAAGCAGGATTATGAATAAAGGACTTTTAGTTGTAGTTCTTCCACCACTGTCTTTAAACATCAATTCAGATCTTTAATTTACTGTAACAGGGGTCCAACATGAGGAACTTTGTACATCACATGAACTCTTGAGAGTCAACATTGGATTGTGAAGAGAAACGGTGACACAATACACCCAGTTTTCATTTCAGCTCAGCATGCAAGATGTCTCCTAAACCAGATCAATGTCCTGTATTGTAGCAGCTGAAATTATCTGCATAATGAAAGGCTGGGGCACAACAGTGACTCATGATAAAGAGACCAATCAGCAGTCTGTAACTGACACTACAGAGCCCTCTAGTGTTGCCTGCCACACAGTCTTTGGTCTTATACAGTAGGTGTTGAGAAGGATTTCACATTAAAAAAATAAACAATAAAGGCAATAAACCTGATCCTGTTTATACTGTTGGTGTTTTTACATTTCCAGATCTGTATTTTGGTTGAAACTCCTGGGAGCCAAACTGAAATAAATAGGTTTCTCCTCTTGAGAACTCAACTAATTAAAACACACTGACTTTCTCATCATTTAGGAACTGAAGAGAAACTGGGACATGACCCAGAGATTCAGGAACACTGGACTGACTGGAGCAGCCACACTGTGCTCTGTGACAGCTGCTGGTTTCTCCGGTAACTTGCGATGTGCCTGTTAGAACACAAGGAGGCGCGGTATAGCCACAGTGCACCTCGGCAGCCAAAGAAAGCTGGTAAACTGAGGCAGGGAGGGTGAGGGCATGGAGACAAAACTTGGACCAAGTGAGACAAAGAAAGAAAGAGGTAGGAGGAAGAAAAGAGAGGGTGAAAGAGAGAGGGAGTGTCCAAGTAATGGATATACACACAGAGAGAGAGAGAGAGAGAGAGGGAGAGAGACAGAAATAGAGAGAGCGAGAGAGGACGTGTCCCCAGAGGATATGTGCAATAGCCGTGCAACAGGGAGCAATGCCTGAGAAAGTCGGCAGCTCCTCTCTGGATGAACAGCAGCCGCACTTTTTATTGCCTGCGGTGCCAGACTAGCAGCGGGGGAAACCAGCAGCTCTCTCCTGCAGGGGGACCAGCTGCAGTCAGCTGATGAGGTCTAAGCTCAGCTCCTGAAAGCTGCTCATGCCAAAATGCTAATTAGCCTTTTAATTTTTTTAAAAAGAACTGACTACCACTTCAAAAAAAATGGATTTAAAAAGTCAAAAGACAAAAAACCTCCTGTGAGTGTATAGAGAAGTCAGGGTAAGGTACCTGCTTTCAGTCCTCTCCCAGCTTCTAGGATTACATTTATTAGTTTGTCATGATTTAGTCACCTTAAAACAACTGCATCACTTCCCCACATGAATTAACTTTCAGAAATAGATTTTTCATTTTAACTTAAAGGTAAATGATGATTGCACAATGTAATTTCTCTATGGATCATTGCGTTAGTTCCCTATGAGCCTCTGCTATGTAAGATAAGTCTGCTATTTGTTGCCTGTGCTTATGAAGGTAAGGGAAGGCAAGGCAATGCATCTTTATTTATATAGCGCATTTCAAACCAAGGCAACTCAATGTGCTTTACATAAAGACAAAACATTTTTTAATACAATATTATAGAGGCGTTGCCGTCTGAACTATTCCTGAAAAGTTCTGCAGTAGAAGTATAAAATAATATACAAGTACCTTCAATTTGTACTTGAGTATACTTAGTTACATCCCACTGCTGCCAGAACTAAAACGAAGTATATATGCATTATTTTTTACAGTGCACATACAGCAGGGCTACTTTTTTGATATGGAGAGCCATTTTTAAATGTTCTTAATGTGTTAACAGTGAGCCATATCGGCATTGATCGCAGCGTCTACCGAGTCTGATTCGGCAGATATTCTTTCTGTGCAGAAGGCCATTAATACTTACCAGGCAGAGGCAGAGTAGGACGGGCAAAATTCTGAATGTGAGTCCATCAAACTACCGTTAATAACAGGATGCACACCTGCCAATGTCTGTGAAAGAGGTCCACTGGCACGCATGTGAGAAAGCACTCCAACATTTTCCTGCTTGCACAGTTATTGCAAGTGTGAAATTGGTTAAGCTACCTTGTGTCATCCCTGCTGTACAGTATGAGCTGTGACGTTCAAAATGGCAACCTCAACATGTTTCTTGCACTTGACACACAAACACGTTTCTATTGTTTTTCTGCTGCCTGCACCAGGAGGTCAAAAGTCAGAACAGTCACCATCGAGCCTGCAGGGAGTTGGGGTTTTGCTTAAGGTCGCTTCGGCATTGCAAATGTTTGTATATAGAGGGACTTTAACCAGTTGAGGACTAGTCTACTCTATACAGGGTTTTTTAAAATTGTACAATGGTTCTTAAAATGTATATTGTTTGCTCTCTTATGTGAGCGTAACAGACACAGGAATGCATGCCAACTTTGGGGCAGACACGTGGACACATTTGGGAGAACCAGAGAACTCCAAATTACAAATGTGGCCACAGCAAACCCATGGGAGGATGATGAAACTACCTGCTCCACTTGCTATATACTGAATGAGATGCCTCTCTCTCTCTCTCTCTCTCTCTCTCTCTCTCTCCCTCTCAGTCGCTCTCATGTCCTTCTTTTTCTGTCTCTCTTTCTTCACGCCTGTTCCTTTTCCAAAAACACACATATGCCATCACACACACACACACATGTGCTGCGGGGAAATGTAGTGTCGCCCTCACACACACACACACACACACACAAACACACACACATACACACACACACACACACAAACACACACACATACACACACACACACACACACACACACACACACACACACACACACACACACGCACACACACACACACACACACACACACATGTGCGCACACACCCCTGGGGGAAATGCAGCGGGACTTGGAAGCAGCTGAGAGGGTTTTGGCTTTCTATCTGTTTTTTTTTTTCAGTTTTGTGTGGTTGCATGTAAGATGTCCTATGGAAACCCATCCTCCCTTCCTAATCCTCCCTCCTTTCCTCCCACATTCTGCTGTCCCCCTTTCTCTCCTCTCTTCGTCACGCTTGCACCTCCCGCGACTCTGTCCATCTCCTCCCTCCTTCCCTCCATCCATCCTTCTGTCAGCTGGCAGAAGATGAGTCATGCCTCTAGCTGGAAGGCTAAAACTCTCTCTCCCTCTCCCTCTAAATATATCTTCTCTATACTTCTCCTCCCCATTCTTTCTGTTTCTTCTCTCACACTTCTCTCTCCCCTGTATCACCATCTGTTTCTCTACGTCTCTCCGCTTTGTTCTGTCGCTCTGCTATCTAAGCTCTTTCCTCCTTCCTCCCTCGTGTCTCCTGTGCTTTGCTTTCTGAAAGTCAGATTTATCAGCCATTTATGTTTCTATCCATCCATCTCCTTCTCTCTTTCTCTCTCTCCAACGGTGCACCCAGGCACCTATAAAAAGCTATTCTCACGCTCCTTCGTCTCTTTGCTGTGATGATGTGCACACTACACACAGTCTCCTCTTTACTCTCCCTATTTATTGGTACAGTACAGTTGTAATATGTCTATATATAATGGCTTGTATATATTCTTTGAACTGTAAATGTATTTATTGGGAGCTACTGATAACCTGACATTACATGTGTGAGTCAACATATTTAATTCTGATAAAGACAACAGATCAGAAGATTGTGTTGTTTCGTCTTTAAAAAGTTTCTGCCTCCCAACAAAAGGACTTGGATATCTGGTTAAAAAATATAGTAAGAGTCTAAACATGTTTGGCACCTAAGTGGATACAAAGCAACAGAGAGAGCTCTGGCTGCCCTCGATTGGCACTGAACTGGAACTGCGGGAGAGGCCGAGTCCCTGATCGGGAGGCCCACGGAGAAACCACTGAGGCTGGGCCAGATCCCCTGATTTCCCCCTGGTGCCCTGGAGCTCCTCTGGTCAAATTTTACTGGTCTCCTGATCCCTTCCTTGGAGAGACTAACACACTAACACACACACTCACACACACTAAAATATGTATAAATACATTTGCAAGCATACTCACTAACACACACATTTTTGCTGTCTGCCTTACTCACCATTATGCATCTCTCTCTCTCTCTCTCTCTCTCTCTCTCTCTCACACACACACACACACACATGCTTCCCTTATGCAAATTAATGTCAAATCAATTTCTCAACCATCTGGGTACAACCCTTCTCACACATGCACTCATACTCAACTAGCAAAAAGATACAAGTAAGGAATCTGCGCATACTTACTTAGACTAAGAGGGGGGCACACGTATGACATGATCACTTTCATCAGGGGATGAAGCTGCGCTGGTCTGGCCTGATTTACTGCTCGTCTCTGGATTGATTCATTTGGTCTATAAATCCCCAGGAAGCCTTGTACTGTGCTATCTCTCGCTCTCTCTCTCTCTCTCTCACACACACACGCACACACACACACACACACATGTAGATTCATTCGTCTGTCTTTCCAGCGCTCTCACTATCTCCCAACTTTTGGTTATCAGTACAAAGTTCTACTTCATCTTTGTCCATCTCTTTTGACATACACCCAAATCACACCTGCAAATTCATTTTTAGAAGGCAGGGCTGGTTATAGAGGTCAGTCGGATCTATGGTTGAAGTCTTTTAAGCTTTTTAGATAAACAGTAGAAGATGAAAACAATTGCCAACAGAAGACACTGAACTTTCTAACAGACTATCTCTGCTTTATTTTGGTTAAAAACAACAACAACAAAAAAAATACGGATTAGCTTCAACAGACAATATGAGAGAAGTTTTAAAGAAAACTTTTGTCTGGTTTAAGGTTGGACAAATCAACCTCCTCCACTCTGTTCGCACATCTGGTCTGTATCTTCACTGGAGATATATGATGTTTACACTGAGTCAATCATTCAAAGCCATTTCTACTTTTTATGGCTTCAACATTCCATCGAACCACAAAAAAAACGGCCATACAAGTCGTCTGTGATAGCAGCTTATCATGACTGATATTTATTGCTGTAGCAGTAATGACGGGAGCAAAGGAGGTATTCAGATGCTGTTGGTTAGTATAAAGAGCATCAAACAAATACAGGATTTTCATTTGTACTTTTTTTTTAACCCAAACCATGATCTTTTCCAAATCCTAACCGAATAGTTTGGATGATGTGAAACTGCTTCTATTTCCCAAAAATGCATCTGTTGCTGGTACTACCCGGCGGTCATCAATTAGGGAGTCACTGGCGAACAACCTACTGTGTCGATTTGTATGAGGTGTTAAGCTTTATTGAATGTCTTGTTGATGAATTTTACACATTTGCAGAAATCTCAAACTGACACATTTGGTATTTTTGGAAACTCCACTAGAATTTAAAGTAAAGGAAAAATCTTAAATTGCATAGCAGGAGCCAAAGAACATGTTCTCACATGGATGTGAAGGGTTTTGTCTATATTTGTCTCGAGTTTAAATTGACAGTATTTCAACAACCTCAGAAGAGACCACGCTTTTTTCTGTTTCTGTATCTGTTTCAAATCCAAGTCAAATGCATTGTCCTGGGTGAATCCAGCCTGGGAACCAGAGGAATCTGCTGAACTTGTGTTTCATTTGCTCTGGCAGACAGATTTCCAGCAACTTCAGATCTAAAGGGAACCATAACTGTTTATGTCACTGCTGGGCGGATTTAAGACTGTGACTGACGTAGGAGCGTCACGCTTTAATGTAGATACCGAACGTAACTGGCACGCTTTGTCCAGAACGGCTCTCCAGGCTCACGAAAGAGCAAACTTTCAAACTAGGCGAAATCAAGAATCTGTTACTTTATTGCCTATTTCGAATATGATTTCAGAAACATTTTAGCTTAGTTATACCTTCAGAAAGTTGATAAGGCCCTTTGGAAATTGAAAATGAACTGAGAGGTTAGACTAACACGCATTTGCAAATTACTCTGGTGATGCCAGGCTGGGGTGTGGCCCAAATCACAGAGGGAAAGCTTATTGAATAGATACTGCTAATCCTTAGATCATGCTGTGTCTTGGGAGAGGAGTCAATCGTTGTCTCCTTCAAACTTGACTCTGCTTGCTTTTACACTTGCCTTGAACTCAATCTAAGGGATCTTGCCTACAGTGGTAATGGTACATGCACGTCCACATAAAAAAAACAACCTACCTAGTGCCATTTCTGAGATGGAAAATGAGCAGTTTTTCACCTTCATGGTTCCCCGCACAAACACAGCCAAACGGAGAGTAAAACACAACCAGATAAGCACACACACACACACACACACACACACACACACACACACACACACACACACACACACACACAATATTCAGCCTATTCATGCCAACAGATGACAGAGCGCATTGAGAAAATGCCAAAATGCTGACTACTGAGGGAGAGAGAGCACAAGGCTGAAAAATCTCCTATGTCAGACTGCAGAGCTGGCAGAAAAGAAAAGCATTGTTGAAGAAGGACACACACACATACACACACACACACACACACACATACACACACACACACACACACACACACACACACACACACACAAACACACACCTAGGCAGTCTGTGTGGTTCAAAAACGGGAACAGGTCGGCAGTGGATAACACACACACATATGTACACACACACACACACGTTCAGCCTGTGAGGCGCTGTGGCGAGATGAGAGCACAGACGAGCTGTCAGAGAAAGGAACGAGAAATGAAAAAGGAAGAATGAGAAAGCAGGAAAAACAAGAGGTAGAGATAGATGGAAGGGACCTCTTGTTGTCTCCCTCTGCACGTCTGCTCTCCCGATTCTCCATCATCTATGTTCTTCTCTTCAGCCACTTACCTTTTTCTCAAGCCTCTCACCTGCCTTTTTCATTTTTTATCACACCGACTAATGCATCATTTCATTGTCAGAGTCATGCTGACTGACACCTCAGCGTCAGTGTCTCTTCTAAGTCCCATATTGTAAAAATTAAGATTTCCATGTCTTTTTTGATTATTAAGCAGGTGAATGTGCAATATAAATACTACTAAATATAAGTATAAAGTACTGCTACAGTCATTCCCCGGCTGCAGAAAAGTAGAGAGAGCAGATACAGAAAACCCAGAAATGCTGACCAATCAGAGCATACAGAGTTTTTTTCAGGAGAGGGTCTTAAAGAGACAGGCGCCAAAACTGAGTGTTTCAGAATGAGGGAGAATAGAGGTATATTCAGACAGACAGTAGAGAAATAATGTGTTTTATGAGCATTAAAGCATGTAAACATGTTTAAGTAAAAACTCAAAATACAAGTATGGACCTGAACATTAGTATAGTATGGAACCTGTAAGTGTTTGCTTGTTTCTTGTGGAGCAGTTTAAAGTTCAACAGTGATACAGGTATGACTGCTTCTTTGAGTTCAGACCCTCCAGCTCTCTGTTCCCCGCAAAAGGCCAGCACTGTCAAAATGGTTTTGCAATTTGTCATAGTTTGCCATAAGCTGAACTCAATGCAAAAGCTTAGCACAGATTTATTTTTGTCTGAGCGAGGGAATCCACTAATGCTGATTGGCTTCAGTCTGAAATGTTGCTGTTTGAATTCTGGGGGGACCAGGCCAGGATACTCTGTCAGAACTGTGTTAATTAAAGTTAATCGCTTTGGGTTCATGTTGTACAAGCTAGTTTTGAACGAGACCAACCCCACCCTAATAGAGACAGAGGATGGGAGGCACAAAAACAATAAGAAAACAGGGAGAAAGAGAGAAGACTGCAGAGGAGCTTTGAAGGCAGGCAGGCACGCGCACGCACATGCACACACACACAGGCACACACATACACACACACAAACACACACACAGGCCATGTTTCAGTGCTGTACAGGTGAAGCCCCGGTGAAGCAAGGAAACACCTGAAGGTACATAAAAAATTCAGCAGTGTACAGTGAGCAGGCACACAGACACACACAGACACACACAGACACACATAGACACACACACACACACACACACACACACACACACACACACACACACACACACTAAGTGCATCTCAGGGCATTGTTACAGTCTCTTTCTCTTCCATATGTTAGTGTGTGTGTGTGTGTGTGTGTGTGTGTATAGGAGAGAGAGAAGAATCTACAGAGTCATGGTAATATCCATTCAGGAAGGTGTCAGCTTTCAGGGGGATGTGTTGACACACACCCACGTAACCTTGGCAACCAGCAATCGCTGCGGGTGCAGATGAAGCACGCTGTCTAGGCGAGCAATTATGCAGTTAGAGCCCTCCCCTGAATCATCAAATACAGACACATGGAAGACACACACATGCACATGATGGGTCACATGGTGAGCAGAATCTTTGGAGAGGTTCTGGAACAATTTAGGGAGATGACAGACACACACACACACACACACACACACACACACACACACACACACACACACACACACACACACACACACACACACACACACACACACACACACACAAACACACTCTCTCTCTCTCCATCTCACCTGTTTCAACATCTTGCCTCTTCTTTTTCCATTTTTCTAACCTCCATTTTTCACATTAAAGAAACAGCATGTCTGCCCCGTTATTCCTCACTCTGCCTCTCTCTGGTACTTTCTCTAAAAATACTCTTCCTCCCTTTTCTCCGACCCATATCTACTTTTAACCCTCTCGCCTTTTTCCTCTCCCTTCCCTCACCCATTCATCCACTCCTCTCTCTTGCTCAGTGTGAGCCCTGGCTAAGGCCCAGTGGGTTTTCTAGGAGAGGTATGACACACCAAAACAACACACACACTACCGCACACACACACACACACACACACACACACACACACACACACACACACACACACACAAACACACACACACACACACGCACACACACACACGTAGACACACACAGCTGCGATATGAGGCTGACAGAGAAAGACAGATAGAAAACATTCATTCTGAGCAAGTACACACTAGCGCACACACACACACACACACACACACATAAACCCACAGACACAGACACACACACAGACACACACACACACACACACACACACACAGGTCATGCAGAGACAGAGACTCAGCTACTGCTGCCGAAGAGAAAGCCTGTGGCATAAAAACCTGCCTCCATCCTCCATCTATTTTTCTTTCTTTCTCTTATATCAGTCTTTTACTTTTCTTGTCTGTGATTCTCTCGCTGTACAGATGTCCTGCAAACGGTCGGCTGACACAGACATTAAAATGTTTGCTAATGACCGCCTACACAATACAGTCTCGCTGGCAGTTTTAAAGCCACATTCGCTAAGGTTTATTGTTCTTTTGTTTTGAACCCAGCAAACATAAATTTGTGAAGGCAAGTGCTGGCAGGGCCACGGGTCCGTGTACAGTTTGGTTTGACAGAACATTAAGGAGACAAGTCACATTATGGTTAAGGCAAAAGATGTTTTTTTTGTCTGCGACCCTGTTTAATCACAGAATGTTTGTCCGCAGCGAAACGACAAGCCATAGTACCAAACCAAATTTAGCTTGGAGCTTGTGCTAATCTCCCACTCCGTTTATAACTCAAGGTGCAAAATCATTATAAAGCTTGGTATTCATGTCAGGATCTCTATTTTGAAAATGCATGACACACTGTGCGCCTGTGTACCAAGGACGTAGGTGTTGGCAGCCACGGGGGACAGTGCAGTTAGCTGCTTTGATTTTGCCCTTGATGAAATTACAGGATATACGTTAAAAGCAGAGAGAGGGAGATCAAAAATAGTCACTGGACAATTTTAGTGGATTTGGGATGCTTTCTATTACTAGGCAGTTTTGATGCATTTTAAATGATTCAAATCCATCTTCAAACCAAAGATTTGAATGATTTTTACAACTGTGGCTGATCTGACCAATGTGGGGAGTTGATTTTTCATCTATTCACATGGTAACAGTTGCTGTTAGCATCCCTTGGCATCACTTTTTTATCAGTCTGGCAATCATGCAGTGAGTTTAGATGCAGTTTAAAAACCCGATTATAATCAGATTAAGGGCATACCCAGTTTCTCAAACACCATTTAAACACCATACCCCGGGTAAAATCGGAGTTCTCATACCCAAGTTAAAATACCTAGAGAACTCCTTCAGTACTCTGATTATTCCTCGCATGTAAACAGCGTTATCGCGTCTGCGCAAGCGCCAGGGGTTATTACTCCCCCTCGCCACTCCGTGGCAGTGGCTTTTGACCCGTAAATACAATAAACCAGGAAGCAACGGCGTCAAAACAATGTGAAAAAACAACAATAGAGCGTTACCTTTAAACCAAGGGAGGACTTTGCAACGGCAAGTAACATTACTACCAAGAAGACCCGTTTCGGTCGTAATTTTGTCCAAAAGTTGGCCTTTTGTGATTTGACAAATGGGAACCGGAAAAATAGCTGTATTCAGTCCAGCTGTATGTTGGTAGAACGCCACCGAATGTACCGGAGGAAGAGTTACTCGTCATTTTCCCATTCATGCCTTATGATTAAGGCCATTTCTGGGTTACTGAAGTACATGTAAACGCACTGATGTTGCTGATGACTTGACTTTTAGGCAGGAAATCTACATTGTCGGTTTAGGCAATAAAACTGCGTCGTTACCTTTAGGAAAAGATTGTGATTTTGGGTTAAAATGCTAAAGAACATATTGTAAGAAGGTTAACTTAAAAAGTTGCCGTTTCACATGGGTCAACTGTGTGAAACCCCTGTGTGTGTCAGTCGTTTTCCGGCTGCAATGACGGTGCAGAGACACTAATAGTGCAGATGCGAATGACCCAGAAACACTGACCAATCAGAGCAGACTGGGCTTTTTTGGGCTTAGGGCTTGAAGAGACAGGCGCTGGAATGGAGCGTTTCAGACAGAGGTGAATAAAGGTATACTGAGACAGACAGTGTGCAGATAATAATGTTTTTTAAACATTTAAGCATGTAAACCCGTTCTAGTAGAAACCCAAAAAACAAGTATGGACCTTTTTGTAAAGCAAACATGTTTATACAGTAGGGCACACTTTCCACATCCGAAAGGAAGACCATGGACCACTTCTGTTTACATATGAGCACCTAATTGTGTTATGCATGTATGGATATGTCCATGGTTTTGTAAACTGAGAATCTGGGATTTTTTTGTTTGCTTCTGATCATAATTAATATAGTTTTATTATAAAAATGGAAAGGTTCATTGTATTTGACTTTGCAAGATTATAACATCATTATTCATGCAAATAATGTGTATTTGAGAGGGAGGGAGAAGCTAATGTGTCCCATCCATCAGTTTGAGTTCAGGAAAAACAGAGACAGAAAATAGAAGCAAAAGCAGAGGGGCAAATAAAGGAGAAGGTCAAAAGACAGAGACATCAGTTTGGAAGAGGAAGATGGTAATGAAGAAACAAAGATTTTTGACTAAAAAGAGTGCAGCTTTGGAAGATCATTGCTTGGTTTGTCTAATGCATCATAATGGCTTCAGATAAACTTAGAGATTATGTTTTTGTACAAAGCCAGGACTTCCGTTGGAAACATGTTAGAAAGGGATCTATTAATGGCCAGTATGAAACAGAAGGGAAGATTACAGCGAGCAAAAAATGTGTAAATGGGGATCTGACGACGCACTGCTTTCAGACAGACTTGAAAATCTGTTCTTAAGGAGGAGAACGGAGAGGATGAGAGGAGAGTTTCTGTCAGTTGTGCTCTGCTGCTTCTTTCCATGTTAAAAAAGGCCTGTTTCTGCAGCTCCTCTTCCTCTCTGTTATCTTCACCTGATCACTGTCGGCTCTCTCTCTCCGTTTCTCATCAGCTCTTTCTCTCTCTCTCTCTCACCTTCTCCTTTACTCTTTCTCAACCACTCTGCCACACTCCACTGGCTTCAGCAAACGGCTCCCCTGTCATATTATCTCTCTCTCTCTCTCTCTCTCTCTCTCTCTCTCTCTCTCTCTCTCTCACACACACACACACACACACACACACACACACACACACACACACACACACACACACACACACACACACACACACACACACACACACAAAGATAAACATTGAGACACACATGTGCACACTCAGACCAGGGCTACTTTGGGGGCGAGAGAGGCCCACTGCGGGGATGGGGCATGAAAGTAACTTGGTCCAGAGTAAGAAAAACACACTATTCTTGCTACCTTTGCTGCTGTAATGGATCATTTCCAAGCTTTGATCCATTAAATGACCAATTAAGTACATATCTGATACATATAGCTAGGTATTAAAGATATAGGCCATACACACAGAGCCTAAAATAAGTTTTCAAGTATCAAGGCATAAGCAATGATAGATGTAAGACAACAGCTTCAAAGTAAATATTTTTGATGCTTTATGGAAGTCACATGAGAGAAGAGTCTTTTACAAATTGTCCTTGCCCCTTTTTTCTTTTTTTTTAAACTGTTTTTAGCTTTTTTGAAATGTTAAATTTGTTTTTTTACTGTTTACATTGGCTATTATTATATTTTGCATCTGTTATTGATGCTTTTGTTATGTGCACTAACCTATTTTGCTGCTGTAACACTGAAAATGTCCCCACAATGAAACTAATAAAGGCTTATCTTATCTTATCTTAATATATACATGGAGATTTAGTATTTTATTTATAGATCTTAGATTGTTTGTGGAGGGACACACACTCATATTGCAAGCACACATTGACACAAAGTCACAACCAAGCCAATAAAATGTGTTTAAATGACTTAAAATTGATTTTTACTTATTTGCTGTACATTGTTTCAATCATTAAAGGTTAAATATGGAGAATAAGCAGAACACCCCCATCTAGTGTCTCAAGATCATAGTTGCAACAACAAAATATAATTAAAAGCAGTCATGTTGCCAGGTTGGTCAGACCCTGTCCAGTAGTCCACAGGAGACCGGATTCTGTTTAAGCCTGTTGGAACCCTTTCCCTCGCACCATAAAAAATAGTATTGCAGAGGAGTTTGACTGACAGTGATGTTAGCCGTTACCGTTACCATTAGCCGTTACAGCTAAGTAAACATGAAAGTTAGCTTACCGATAAAGGAGTAACGTTGCCATTTGGGCGTGTGATTTAATGTCGTTGAACTCGTTTATCTCAGTCCATGGAGTGAATGTTTGGCCTATATTGACTCTGTTTTTTGCCCGTCTCCTGTCACTCAGCTGCTGAGACAAATAACGCAGCTGCAGGATTAGCAAACTCCATTTCACCCAGTGCCAGCCTACAGTAGCTGCACCAAACAACAGACAACACCGGCAACCCGCAGTGCCGGCCGCTATTGGCTGGTTAACTCTAAAAAGAATGTCATCGTCAAACTTGTCACAAAAATTTAAATATTAATTCAGACTAAATATACCGTAAATTTTAATGGAAAAGCAATGCTTTAATTCTGTACCCCTCAAAACACCCATTAAATATATAACTTTTAATAACGATTGTACAAATTCTACCTTTAACAATATCATTATATGTGCTGGGTTTCCTTTTATTGAATGCTTGTCGCCAGATTGTTAGGGAAATCATCTCAATATTTGACTGATAAAATGTATCTATTTTTAATTTGTTTTTGTTTTTTTAGCCTATAAAGTAGGCTAGAGGAGAGTGGATAGAAAGAAGCTGTTTACAAGAGACAAAGAACATTATTCTGCTCTGTGGCCGTTCAGGAGACATATTTCAACAACAACAACAACAACAACAACAAAAACAAAAACAACCACAATTACTACATATTCATGCCCAATAAGTGGAGTGAAAGGGCTTCTCCAGTTGGCTTCCCTGTGTTTCCTGTGTGGTCCGCTCAAAGGGTTAAAGCCCAAAGTGAACTGAATTGTAAGAAGTTGGTTTCCAAGGGAAACTGTTCGCACCGTTCCAGCTGAGGCGGGACAAACCAACCGCCTGACACAGGGGGGGGGTTAAGGGTGGTTCGATAAAATTACGAATTAATGCCGTACGACATCGCTTATTAATATTAACACACATATTTCCGTGTATTATTACGAACATGCGTCGCTTATATCACCGGTGTTTGATTTTTTAAAGTGGCTTTAACACAAACGATTAATACTATCACTTGCCTCCACCCCTCCCTTGCAGCGACAGTGCCGAGGCCCCTGCCAAGTCGGTTTGAAAAGAGCAGACAAAGGCTTTGAGCCCAGGACGCCCCTCTCTCTCTCTCTCACTCTGCCTACAAAGCCAACCTAGCTCTATCTTTTTCTGCTTTTTCTATCATGGAAATGTTTTTTAAGAGGCGGCGTTAAGCGTGTTTGGGTTTTTATTTTTTTACTTTCTTATTCTGAAATGTACGACCGTCTGGATCCCCGTTCGGCCGAGAGAGGACGGCTTTTTGTAGGTATAATACAAGGAAGCGTCGTCTGAGAGAGGGAGAGAGAGAGAGGGGGAAGGACTGACGCTTTTCCTCCTCTCCTCCTCCTCCTCCTTCGTTTCGCCCCCTCTCCTCTTCTTTTTGGCGGAGAGGAGTTGAGGCAGGAATAAACGCTTTTTTTGTTTTTCCTTTAAAAAAAAAATATTTTATGCATTTGAATCCTACTGCGCAACGAGACCGGATCACGTGGGGGTTGGAGAGAGTTGGATCGATTTTGCACAGTTCAATGTGAGAAAGAGAGAGAGAAACAAACAACTCTTATTTCTTTTCTTTACTTCTGTGGATGACTGGGACTGTTGATACTTTTGCATAATTGCAAGAGCAGGGGTAGAGGGTTCCTTTTTTTCAGCCTTGGAGGTGTGGAGTATTAATTCTTATATGCCTGGGGTTTGAAAAACAATGGAGACGCACATTTCGTGCCTCTTCCCGGAAATTTTGGCCATGATTTTCAGCTATCTGGATGTGAGGGACAAAGGCAGGGTAGCCCAAGTGTGTATCGCTTGGAGGGACGCATCCTACCACAAGTCAGTGTGGAGGGGGGTGGAGGCCAAGCTGCACCTCCGCCGGGCCAATCCCTCCCTGTTCCCCAGCCTCCAGGCCAGGGGCATCCGGAGGGTCCAGATCCTGTCCCTGCGTCGCAGCTTGAGCTATGTGATCCAGGGAATGCCTAACATTGAGTCCCTCAATCTGTCCGGCTGCTACAACCTCACGGATAACGGGCTGGGTCATGCATTTGTGCAGGAGATCCCATCACTGAGGGTGTTGAACCTGAGTCTGTGCAAGCAGATCACAGACTCCAGTCTAGGCAGGATAGCTCAGTATCTGAAGAACCTGGAGGTGTTGGAGCTCGGTGGCTGCAGCAACATCACCAACACCGGGCTTCTGTTGATAGCCTGGGGCCTCCACAGGCTCAAGAGCCTCAACCTGAGGTCCTGCAGGCATGTCTCGGACGTGGGGATTGGACATTTGGCAGGCATGACCCGCAGCGCGGCGGAGGGCTGTTTGAACCTGGAGTACCTGACTCTCCAGGACTGTCAGAAACTGACGGACCTGTCACTCAAACACATTTCCAAGGGGCTGACCAAGCTCCGGGTACTGAACCTGAGCTTCTGCGGGGGGATCTCAGACGCAGGGATGATCCACCTCTCCCACATGGCCTCCCTGTGGAGCCTCAACCTACGCTCCTGTGACAACATCAGTGATACGGGGGCCATGCACCTCGCCATGGGCACCCTGAGGCTCTCCGGACTTGACGTTTCCTTCTGCGATAAGATAGGGGACCAGACCCTGGCATACATCGCCCAGGGGCTGTACCAGCTCAAGTCCCTGTCCCTGTGCTCTTGTCACATCTCTGACGATGGGATAAACCGGATGGTGAGGCAGATGCACGAGCTGAGGACCCTGAACATTGGACAGTGTGTGCGCATCACGGACAAAGGGCTGGAACTCATAGCTGACCACCTGACCCAGCTGGCGGGCATTGACCTGTATGGATGTACCAAGATCACCAAGAGGGGACTGGAGAGGATCACACAGCTCCCCTGCCTTAAAGTGTTGAACCTGGGACTCTGGCAGATGACAGAGAGTGAGAAAGTGAGGTGATTGAAAATGTTAAGTTTTTTTGGTCTTTTTGTTTTTGGATGGGGACAAAGGGGGACATGAGGATCAGGAAGAGGGGGAATAGTTGGGCGGGTACATTTCTTTTCTTTAATAAGATAGAAAATCTCCCTTTTCCCTCCTGTGTGGCTGTGTAAGGTGTGCTTCTCCCATGTGACCAGAATTTTGTTTTTTATTTTTATTTTTCTCTCTGTTGGCCTTGCGGGATTTCAATTAGTGTTTGATATGACTTAATATTCTGCCAGGTAGGAAGCAATTAAACTTACTTTTGCTATGAGCTCATGAAAATCCCTTTTAACAGTTGTTTTGATCGTGTATCGAGTTTTAATATCTCAGAAATTCTGACATCAGACTGGAATCACTTGCAATGCAAAGCTTGTTACACACTTTTTTTTTTAAACTGACTTGCTTCCAGACAAAAAAATTCTTAAAGCTAAAGTTGTATCCACCCAAAGTTGCATCCACCTTTTCATTTAAAGCAAAGTGAGGTTTGAAAACTTTTATTTTGTCGTTTTCTTTTTTAAATTTTTTTTTACAGTGAGTCTGGATTCGAGACATTTACAACTAATCTCCGCTACAGCCATCACGCCTAAAAACATTTGGCTACCTCGTATGTGGTTGTTTTCAAAGGGTGTATACTGAAAGCGAGAATGAGAGACTGGGAGAAAATGTGCCTAAAGGGACTGTGTCTGCCCCCTCCCCCCATCCCTCCCTCCTCCATGAGCAGAGCTGGAGAAAGGAGACCAGGACACAATCTAACTACCTTTGTTAATTTACCCACATAAACAGCAACAATTTCTCAGAGAGAGAAGGAAAGAGAGAGACAGAGAGCTGTAAAATCTATTCAGATTTCGATGACGGCGCTTTATGCAAAAAAACAAAAAAGAACTTGTGTGCAAGAGCCTTTTTGTTAGTGTTCCTTAATTTTAGGGATAAAGTCCAACTTTTACGCCTTGTAGAGACGTGGTGTTTTCAAGCTTTGACCAATTTAAAGGAGGCAAGATCATCAGCTACCCTTAGAAGAAATATAGTCATCCTGTAATAATATGAGAGAGAGAGATATAGGAATATTATAGCACTGCGATGCAAGATAAAAAAAAATATGATCAGGCCGTTATTAAACGCAATATAGTGTGTTAAAGGGGTATTTTTTCTAAGGGATGCTGGTGGAAATGAATGTCAGTGGATGTTTTTCAGAGCGTCGTACTTCAAATTGAAGTGATTTCTATATCTTATACCTTTTATTGATCGAAAACAAATCAGGGTTTGTCTCATGGCTTTATTTTCCCACGTTTATGCCGACACAGGCTGCATTCATATTCATGTTGCTCTCATCGGTAAGAGAGAGAGGAGGGATATCTTTTTTTCCCTCCTCTTTTTCTCCATCTCTCCCTGAATAAAAATACCCTGAATCCATTTTGAGACATGCTTAGAATAAGGAGCAATCGATTATTTTTTCCTTCTCTCTCTCCGTGTCGGGTTACAAGCGGAATGCATCTCTTTCTCTCCCCATCTCTCTCTTTCTTTCTTTCGCACACACTAACACACACACATGCACACAGAGGCCTGTGTGCGCGCATTTTTAATGTAATGCAATGACCTGCTAGAAAAATTAATATACGGATGTGCGTCCTGCTGAACAAGCTGTGTGTGTTTGAAAAATAAAAAAGATGTACTGTATATTATGTGTTTGTAAAGAAGAAAAAATGCAGAATCCCAAAATTAAATTGTTTTATATTCTTACGGTTAAAACAATTAAAGATATTTATATAATGAACGAAAAGAGCGGTGTGGACTACTTTTGTAGTGTGTAGCACTTCATTGATATCATGCTGTCTGTTGCTCTAAGAATGTGAAAAATCTTACTTTCCACATGGTCATTTGACATTGTTTATTCCCACAAGACAGTTACGGTGTTGTCCTGCAATGATGTCATCCATAATCAGTTGAATTTAATACCATCAGCTTTTATTTCAATGCATTGCTCCTAATAATAACCACCTACGCATTTCTGAGTATTGTTCCTGATCAGTCCAGCCTTGCTTTTCAAAAGAGCTGGAACGAAAAGGACAAAAAATCTGTTGTGTTGTTTTATTATTTACGAGGAGATTCAAAATGGATGCTTGCCGTCTTGATTTGGCTGCAGTGTCTGTGTAATTAATTATCACCAGGGCATTTATTATAGGAAGCTGTTCTACCCTGCTGACTTTTTTAATCATCAACATCTGTTTTTTATCCTCAAACGCAGCAAAAAAAAAAAGGTGTTTCAACTCAACTGTTAGGGCAGTTTCGCATTTAAGTCTCAAAGGTTTCAAAGCGCAAGGTAGGTTAGGGTGTATTTGGTGGATTTCATGGTTTAAATGGAAGGTTTCGGGTATTAGTTTTGGTTATTTTTGCAGTGTGTTATTTCACGTGGCAGAGTTGCATCTGTGCAGCTGCATGTGCCGAGTAATGAGATCTAAAGTTAGTTAGAGCAGATTTCCCTCTTTTTCTGCTTCCCATCAGGACGTGTCCTGTGTGTGAAGTGACACACATACACACACACACACACACACACACACACACACACACACACACACACACACACACACACACACACACACACACACACACACACACACACAGGGTTGCCAGACCAGTCAGTAGCCATTGTCTGTCTTTAGAAGTTAGGAAGGCAGGTTTTGGTGGGGGATTTTTTTCTTTTCCTTCTCTTTCTCCTCCTCTTGTTCAGTCACGCATACCAGATCCTAGACCAGGCAGGAGACCCCCCCACCCACTGCTCCTTGACACCCCCCTACAACCACACCACACCACACACACACACACACACACATTTTAGCATTCCACACCATCATTCAAAGCATTTAAGCATTCTCCCTCCCCTGACTCTCTGTCCATGGGGATTTGGGGATAAAGGCCAGTGGAGGGATTGTTGACCACAGGGACAGCGAGAAACGGAAAGACAGAGGACAGAGAGAGAGAGAAGGAGAGAAATGAGAGAGGGAATGTCAGTGTTTGCTGTTTCTTAAGTTTGCTTTAGCTGACCTTTGGTCTTGTGCAATAACACTGCAATGAGTGCACACTGAGATGTGAAAGATTTGTCTGTGACATTTTGTGCCGCTTTGTCCCAGAAACATCTGAAAATGCGTTTGGAAACCACCGAAAGAATTATGTAGCCTAAACATTTGAGCTTTGAATGCATATGTATTTTGCCTATGCAACACTTTTTTTATTCTGGGTCTTCTAATGAGTACAGACAAATATGTGGTTAATCTTTATGTGAGTTGGTTTGGTCAAATCCTGAATGCTGCAGCAAGGCAACAAAGAAGAAGTAGAAGTCAAAGGGAAAGAGGTGTGACGTAATAAACTGGAGCTTGAATGCTGATAAATGAACAGAGAGGTGGGAGGCGCACAAAGTAGCTGATTGTTTCTTTATCATTTGACATTTGGGTCTGCAGACCTTTCCCGACAGATACAGGAGACTTTCTGTGACAAGGTCACATCACGTGTCTCTACAGAAAGGTCTGCAGGCTGAAATGTATACTGACAAAGATACAATCAGCTGCATTCAAATGATAATGTGATACTTTATTAATCCCCATAGGGAAAATCTCTTTTTGTCTGCCAACCTCCACAGGGAGGTCAGAGGTCAGGCTCAGCTACAGAACCCCACCGCTGGAGCTATACTGGGCGTTCTGTGTCTTGCTCAAGGACACATCAGCAGGGTGGAGGGGCGTAGTGTTTTTGCGTTGGGTCATCTTGGGCTCGCTCCCTTGCTGTTCGTTTGTGAGTTCTTGGAGGTGGCTGCGGGCCGCCTGTGAAGCACCGATTTAAAAAAATACTGAAACTCTTTTTTCGATGAAGCAATTCTCCCAGAGCAGTCTGTGAGGGGAATGCAAACTCGGCCCTTATTGTATAAGTTGCAGCCTCAATTTGCATTTTGAATAGAGAGAGCAGAGTGTGAATTAAGCTCTGGAGTTTCACTGCTGGGTGTTCAGCATTATGTGGTTACAGACCATGATATATCACTCTATTGTATACAGTGCAAGTTAACTTTGCATTGTGTGAAAAAGAACGGCGCACTAAGTGCTGAACACAGGTGCTTCCCATATTTCTATTACACAAAAATATCATTTGCAAGAAAAATATTACTGCGGATCACCAAAAGCTAATTTGTGGTTCATTTTGTTTTTTTAAAAAAAGGATTCTTTGAACACACGAGCACTGAACATTTGGTTATTTTACACTTCCATACTTCTCCTCTTCTCCTCTTTAGCACAGTTCCGCTTCCCTTTTTGTTTGAATTCACATCCAGTAAAAAAACACTTTCCTGCAGAGGAAGTTCAGTTATTATGGCTATTCCATCTGAATAGTTTAATTTGTAGTTTTCAGATTCAAGCGCAACATTTCAGCAGTTTCAAAGCCATTTACAGAAATGGAGCGATGACAAGGGATTTAGTACAATGGGCTTGTTCGCTGCAGGAGTTAAATGACAAGACTGATACCACTTTCATGTCTGTCCATTGACTATGAAGTTGGAGGTAGGAGATGATTAGCTTAGCTTAGCATGAAGACTCAAAACAGGGGGAAACAGCTAGCATGGCTCTTGTCCAATTAAACAAACAAGATATAGCAGATCATTAGTGAGCTTTAGTGTGCTGAAGCTTGCTGTTTCCCCATTTTTCAAATCCTAATGCTAAGCTAACTGGCTCCCAGCTGTAGCTTCATATTAACCGTACAAAAATGAGAGCCAAGCATGTTTCCTAAAATATCAAACTATTTCTTTATGACATATTACGCGTATGTAGGTGATTGGGGGATCAAGTCTAACAGCTGTATTATGTTTAAAGTCGGTTGTGGAGAGGATCCAATGTGTAAAAGTCCACATATGGAGATCAATCAACAACTAGAGGATGACACTGAACGCTGCTGTGTGGATAAATTCCCCAACTGATTGAGCAAGGCACTGCAAGGTTCAGGGGTTCATTTTCCCGGTGTAACTCAAAGGTTTGACTGTGGCAGCCATGCAAAAATGTGTGCACTCGCTGCACTGCAAGGAAGCTGGGATCAAAGTGCTCACCAAATGGTTTTATGTCAAGAATATATGGCGCGCTCAGTGTGATTCACTCTTCAAACCCCACATATACTGCCTGTCTGCATGATTGACAGCTTCCAAACAAGTTAATTCAAAAGCTTACAGGCACACAAATTAGACAAAGGCCCCGTATTTCTGCCCCATCTAGGTCACTAACATGTGTAACAAAACCATTTCATGCTATAAATGCTGCTTTTGCATTTGAACTTTGGTGTGTGAGTGAGAGTGCTTTGCGCCCGTAAGTTGTAAAAGTTGAACTGTGACTCGTCACGTTGTGCTCTGAACCACATTTCCTGTCAGGCTGAGAGGAACAGCAGTGTGTGTGTGTGTGTGTGTTAGTGTGTGTGTGTGTGTGTGTGTGTGTGTGTGTGTGTGTGTGTGTGTGTGTGTGTGTGTGTGTGTGTGTGTGTGTGTGTGTGTGTGTGTGTGTGTGTGTGTGTGTGTGTGTGTGTGTGTGTGTGTGTGTGAAAGAGAGAGAGAGACAGAGAGAGAGCTTTACTGCTATCATTAAAGGAATCGTTCACCATTAAAAGGGGAACTGGGGTTCTTCACAACAAAGCAGCAGCGATATTAGCAGTAGAGTGTTACTGCCCTCCCCCACATCTCTCTGTCTGTTGCTGCAACTCCTTGTCTGCTGTGTGGTCTGTCTGTCTGTCTATCTGGCCTGTTTTGGTCTCTGCCTGTCTCTTTATCTTCTCAATTTATTTCTCCCTAATTTCTTCTCTTTATCTCCACCTTATTCTCATTCTTATGGCGTATTTCCACTGCACGGTAAGGCACGGCTCTACTCAACTCAACTCGATACGTTTTTCTTTTCTTTTCCATCAGCAAAAGTTGTGGATAACCAGTAGTGTTTTTGTTGGTGCCAGCTCAGTTGAGAGTCCAAGCGAGCTGAGCCAATGATATAAAGTGGAGTTAAAACACTGCAGATCACTGATTGGTCAGAGAAAATCATCACTAGCACGATACGGGACATGCCGTGGCACAAGCCAAGCTACCATCAATAGTGCCCAAAAAATGGCAGCCTGCAAAACCATGTACACCATGCTGTACACTGCTCCCTACATTAATGCCGTTCACAAGGTGCAGACATTGTTGCTGATGAAAAGAGCCAGAGAGTGTCGCAACACCGCTATGCCGATCAGTTGAGAATCCCGCCAAAAATAAGGGGACACTACCTTTTCTCTGATTCAATACTTGTCTCATGTCC
Organism: Echiichthys vipera; assembly: GCF_963691815.1. Lineage (NCBI taxonomy): Eukaryota > Metazoa > Chordata > Actinopteri > Perciformes > Trachinidae > Echiichthys > Echiichthys vipera. Next base: position 11,058,989 of record NC_139845.1, on the reverse strand, counting down.
TTTTCCCCCTTTTCTCCCACTTCACTTCATGTCTTTCTCCTTCCTTTCATGCACATGGCCTCCATCTCCCTCCCTCTCTCATCTTTCTCTTTCTCTCCCTCTCAACATTTCCATTTCTTCCATCCTCCACCATGACCCCCTCCTTCCTCCTCTTTACGGCACCTGGTGTTGAGGTGTCGCTGAGGTACAGTAGACGGCTCTTTGAAGTCCCAGGGGCCCTCTGGGGCTGTGTGTGTGTGTGTGTGTGTGTGTGTGTGTGTGTGTGTCAGGAAACTTTTTTATCAGCAGTCCAGTCAAGAACATTTGGTGTTGCTTTTGATTTGGGCGTCTCTAACGTTGAAATGACCTTCCCTTTGCATGTGTGTGTACGTGTGGGCACTGTATTTCTTGATTATGTATAGCAGGGGGAATTTAAATCCATATTAGCCTACCTTTTATTTCTTCTCACCCAATCAAAACTATACTTTTCCTATATAAAATGATTTTGATTAGATTCTATGAGCCCTTTGGGATAAGAAAACACATAAAAACACCAGGTAATGTAAATAAAACTATAAAACACGATTATAATCACGGCAGGAGATATATTGTTTTGAGGCAATTCTGAGTAAAAACATGGTATGGTCATATTGTAACTTACGAGGTTTACAACTCGAACAGTTGGACAAAAGAAGGGGGAGGAGCAGAATAAAAAGCACCTCTGTCCTGAAGTCTGCTATGGTCAGCACCCAACCTGGAGAGAGAGAAAGAGAGGAGGCGGTAAGGCAAAGAAAGTAAGAAAGAAAGAATGAAAGAGAGAAAACCAGGGAAAGTGGTAAAAAAAAAACAGGGAAGAGAAAAGAAAAAGAAACGAGGGAGAAACAGAAGAGGTTGGTGTAAAAAGAGAGGGAGAGAAGGAGCGAGAGAGAGAGAGAGAGAGGAATCTGTGAGTCACTGTTTAACTGTGGGCTGCTAAAAGTCGGCTAGCCATGTTAAAATACCGTCTGGGCACACACACACACACACACACACACACACACACACACACACACACACACACACACACTTCCAAAAAACATAATTCTGCCTAAAATTTAACAATGGTTGGCACAGCACTCTCTCGCTCGCTCACACACACACACACACACACACACACACACACACACACACACACACACACACACACACACACACACACTCATACATACACACACACACACACACACACACACACACTCATACATAATAAAGGCAAAAATCCTGCTTCTGCGTCTCTCAGACTGCTCAACAGACCAGCTAATTATTTTCAGTCGGACACCAGGCACGCACACACCTCTGCCGCGCAGCCCTCAGAAAGTAATGAGCTGCTTTTCTACAAAGGTAGGAATTTAGGCAAAGGTCAGAAATAACTATTTCCATTTTCAGAAAGTTGAACTTTGCAGCAAAGGTGTAACAATGACATCATCCGACCCCAAAGTGATTAATTATTGATGATTTTTCTCTGAAGAAGAAGGAGGGTGATTATAATCCTTTCTTTCTCTAAAAGAACAATCCTTCTCAGAGATTGTATTGTGTTTTTAACTGCGGTATATGCAGCATAGCTCTCTCTGCGATCATTTTCACCAACATGTTATTTGAAAACAGCATATTAATCTGATGATTGATTTTTTTTGATACTGTATAAGTATATTAAATATTAGAAAATACTGTAGTGTAAAAAGTGGTGCTTTGAGCTAAATGCTAAAATCATGCTAACTACAACAGCCACAACAACAACAATAAAAGGCTGATTATTAGCTGGTAATGTTTATGCTAATCATCCTATGTTAGCGTGATAGCAGGCTAACATTAGCTAATTACCTCTTAATGCAGAGTACAGCTGAGGCCGATGTGAATGTCTTTAGTTTTGCAGGTATTTGGTCATATACCAAGGATGCAAAGTTATTGCAATTCATTCTCAGGGGGACAGAAATGTGTGTACGACATTTGAATCCATCCAATAGCTCTTTAGAGATATCCCTGAAAGCTAAAAATGTCAACCTCATGGTGGAAAAGTCAAAGGATCACCAAAGTCAGTAGGCTTCATCCTTAGTGCACCATGAATGTCTGTACCAAATTTAAATGCAATCCATCTGATAGTTGTTATTTATTAAAACATATATTGAGATATGTCAGTTGACTCTTGGTCATTTTGGTGGATTGACCAACAGGCATTGAGTTCCATTGCTAGCATGGCTAAAAACCATTACCCACTGCGAGGTATGTGAGCCTAAAATGACTTCCACAATTGTTTATTTTTGTGGGAACAACAGTCAAAGATATTTTAAAAAAAGACAAATTTTTTACATTTGAGAAGCTGGAACCAGAGAGCATTTAAACATGATAAATAACAGATTAATCACTAATCAAAATTGAATTGTTTCAGCACTACTTTGGTGCATTTTCCATCATGTCTAGCCTAGAGAACCCTTTACTCATCGGCTCCTCTGGATGTTCAACTGCTTATTATCTTATCAGGTCATTTACTGCTGTAGGCCTTTTGCTCATTAGGTAAGAAATGCTGATATTAATCCATGTTGCACGCTAGCATCACAGCTGTATAAGTCCTCGAGATTTTACTCTCTCTGTATTAGCCATGATAGAGATCCCTACACTTTAACATTTGTGCTATTAGTATCAGCCATGTTGCTCAAGTTGCATTTTATACACCTAGAATTAGCCGTTGCGTGCAGCGTTGCCTGATCAATTTTGGATCCGGGAGTTTGGATGGGAAAACAACACACTAAATCTTTCATTTGAAACCACGAGACCCTTTTTCATTTACAATAAAACCATGGACAATGTTGCTGAATCTTTTATAAAAGCCTCAGCAATTACAAGGGGAGAGAGAATTATGCAGCATGTGATGTTGACTTCTGCTCCATATTCCTGCTTCATTCGACAGTACCCAGCGGAGAAATACCGGATGGACAGGGGGAGAGAGAGAGAGAGAGAGAGAGAGAGAGAGAGAGAGAGAGAGAGAGAGAGTAGGGGGATGGCATGTGGGTTCTTTTTGGGTTTCTTTGTCTCGATGTGAAACCACGTGAAGCTCTGACAGAAATGTGACAGATTCCTGCAATGTCAAAAACTGGCGGGCTCGCACCCATTCTAATTTGTCAGGTGAGACAATGTTTTGGTAGCGTGGGAGGTGTGGTGCACTTGTGTGTGCTTGTCTTCCTGTCTGTGCCGGTGTGATTGAAAGTGTATGTGCATAATGCATGTACGTAGACACTCAAGTGGTGTCTGTGCCTCTCTGCTGGCTCTCTGTACCTTCCTGTCAGTTCAGCTTGTCATTCAAGCATCAATAAAGAGAAACTTTTTCCTTTCTCCTTCACTCTGTTGAAAATTTGTCATGCCTTTCTCAAAATGGGCAGAAACGGAGACAGAAAACTGCAGCAACAGTCGAGTGGGGTTTTACATCACGTTTGACAGGAAATGCTGCGCAACGGAACAAAGAGATTTCAACACGTTAACAAGGAGGATTTTTCAGGGCTTTTTGTGTGTGTGTGTGTGTGTGTGTGTGTGTGTGTGTGTGGGGGGGGGGGTAGATGTAAGTGTTTGGAGGGCAACCGTGAAAAGAGCAGGTGAAAGGAACATGAGAAAGGAGCTCAAGTTGGATTCCTGACTAGACCGTTGGACTAACTTCGCTCGATAAAACAAACCCCACATTGAAAAGGAATAATAATTTGCTGATGATACAGCAACGTTCACTTGAGATATGTTGTGAGTCGCTTACTTGGTTTCTGGACGAGAGCTAAATGAGAAGATTGATTCCACTCTGTCTGTACCATACTGTTTATAAAGACGGATGGCCTAGAAGAGAGTAACACATGAGGCCACGCCCCCATTCCGGTGAAAACAAACCGCCAGCTTTGACTGGTGGTAAATACCAACCCTCCTGTAATTTGTCCGGATTTCGCCTGTTTTACATTAAACTGCCTGGAAACCTCTTGCAATGACTAACGTTAGTCAGTTAGAGAGCTATATGACGTCATTGCAGAGCGATGATCGTCATATGTAAAAAATGTGAGAGTTAGGGAATGTTTGTCCAGTTTACCGGATGAGAAGTGGTCACACCTCCAGAGGTGACAAACCCAGACATTTATTCCTACCCCATTGAGTCCCCAGGTTATGCAGGCCTATGACAACGATCCCTTTCTCTGTTGTTAATATACTGTCGTTTAAGTAGGCTATGTGAGGTTGAGAAATTACTGTCTTTCTCTGATCACTACTTTGCAGACTCTGGTTTCAAAATTACGAAATGCCAGCACCAGTATATAGGATATTTTGGCTTCACATTTGTACAGTGGGAGGAAGTGGAGACGTTCTGTCCATCTTTATATACAGTCTATGGTTTCAATATGAAGCTACAGCCAGGTGATAGTTGGTGTAGCTTAGCACTGGAAATGGGGGATAACAGCCTGACTGGTTGGTTACTCTGTGAGTTAAAATCTGATAAAGAAAACCGACTCAAATTTGACAAGTTTTCATGACAAGAACAAATCATTTTGCCTAGTCTTGCATAGCCAGCATCCACAGTGTCAGCGCTTACATTACCTTATCATTCTGGTAAAAAGGGAAAACATTCTGGCTTGTTAGATTTTCTTTAAACCAATCACATACATCTTCGGTGGTGTTAAGCTCCAGATGCCATGATGACGAGCTTTATCCCAGTACTGTACATCCCCTAAACTAGACTAAAATTGGCTTAAATTAGGAGTAATTATATACAGGGAAATAAAACAGAAAGCTCCTTAGACAAAAGCCACAAGTATTTGCGGTGAAATTGTTCCACATGTTGTCATTTAGACCAAATATATAAATAAAGTAATATATACTCGTGAATTAAAGGAAATATGAACTTGTCCGCATGGACCGCACCTGCAGTGTATTTGACTGAGCTGGCGGGTCACTTTCTGTTCAATGCAATTAACCCACGAGGTGGACACTCAAACCATAATAAAATCCACATCAGTTATTTAATATTCAATCTATAAAGGCATTATTGAGACAGAGTAGCGCTCTTATCTGGCAGTAAATGAATTACAGTTTCAATTTGCATGTTGAGCGAATTGAAGTGAAAGTGCCTCTGACCCAGAGTGTCCACCAGAGCTGTGGTGTGCCTGCTGATAACCAGGCTGCCGATTCAGGATTTGGCAAAAGGTAGATTTTCCACTTACACAAACATAATAACCTATTCTGTTTTAATGCTGGATTTTTTTCAGAAGTTTTTCAAGAGCGGCACTTATGGAAGCAATACTGGGCCGTGAGAATCGAATATATCTACCTAATTGTGAAATAAAAATACATAAATATGTTGGAAATTCAATAATGTAGAGCACTGAAATATTGTACTTAGAGATTCATGTTTGAATTCTGCTTTTTCAGTAATTCTAAATTGAGCATTTCCCAAACCTTGATATTGTTTCATATAATTCTTTTTAATGGTTCCACAGCCTCAGATAGAACATTTTAGTTTCAAATTCAACTAAAAACTATATTCAATTTCCACAAATGTTCTTTTTTTATATTTAAGAAATGCCATATGCAATCACTTTCTGGTCAAAATCAAGTCAAATATCAAGATTAAAGGCATTTAGAAAGTTCAAAAGACAGATATTTTCAAAAATGAATTGTCCATTCAGACCATGTAAACCCAGAGTCATTATTACAGTCTTCCTTTGCAGCCATATGTGTGTTTTAATTTCTGACCGTTATTTTGCGCATACAGCATACATTTAATGCAGCACATGAGCTGAAGGCTGATACATTTATAATCTACATACGCCAACAGCTGAACTTTCCTCTCCATGGAGCGGCACAGAGCTCATCTTTCCACTGCTGCTTCGACAGATGTGATCAGACTTAAAAACAAAACCCTGCTGTAGCAGGTGTGTTTGCTACTTGAACGTAGCGTGTCTCTAATATTGAGTTGTGGTTGGAGAGCCAGACCTGACCTGAGAAGTGTGAACTCGGTCCTTCACGCAACCAGCCTTCACAATTCAAACAAACAAAATAAACCTGAGTTTGGATACAAAGAGGAGAAGCGGAGAGAAGAGGTAGGACGGACAGAGAGAGCAAGGAAAGGATGCAGTGACATATTTGATTGTAGCCTTAAAAGAGTGAAAGAGAAACAAGTGAGACAATTAGTGTTAATGTGAAAAAGAGACTTAAATACAAACGAAAAGAGGGAAAGAGACATTGGAGAAAGAGACATGGGAGTTGAAGTGAGAGAAGATAAAGAGAGAAAGTGAGGATGGAATACAAAGAGGGTTTATGTGTGTGTGTGTGTGTGTGTGTGTGTGTGCACCAGGTGTGTATCTGCCATCCCCAAGGTCCTTCTAGCTGTCTTCTCCCATTGATTAGTTTATATTGATCTGGCCTGGCACATACACTCTGACACACACACACACACACACACACACACACACACACACACACACACACACACACACACACACACACACACACACACACACACACACACACACACACACACACACACGCTAGCTGCATGGTTGACTTGATTTGGCCGGGCTTTGACACAGTGGACACAAGGGAACATTGTTAACACACATGCAAGCCTGCACACACCCACACACAATATCCTCCCATCATTTTGCTCTTAATACGACAATCATCTTCTCTCTGACACACACACACACACACACACACACACACACACACACACACACACACACACACACACACACACACACACACACACACACACACACACACACACACACACACACACACACACACACACACACACACACACACACTTGTCAAACACTGCCTATTTGCTCTTGAGCACTGGCTGTTTGGTAAACAGGCAGGAGAAACAATGAGAATGTGCGAGACAGACTGTCAGTAGAAAACTCAGTGTCTTGTACGTCCCTGATAAATAAATCTCGTCTGTTTCTCATCAAAGAAAGTTGTTTGATTTTCTACCAACTGCCCCATTTGACAGTGTGTGTTATAGATGTTACAGAGATCCGTTTAGCCTGGATGAAGCTAACTCTAAATTTAAAGCAGCTGTAATCAATATCTTTATACTAACAATGGATCACATTCTGCTTGTATGTGAAAGGGTTTTTCTGTTGTAGTGACAAACCTCCCAAATGCTGTCATGCTTTAAATGCATCACTAGCTCCGTGCTGCCCGCAACTTCACTCTCACTGCTCTCATAAGCCCCTTTCACTAAGCCCGGGGGAGCTATGTGAGAACACAAACATCCGAATCAGTTTGACCGATTGAGCCCATGTGTGGATAGCGAGCGAGTGAGCGCGTTAATAACATTTCTATCATGCGGCTCCATGAAGCTGGAAGAAAACAAACATTTATTTCATATCTCTCTAAAATCCTATGGAGTTGGTAAAGACCAAAGAGAGAGCTAAAAGGAGAGTGATCATTGAACTTCATCATGGGATAATGCTAATGTTGTTCCCTATCTGCTGGATGTGAGAATAGGCAACTACTTTCCACAGCCCCCAAGACGTCAAAAGATCCGATATCACATGTTTCATTTAATTGAATTTTTACGATTCGTTTTTGTGTCACATGTTGTTCTGGAGCTTTCGGGTCACAAAACATCAGCTGTCATTTACTGTACAGACAGCTGCAGCAACAGCAGCCTACAGTAGCAGGTTGGTGACTGGAGGGTCAGTGGTGCAAAACCCCAGACTGTCTGGGAAAATGCATGTGATGTGAATGAGTTTCCCCTCCTTCACGTCAAAGAAACATACAGTCAAGTCAAGGTGCCCTTGAGCAAGACACCTCACTTACAACTGCTCCTGAGCTGCTCAGTGGCAGACTGTGTTTGTTCAGCTCCCAGTGTGACTGCGTGGAGCTGTGTGAAGGTGAAGTGCGGCGAGGCTCACAAAGAGTACGTATGCTTCTTCTGTCTTTACAATGATGAGAAGGAGAGGAAATAATGTGAAAAATAACCTTCAAAATAATCTCATCAACAGCCCTCTAATGAGGAGGTTTTACTTGTCGTGACCAGAATGATGCATGATGGGACCTGGTGGCAGGCGCCCTGACACATTATCAATATGTATACACCACATTTATATACACCACACACAGATACAGTCTCACATATTCTTTATATTTGTCCGTCATCCAGGCTCTATGCTAGACTTCTTTATTCTCTCTTTGTCTCTGAATCAGAAGAAACGTCACTGTCTGTCTCTGCCTTTAGTCTTTTGTGTGCATGCAGACACACATACAGTACGTGCACAGACACACAAACACCTGCACCCACACACACACACACACACACACACACACACACACGTACACACATTCGCAGCCTGGCTTCTGCTGCTGTGATGGCGCCGAGCTGTCAAAACATCCTTGCTTTCTCTGCCTCTCTCTCACCAAAGCAGCCTGACTGAGCTTGTCTATGGAGGTTCACAGAGAATGCTGTCTATCCACCCTCACTCTCACTTTCTTTTTTCCTCCTTTATTCTCCACCTCTCCTACATTTGGGTATCTTAACATCTTGATATTTCTTTCTCTCATGTCTTGCTGTCTTTTGCCTACACAGGGATCTGCATAATATATATATATATATATTTATAAAGAATTCTTTAATCTGTGTTACTCTTCTAGTGTATTAGGCTTTCATTCAAGATGTGTGAACTAAATTCTTAATGTATAGATGTTTATAATAGACCATATTGGCTCTGGTAATGCCATGCAAAGGCAGGTTAATCCAGAGTTAAAGGGCGCACTCACACTGTCCATCCATACCGTGCCCAAGCACGTTTCACGGCTAAAGTCTAATTCGTTTGACCAGTGTGAGTGCAACCGTACCGCACCTAGCAGCGGTATGCTTGCCGGTCACGGCCCGCTTGGAAGAGGTGGGCTTTTGTAAAGCACGTTTGCATATGTACAAGCACGAGCAAGCGCACGTATACGAGCAAGAGCACGAGCACGAGGCCTACGGCGGTTCTGACGTCATTTTATGTGCGCCTCTTCGGACATAGAAAAAAGAAGGACGGACCATGCGCTGACATTTAAAACAATGGCGGTGAAAGGTTCACGTTGGTGTGATGCGGAGGTGGGGTGTTTACTGCAGATTTGTTCGGATGAAAATATTCAAAAACAGTCGACAAGACGCACAATAACTCCAAGGTCTATGGGAAGATTTGTGAACAAAGCGACGCATCGTGATGACGTCAATCAATGCGTGGGACGTGTTACGGCGTGATGACGTATAGGCAGCAAGAAGCATTTGCGCGAGGCCCAGGTAGTGTGAGTACAATCGGGCCTGGGGCGCGGGGCGAAAGGGAGGGGGGACAAGTACCCTAAAGCATGGGGCACGGTACGGATGGACAGTGTGAGTGCGCCTTAAAGGTCCTATATTATGCTTATTTTTAGGTTCATACTTGTGTACTATGTGTTTCTACTCGAACATGTTTACATGCTTTAATGTTCAACAAACACATTCTTTTTCGCATACTATCTGTTTGACTATACCTGTATTCACCCTCTGTCTGAAACGCTCTGTTTGAGCTGTCTGCTCTTCCCCGTCTCTGCTCTCGGTGTATTTGCACCGTCATTACAGCCTGGTAATATTCTGCTACAAGATTCACTTTCCTAAATTTTTCCCAAGATCAAAGACACAGAAAACACATCCCGTCCTGTCACGTCACGTGCCAAGAAAAATAAATCAATTTGTTGCGCCCAGTTAGTGTAAAGTAGAGTCGTGAATTTATCCCACAAGAGAGAATTACATCAACAGTTTAAGAGAACATTTAAAACATGGTATTGGTATGCCAAAATATGTTTCTGTCTTCTTCCTCTCTACTGATCTGTAACTCTCACACTCACACACACACACACACACACACACACACACACACACACACACACACACACACACACACACACACACACACACACACACACACACACACACACACACACACACAAAGCTGTGTGTTTGGCCTGCAGGGTGTGCACAGTGGGGAGGAATCAACCATATGGCAGACATGAGGACAGAGCCGAATCTGGCCCGTACACATGGTGTGTGGCTGTGCTGCCCTGTGTGTGTGTGTGTGTGTGTGTATGTGTGTGTGTGTGTGTGCGTGTGTGTGTGTGGGTGTCGCTGAAGGCAGCCTGCACTTAAATATATATCAGGGGCAGTGGTTGCCTAAAGGTGTGTGGTTTTCACTGGAAGGCTACCAAACGAGTGAATGAAAACCACTCTCCATTCTCTCGCCAGCTACTGTCACTGCACCCTTGAGCAAGGCACTTAAGATGCTACTGCACAGCATAACAGCCTAAATGTGAATGAAGAAGTGATAGTAAATGTGAAGCAGAGCAATATTAAGTAGGACATATTCCCCCTGAAGGATAACTCAGGTTGGCTATCATGTGTTAATGGCAACATTTTACTCACCAACGTAAATGGTGATCTGGGCACAGGGGGAGACCGGGGAAGAAACGAGCACAGTCCGGTGAGCAGACAAGAAAACAACTCAGCAATCATGGGCGCAGATACCGAGGGAGACCCTCGGAGCCCTGCTTAATATATGCCCCCTCCTGAAAAAGCCCAGTCTGCTCTGATTGGTTTTTGGGTCTTCCCTGTCTGCACTCTTGGAGTCACTGCACCATCATTGCAGCTGGGAAATGACTGTAACGGCACTGTAGCAGCACTTTATACCTATATATAGTTGTGACATCACAATCTCATGGAATTCCTGACGGCTCGTCTAAATGCACAGTTCCTGAATACGAGCTGTGTTCATTTCTCTGTCCACTGAGCGCTTTAATACATTCACAGTATTTATATAGCCTAGCACCTCGACCTGCTTTATAGTTAAAATTGAAAAAAAGGTAATCTCACCTTTGACAATGGGACCTTTAAAATCTAAGTTATTTAAAGCAATTCTTAAGTCCCATTTACATTTAAGTGTGCCATACGCTTATTAGGAGCGTTTTAAGATTAGAAAAGAAATGTGTCATATTGCCAGAAAGGTAAGAATTGCTTTAATGCAACAATATTCCAGCATTTTGAGATCTGTATGCAAATTTATTTATAAAAAGTGTTTGCAAACACATTTTTTGTTTATATTTCAACAACTGCCTGTGCTTATTATTGGCAAATGTAATGATTTTGGATTTAATTATATGTATCAAAGGTTTTTAAAAAAGCAAGATATGGATTGTATACAAGCTTACGTTACACAATAACATTTGTTACGTCTTGTGTGTGTGAATGAGGCAAGCGTGTATGCGTGTGTAATGTTGAAATATCTCTCATGTCAGTGAGCAGAGGAGAAGTGTATCCATGTCTGTGTCATTGCATGCCACCTTCATGAAAACATGCATGTCATTTAATTGTATGTGCATGTTTGTGAATGTTGTGTACTGCATGTGAACACACATTGATTGCATGCATGTGAGAGCGTCTTGGCTCGTGGTGGTTTTGTCAGTGCATGAAAATAATTCATTCATGTTTCATTCTGTGTGTGTGTGTGCGTTGAATACAGAGCCATTTGTGTCTTGCATGCATGCTCGGATAGATACTCTTTGCTTACATGTGTAGCTAAAGGTTAAGCTATCCTGTCTGTATCTTTGAATGCTGAATTGTCTGTTTATGTTCTCGTCTTTCTAACTTTTATGTCTCTCTAACCCTCTTCTTCACCCTCAATCCCTTCTTCCTAGCCATCTCCTCTATATGACTCCCCTAAATATATGTGTCTCTTTATCTTTTCTTTCTCATGTCTCTTGTTTGTGTATAGGTTAAGTGTTCATGCAGTATTTCTCACTCTGTGTGAGTGTATCTCTCTGTGTGTGTGGGAGGGTTTTTAAAAATGCATATATTCTATAAGAGGGAGGAGGAAACAGAGCGTGGTGAAAAGAAAAATACAGCATGTGTGTGTTGTGTCAGTTAAGCTGACATCTGATCTTGCTGAGTATGGTAAAGAAGGAAGTGCTGAAAGTACTGTGTGTGTGTGTGTGTGTGTTGTGCGTGTGTGTGTGTGTGCTTTTTGTCCTGTATGTGTCCTTTTTTCTGTGTGGGTGGTAAGAGGAGGGAGTAAGGGAACAGGGTGTGTGTGAGTGCACTTAGTTTAAGTGTCAGCATGGCTAGTGTATGTGTGTGTGTGTGTGTGTGTGTGTGTGTGTGTGTGTGTGTGTGTGTGTGTGTGTGTGTGTGTGTGTGTGTGTGTGTGTGTGTGTGTGTGTGTGTGTGTGCATGTGTGTGTGTGTGCGTGTGTGTGTGTGTGTGTGTGTGTGTGTGAGAGACACGTAGGAAGAAAAGAGGGGGAGTGAAACAGAGGCTGAGAGATGGATGGCAGAGAGAGTGATGAGGGAGGGAAGAAGCCAAAGAGGAATGAAGGAGGGGGAAACTAGGGGAGGATTTGAGTGATTGGTAATAAAAAGAAAAGATGGAAAGAAGTCAGAACAGATAGAGATAATTTGAAGCAAATGCCTGATTTTCTTTATCCCCTTCAATGTTATTCCAGTTAATGTTAAGCATTCTCCACAACAGCATACATGTTATATGTGTATATGTTATGAATGAATGTTGAATTAAAACTCTTTTCTCTTTGTTAGAAAATCTGTCTCTCAAGAGCTTTTCTGACAAATAGACTGGTTTGATCAACCTCAAACACATTCACATTCATTTTCACACACACACACACACACACAAACACACAGGCACACATGCGCACACACACACACACACACACACACACACACACACACACACACACACACACACACACACACACACACACACACACACACACACACACACACACACACACACACACACACACACAAAACCTGACTTCAGGCTTCTCTAGAATTACATCTACAAGCAGCAAAAGTCCTATACCTGTCCTTGCGTGCATTTTATGTTTCATGCTTTGTGTCCTTGGTGTATGGTAACATCAATAGGTAAGTGTCTCACTGAAGGAAATATATCAATATTTTATTTAATAACTGCTGAAAATGCAAGATCTTCAAGCGAGAAAGAGGCGAGAACGGAGGAGCTCGGCTGTAACAAGAGGGTTGAAACAACTGAATACAGATCCAAAACCAGAGTCTGGAGGCAGAGCAGGCGTAGCAACACTGACTTTGTAAAAGGGCAAGTTTACAGTTGTCACTTTAAGAGGGGGTCAGGTGGGTAAAAGTCAGAAGGTTGGCAAGGAGTCAATCAGAGCAGCAAGACAACAAAAGCATCTTTCAAACATGCACTGCAAATCTGAAATTACCTAGACATTACTCTGAGGGAACGCAGATGTCCAAATCAGTTGGATCGGACATTTTAACAATCTTTACCCTGCCAGCTCCTTAGTACACAGTATATGCAATGTCTGATTGAGCCCATGTGTGTTGATGATGTTTCTATCATGCAGCCTTTGCAAAATCAGAAGAAAACAAACCTGTAGGGTGAAGATGAATATCTGGAATTAGTCCCTCTTGTGTGCTGCACGTGTGAAAGGGAAACTGATTTGTCGGACATTGTCTCAGGTTCATATTAGAAAACAGCTAAAGCAACCGATAAGAACCTTATAATGTTCAAAACACGGATAAAGAACACAGTGATAAAAGAGGTAATCCAGGGTCTTTTAAGGAATATAAAGACCACGGCACCCACTGCCGCCATCTTGAAATAGATCGGGAAATACACATGTGTTGGACACCAGGCCCCGTGTACCTCAAACCAGACCGAATGGACCTATAAGGAATGATTAAACATTGTGCATCCACAAGACTGGTACGAGTGTACGGACTGGGCGTAATCGTGGCTTACAACCAAGGGAATTCCTTCTAATGAGGTAACGAGCAGACAAGGCTAAAAAAGAGTGAGGTTAAAAAAGTGGACTAAGAAGTGAACTAAATTAAACTAAAGTTTTAACATTTGAAACTGTCTTTCTACCTCTGCATGTTGTCATCCATCAGACAGTTCACATCCACAGTGAATGACAAAGAACATTTCATTGTGTCTCAAACAAAGTTGTTGCTTAGCAATCCATCATTAGTCTAATTTGCCTAATCCCAACACAGCTTCTCAGATGTGACGGCACACAAAAGGGACTTGTGGTTCTTTGGCCTCGGCCAATAGAAGATCTGGTGATGAGAAACTGCCTCAGTATGATTCAAATGAAGTCTGACTGTTTATCTAACGACAGAATCAAGGATGGCTGCTTCTGACAATTAGTATAACACCAGGCATGTGAAGGTGAGAAAGCAGGATTTTAACTTGAAGACAAAAAATGTGTGTCCTTCCACAGACAGCTACAGCATAGATTTTGATTTTAAGTACAGCCTCAAACCAATCCCAGTTCTTGTGGTCTACGTCATAGCCTACAGTGGATTTGGATTTGCTGTAGCAGTAGCACCACACAACCATAAATCAACCTCAGGTGTCCTGTATTTACACATGGGCTGATGTGGGAATGAAGAGCAGCTGTAACTGGGTCAGTTGACGGGCTGATATTTGAATCCTAAGGAGACAACTGATGGGCAGAATATCGACCGACATGAGCTGTAAGTGTGCAGTAATTAAACAGTGGTGTTAGATAAAGAAGAAGGGGAGTATGACGCAGCTGTTTGTCCATCATGCACAAGTATATTGCTGGGATGTGATTATCTGTTAAGTAAATAATACAGGTCAGTTGTGCTTGAGTGCTGAGTTACAATAGAAGCCATTGTTAAAATAGGATTTATGTTAAATACAGTCCGTATTCTTGCCTCACTTCTTCATATATCCTGAGCTTAAAAAAGGACACAAAAGACCCAGAGAACAGGAAGCTCTTTGTTAGAGAGGTGAAAGCTAATGGTAGTACATCTACAGGATGCCCCTGTGTTAATATGGCGATGACACCAGACAATTAAAGCTCACACACACACACACGCGCACGCACACGCACACGCACACGCACACGCACACACACACACACACACACACACACACACACACACACACACACACACACACACACACACACACACACACACACACACACACACACACACACACACACACAGGCCATGTAGCACAGACAGGCCTATTGATTTTTGTGGTAACACTGTCCTGTCACCACATACAGTGCAAGTCTACCTCTGTGACCTCTCCTCCCCTCCCCTCCTCCCCTCCCACACATGTGTAAATGTGACACTTGACACTACTCACCTCCCCCTCACTCCTCTGCCTGCCCCCCCCGTTTTTCTTATCATCTTACATTCTCTACTACCCTTTCTCCTGCTGCTTATATCATCTTTCTTCTTCTCT
Source organism: Echiichthys vipera (assembly GCF_963691815.1). Classification (NCBI taxonomy): domain Eukaryota; kingdom Metazoa; phylum Chordata; class Actinopteri; order Perciformes; family Trachinidae; genus Echiichthys; species Echiichthys vipera. The sequence goes on along the minus strand of NC_139845.1, from coordinate 11,043,706 downwards.
TTCTCGGATGCTCACTTCAGCTCCATCTCCCTCAACTCCTCCTCTTTCTCTCGCCTTTTCCTCACCCTCCTCCCTCCCTTCCCCCTTCCTTCCCTCCATCCCTGCACCGTTTTTTTCTTCTAAAAAGATTGTCGTCAGGATAACAGAGACAGGGATGTGAGACATGGAGTAGATGTAGTGTGTGTGTGTGTGTGTGTGTGTGTGTGTGTGGGGGGGGGGGGGGGTGTTGGGGGGTGCTCGGGTGGTTGCACAGGCAACACGAACATGAAAAAAACACGTATAAAAACACACAACATAGATACGTAGATTAAAAAAAAAGGACAAATAAGAGAATGTCCCACAGATCCCCCAGAGAGCGAGCAAGAGGAAGAAATAGATTCCCCGCTGTGTTCAGAAGCTTTGGCAAAACTGCTCCACAGTTATGCCAATACATGAACCGAAAAAGAACAAGACTGAGAGTAAAAGAGGAAAATACAGATATGAAGAGAGACAAAGAGGGAGAAAAAAACATTCACAGGCTCCAAAAACCATAAAGATTGATTACAACCCCTGGGTTACTGGATTATGTTTTCCTATGGTCTAAGATCGTCAGTTGAGAATGCATGTTTCAGTGTATATAACCATGCAGACAGAGTAGAGAAATTGGGGATTACATGTTTTTTAAGCCAACTAGTTTGTCCTTAAGCAGTATGATTTGAATATAATATTCAATTAACTAAGTATGTCTTTGAATAAATTACATTTGTATACCCAGGACAGAAAGTGGGATGTAAAAAGGTGAGTGTCAGTCAGAGGTCATCATTAGACACGACATCCTTCAATTACATTATTATGTAGCAGCGATTCTCAACCTTTTTTGCTTGTGAACCCTTAATTTGATGTCCATGCGACCCTCCATCACAGGGGGCAGGCCCATAAGTTGTGAGCAGCTCAGTTGAAGAGTAATAATTTCCTTCTTACATTGTTTTTTTTAAGGCCTGAAGAGGTAAAAGTATGCAGTATTTAAAAAAAAATAGTCAAAAAGTGAAGAAAAGAAAAGAAGAATTTGATTTCCGACCCTTTTTAATCATCTAGTGACCCTTAAGATTCATCTTGTGACCACTTGTGAGGCCCTAACCCCAGCTAGAAACTATAAAATGCCATTCTTCCTAATCAACAA
>NC_139845.1:10907547-11037547 GCF_963691815.1 Echiichthys vipera | reverse complement strand
CTCTCAGCCCTTGCAAGAGAGATTAGGTGTTCCTGATCTGTGATTTCAAGAATAATAAAAATTTACAAGGACACAGATTCATTTAAGTCCCTCAAAAAGGCCAGCCGTCCACGTAAAAAAAGTGCACAAGAGGACAGGATTATAAGAAGACTCTCAGTGGGGAAAACGGTTCAACACTGCAGCTGGAGTTGCTCACCAGTTCAATGTTGAACAGGGCAAAGATCTGTCTCAGCACACAGTGTCTCACCGTTTAAGATTTTTTGGACTGAAAGGCCACTCTGCAGTGACCAAACCTCTCATCGGCGGAAAGAATAAAAAAGCGAGACTTGCATTTGCTGAGGAGCATGTTATGTGGACAGAGGAGAACTGGTCTAGAGTGCACTTAAGTGTTGAGGGTGAGAAATGTATTTGTGTCTGATGGGAAACATTATGTTCAGCATAGGACTGGAGAAGGCTGAACCCCAAGTGTGTAAAGAAGTCAGTGAATTTGGAGGAGGAAGTGTCATGGTTTGGGGGATGGTTTCTGCAGCAGGAGTTGGGCCTCTTGTAACCTCCTTTAGCAACATGCAATACCTCAACTGCAATTGTCTCCTAATCAGCCTGCAATGCCCCCTGTCACACTGCAAAACAGGTTAAGCGGTTCCTTGAAGCTAAAAATACTGAAACAATGAATTGGCCAGCCCAGAGACCAGATGTAAACCCCATGGCGGAAAAAGTAATGGCTAAGGAATCCACTACAGTTACAGAACTGTAGAAGACTGCAAGAAGAATGGACCAAGATCAAACCAGAACAATGTGAGAAACTAGTGATGCCCTGTGGGCGCAGATGTGCTGAAGTCATTCAAAGCTGTGGCCTCTGCACTTCCTATTCATTTTTGAATCCTATAGCCTTGAGAAAACATTGTTTAAATCTTCTCTTCTGACACTAAGGTTACTGTTCTCTAATTTTGCTCACTGTTTATTTCACTAAAGAGAGGTTTGTGTTGAAGTGCCTTGGATATTAAAAAAAAACATGATTGTGCAGCAGTGGTATAGCCGCAGCAGATATTCTAACAAACACTAAACAATAAAAACTAAAAGTATTTCAGAATGTATTAAGTATTCATGAGCTTTTCTATAATTTTGATCTCCACTGTATAGTAATGTACAGGGTTAAAGTCTATTCATTTGTCCTTAATTATACAAACATGCCAAAACACAATCTGATGAAGACACAGAGGAATATTGATAAGTGAAGTAACAATTTACATGCACAGCAGTAACCCTAAAATGGTCTTTCCCGGGTTAAGGGAATAACCGGAATATTGAAGCTCACCCCGTTTACAAAAGTGGAGCGCCACCATACAGCTGGTCGGAATAAGGCTTTTTCTTCCGATTGACTTTTGTCAAAATCACAACAACCTAGAAAGCGAGGGGAAAATGGCCGACTTTTTGACATAGTTATGACCGAAATGGGTCTTCTTCGTAGTTGGTTACTTGCCATTGCGAAGTCCTCTGTCAGTTTAAAGGTAACGCTAGTGTTGTTTCTGTTCTTTTCGTGTTGTTTTGGCCCCGTTGCTTCCTGATTTATTCTATTTCAGGGTCAAAAAACACTGCGGCAGAGTGGGGAGGGGGTTATAACCCATGGAGCATGCACAGTCGCGTAACCAGATCATAATCGGGGAGCGCTGTTTACATGCGTGAATACTCCGATTTCTGTAGGAATTATCTAGGTCTGTTAGCCGGGTAATACAAACTCTGATTACACCCGGGGTACGGTGTTGCCTTAACCTGAATATAATGTCAGCTCTCTGCTCATGTAAACAAAGGAGACGTTCTAATTCCTAAATATCAACCTTTACCTCCCAAACAAGTCAGAGGCTACATCCACACTACTACTTGATTTAGGATTTCAGCTGCTTAACGGTTCCTGATCACCTTTTGTCATATTTTACATTGCATAATGCGCCCAAAAATGTCAATGGAAAAAAAACAGGACTGCAGGTAGGCCAGTTTAGCAACTGGACTCTTTTACCATGGAGTCATGCTGCTGTAATATGTGCAGAATGTGGTTTGGCATTGTCTTTGCGGAAATTAGCAAGGCCTTTCCCTAAAATAAGATGTTGTCTACTTGGCAGCATTTGCTGCTCCAAAACCTGTTTATATTGTTCAGTGTTAATGGTGCCTTCACAAATGTGCAGGTTACCCATGCCATGTACACTAATTTACCCATCATGGATGCTGGGTTTTGAACTATAAGCTGATAACAAGGTGGATGTTTTGCAAATTGCATGTTTTAATCATAATATCATATAAAGAGAAAAGGATCTCAGGAGTTACGTTGCTGAGACAGAAGAAATTGTCTCATAAGGAATAATGTAACATTTTAAATGTCACGTTTGCTAAGTGCATTTTCTAGTCTTTACTACAGCAGAATAAACAAAAACAATATAGTGGTTGAATATAGATAACAATCATGTATTTTGTTAAACATAACTTCATTGTGCCTTTTGTCTCATTAGCTCATTCGAAGCTCATTCCCACTCCCACTTGTTACACAGAAACAAAAGGAGAGACTGTCTGTATTGTCATCAAAGGATGAAACCAGTAGGTAAAAAGCTCCATCAGTAGTGGGATTTGAACCTACGCCTCAATTTGAAGACCAGAAGTCTCTTTTTTATCAAGAAAGAGTTGACCCCCTTAGATCACTCAGCCATCCTTGCAACCATAATCCTGGAAATTATACATTTGGTTGCGCTGAACACAAAAGTCTTCTATCACTTCTGTCAATCTGATACGAGAATAGATGGACTGACTGATGAACGCCTGGACAGATGGACTGGTGAGCAGAATGATACGTGAAGGATGGATGGATGGATGAAGGATGGAGGAGGGGGTTCGACGTCTTTGATCCTCCCAGCAGAAATAATCAACAAAGCCCTGGAGCAGGCCAGCTAGACCTAAATATGTGTGTGCGTCTGTGTGCGTCTGTGTGCGCCGTGGGGTTTTCTGGCTGCATGCCAAGACCAGCTCCCACCAGGAGAGAGATCAAAGACTGTTCCCTCTTTCTCTCTCGCTCTACCTCTACCTCTCTCGCTCATATTTCTCACACTCCTTCCTCCCCCTTCCTCTCTCTCTTTCTTGAAAACACTCGTTATTGCTTGATTTCTTCGACATTCTCTCGCTTTTTTTTATTTTACCTGAGGGCAGAGAGATGAGTAAAACCGTTTCCTTTGCAAAACAGAAAAGAAAAGATAAAGGGATGAAAAGAGCCAAGCAACGAAAAGATGTGGAAAGAAAGAAAATAGAAATTGTTGGTTGGACTTATGTTCTTAAAACAAACACACACACATACACACACACACACACACACACACACACACACACACACACACACACACACACACACACACACACACACACACACACACACACACACACACACACACACACACACACACACACACACACCACTGACCTGTACTTCCTTTTGGTTGCCAAGTTGTCATGGGAGCAATTGTTCTGGCAGGTGTGTGTGTGTGTGTGTGTGTGTGTGTGTGTGTGTGTGTGTGTGTGTGTGTGTGTGTGTGTGTGTGTTTGTGTGTGTGTGTGTGTGTGTGTTTCAGACTGTTCTTGTTTAAACCAGACGGATCTCATGACAACACTTAAATTTCAGACGTACAGTTCAGATTGAATTAACCCATTAAAGTATACACCGAATGCCTGCTGTTTCAAATTAAAAGCTCCACTGTGATTGAATACGTGCCTCCATTCACTTATCTCTGACATTTCAAAATAAAGCACTGTTGTAAATAGACAAATCAGATCTAAGGCATCCAACGGCTTCATCATTGGTTAACTGTCTGCTCAAGCTAATTGTCCTAATTGAGACAATGTTCATTTGATACCACTGGTCATACCAATTTCTTTATTTTGTGTATTTATGTGTGCAACAATGACTCATCAAAATCAGATCAGTAGAGGCAGAAGTGTCCTGACATCCCACATTCCCCATCATGAAGCTCAACAATGTTTCTTTATCAGACTACACAAGTGTTTTCACAGGCTAATTTGTACCCGACTATGAGAAGTAAACTGACCTTGATGTAGAAAATTGGTGGAAAGCCCCTTTAATGCCCTGCCCGTTGAAGAACATTAGTGAATCTCTAAGACTGCCATGGACATTTGTGGGGACAAAAAAGTGCATACAATTGCACCAAATTAAATGTAAAAATGGGAAGTATGGTATGGTAATCAAGGACTAAACCATAAAAGCATGTTTACAACTTCACATCAAAACCAACCAGTGCTAGAACCACATTCAACAATGAGAAGGAGGATCATGAGGCCAGGTTCCATAACGCATTAAAGGTCCTATATAATGCTCATTTTCAGGTTCATGCTTGTATTTTAGGCGACATATGAGACATATTTACATGTTTTAATGATTAAAAAAAGTTTTTTTTCTTATACTGTCTGTTTGAATATACCTGTATTCACCCTCTGTCAGAATCACTCCATTTTAGTGCCTGTCTCTTTAAGACCCCCTCACAAAAAAGGTCAGTCTGTACTGATTGGTCAGTGTTTTTGGGTCTTCCGCAACTGCGCTCTCGGTGTCTCTGCATCGTCACTGCAGCCGGGGAATGACTGTAACAGCACTGTAGGGGCATTTTCCACCTATATATAGTATAGTTGTGACATCACAACTGTACAGAAGTCTTCTGAATACAGACTGTGAGCTTTTCTCTGTGGATGAGCATTTTGTTGCCACGGTGAGCAGTGAATACTCAATTCTGATTGTTGATCTAGACATGCTTTATAATAAATTCAAAATATTACAATATGGGACCTTTAAGCAATTAGAATCCTCTGCAAAAAGAGAGTTCATCCTCTGATTCAGTAAGAGGTATAAATCCCTGTTTTTAAGAAGCCTTAGCCAAGCGCAAGATAGAAGGGTCAAATTAATAATAATGAGGTAGTGCAAGGCCCTGACATATATGATAAAAAAATACTTTTTCATCATGTCACACCTACATGACAGCTGCTGCCACAAAATGCTTGATAAAAAGACTACATGTGTAACGAAATAGCATCTATCATCTCGCAGCACTCTTGAATGTTCTCCTGGATATTGTTTGCTCCGCGTTGTTGCTGATCTGGGAATTGAAGCTCATTTGCACTCTGTGTATGTCGTTCTGCATAACAACATCGGCTAAATGTCTAAAAATGTAAATGTAATTGTGGAGATAATGTTATTTTCCTATTGAGACTTGCAGAATGGTGCACTACGTGAGCTGGGCCTGGCGCTGCTTGTCATTAAACCAACTCACAAGGGCTCCTTCGCAAACAAGAATTAAACTTTTGTATCTCTTTTCTCTCTATCCATCTTTTCATGCCAGCAGCAGCTTGCAGATTGGTCATATTTCCTCTCTTTCTTCCTGTCATTCATAGAAATATGCAAATAGGCATCTTAATCCCACTCCCACATTCCCAAACAGGCTCTTTTCTGACCCCTTTCCTTCTTTTACTTGTCTCTTTCTGTGCTGCTTTTCCCCATCACTGTCCTCCTTAGCTCTGTCATTCAGCTCTCTCTTTCTCTGCATCCCCTTTTCTCTCATCACCCCTGTCGCTCCATCTTTCTCTCCACCATCTTTCCTTCCCTGCCCCTCTTTTGCATCCCTCTCTGCCGTGTTTTTCTCCCTCAAAAGCACACACACACAAACACACACACACACAAACACACACACACAAACACACACACACACACACACACACACACACACACACACACACACACACACACACACACACACTCGCCAGCAGTAGTCATTCTACTTATAGCCTCGCCATAAATCAACCTGTCATTCTCCGTCATGCTCACTGGATCTCACTGGGGCTTGTGGCACACACACACACACACACACACGCACACACACACACACACACACACACACACACACACACACACACACACAGAGCAAGGGAGTGTGGGTCCACACATACACAAAGACAGACACAGACACACACTGACAAATATAAAGATTCAAACAGATCACACACAAAAAAATGCAAAATCACACAAACGCACAGTACAAGCGAATAGACTATATTGATAGTAATGCAAACTACACACACACACACACACACACACACACACACACACACACACACACACACACACACACACACACACACACACACGCACACACACACACACACACTTATAAGCAACTAGGCAAACACATTTTTGAAGACACACACAATTGATTGAGAGGGAGGGTGAATGATTAAGGGAAACAGAGATGTAAGCAAGGATAACAGAAAGTTGCTGGCCTGTCCCTGTACTGTACCACACACACACACACACACACACACACACACACACACGCACAGACAAGAAACCCGTTGTACAAGGATAAGTTGAGTTTTGTGTATAATGAGGATGTCACACTTCATGGATGGAGGAAAAATGTTTCCAGTGAACATGATTCAGGCAGCAATTTGACACAATTCCACCAATTCCAAGTCCTCCACATCATATTTGGCAAAGTAAATTAGAAGCATATAAACGTATTATGTAGTAGATAGGATTGCTCTTTCCACATTTGCCTCTTTTTGCTTAATCTCCTCTCTGCCTTCGTTCCTGCTTCTTCTTCTTTTCCCTCTCCCTTCATTCCTCTCTTCTTGTCTTTTTCTACCGAAATCAACATCTCCTCCTGTCTTTCTCCTCTTCCACCTCTTCCTCCTCCTCGTCTCCTTGCTCTCCATGACCAATGCGGGAGCCTCACAAAGACCCCTAGGAGTCAGGGGATTTCATGGGGCTTTGTGTTTGAGTGTGTGTGTGAGTGAGTGGGAGACATCACATGTGGCACGCAAGGTCACGTAATCCTGTGGCCTCCAGATACTGTTATTGACACACGCACACGGCGCTGTATGACCTGCACTGCCCTTGCACACGCATATTGCGCATGAACACGCACACACACATGCAGATGTCCTCGTACAACCCACACTGCCCCCAGTGTTATCCAGGATACAAACACTGGTTAAACCTTGCCTTGGATGCTATTGTTCTTTGTCAGCTTTTATTGTCAACAAATAGACCAAAGCCAAGGATTAAATCATATTTTTTCCTGTGTAGCCAAAGCCTGATTCCTCTGTGCCATAGAGCTCCACTGTTGTCCAAAAAGTATTTACCTATAACTGGCTGCCCTTATCTTTGATTTGTGCAGCAATATGTCCCATTGATATGTTTCCATCATTTAGAGAAACAATTGACCAATCAGATTTTAGTGGGAAGTGTCATCTTTCTGCAAAGCTAGCTAGGTATAATCACCATGGAAACATAGTGAGAAAGTGTGTGTAAGATCAACTCAAACAGCAACTGTTAAATTGACATATTTCTTAGATCAATGTTTTTTTTTAAGTGAATGCTGCATTCATGCCCTGTTTGAATAATCAGAAAAATGACTTCTAGACTGGAAACATTTACATGAGCCAATGTTGGTACACAACTTGCAGAGTTGACTTCACATGGCAGCTGAAAGTAAATGTTGGGTTGATGTTAAAACAACTTTTTATTCATTAACATATTGCATATAAAATGTTTTCCTCACGTGTAATTTGTAATATGGTTTCAGTTTGTAACTGTCAATTGCTATCCACATGGAGTGACCTATTACCAAAACAGGTAAAGCATCTTTTTTCGTGGTTTTAGGGAATGTCAGCCTACTGGTGCATCAACAAGTCTGATATAATCAGTCAGTCTGATAATCACTAATATAAAGCTTGGAACTGGAAATAAATACTGTAGACAGCTATCAGTGCGTTGATTAAATACACACGCCACAGTTGGAAGAACGACTTCCCACCTTGGGAAATTTGACCATGTGAGGAGCATGTGAACTAACTTAGAATAAATATAGTTTTATAATGTAATATAATCACTCCTCCTAACAACTGCTACTACAGCTTCCATGGCAACTGCAAAAGATGGGGGCGGACAGGTAGCTTCCTGAACATGAACATGTGGGAAAAAACGTGAGGCTGGAGGAATGAAGTGAAATGTTCTCTAAAAACGACAGTGCCTAGCTGTTTTAGGGAAAGTAAAGCTTTATGAAACTACATATTTGTGACACTTTTAAATATGCATTTCGAGAGAGAGAGAGAGAGAGAGAGAGAGAGAGAGAGAGAGAGAGAGAGAGAGAGAGAGAGAGAGAGAGAGAGAGAGAGAGAGAGAGAGAGAACCATTATGGGCTTGAGGTTGAGGGCCACAGACAGGGTATCTCAGAGGTTATTGAGAGACAATTGGTTTGTGCCTGGTCCTTTAAATGTATAACACACAGTACAAAAGAAAAAAATACGAGCACAGAGACGCAGACCCAAATACACAGATAAGGATTTCCAAGGTCGCATTTCAGGCTTTTAGTATGTAGCTTATACAAGTCCTCCTCTCTGTCTCTGCGCTCCACTGCTCTCCTCCTCTTTATTCTTCTCTCCTCCTCCCTCATCTTTCGGCGCTGTCTTTCACACAAACTCCCTCTCTCTCTCTCACAGTCTCTCCAGAGATGTGTCCATTGCTCTGACCTCTTGCTGGCTGTCTGCCCAGCTCTCTCTCTCTTCCTCACACTTTCTGCTTTTGCTCTGCATCTTTCTTGTTCTTGTTGTTCTTCTTCTTCTTCTCTCCCTATCTCACTATCTATCGATCTATCTATTTTTCTAATCTCCCTTTGTCATCCCCCCTACACACACATACTCTTATCCTCTCCTCTGTTGCATGCCTCTGCTGTTGTAGCATCCTCTTATCTCTTCATCCTCTCTCTGCTCAATTCCTCGCTTCTCCTCATCTTTCCTCTCTTCACCCTTCTCTCTCATTTTTAACCCGTCCCCCACCTCTTCCTCTCCCTTTCTCCCTTCAGTACTTTACTATTTCTTTCTAGGCTTCCAGGGGGGCTGGTGCGGCTGTGGGGCTCTGCCTAGGGATCCTCGCCCAGCTAATGTTGTCTCTCTCTGGGCACAGCGCCCACAGAGGGTGGGCAAGGCTGAAGAGGGAGCTGGAGGGGTGTGTGTGTGTGTGTGTGCGTGTGTGTGTTTGTATCCAGTGATGGGGAAAGGGGGGGGGGGGCGAAGAGAAAGGGAAGAAAATGAGACAGGGGTTGTTGACAAGAGAAGAGAAAATGACATTGACAGAGATTTCTGTTGAGTCACGCTTTGCTGCTACAGTGTGATTGGGGCTACAACAGTGTGTGTGTGTGTGTGTGTGTGTGTGTGTGTGTGTGTGTGTGTGTGTGTGTGTGTGTGTGTGTGTGTGCATGTGTGATTTTATTTGCAGAGTACACTATGCAGGAACCTGCATACAAAAGGATCATTACAGTCCTAGGTCTCATATTTGTCGCTTTGGCCATCATTTCTATTTGTCATGATAAGGGCTGCAACTAATGATTATAAATTATAAAAGAGATTATAAATTATTTCCAGAGCCCAAGGTGATCTTAAATTGTCTTATTTTGTCTGACCAACAGTCCAATAATCTTTCGTTAAATATCAAATACAAAGAAAACCAGGAAATATTCACATTTCAGAGGCTGGAACCAGTGAATTTTTGTCATTACTTTTCTGACAATGGACTAATCAAACAATATATTTCGATTCATCTTTAATAATGATGACACTGTACAAAAAATTAACCTCATTACCTAAAGCACTTTAGTGGTTATCTACATGAAACCAAAATGTAAATGTCCGTATACTAATCTGTCATTGAACAGGAAAAACTATGAATGTACAACCACAGAAGGTATATTAGCTAAAATTTGAACCAAGAACGGCAAGCTGTGGCCGATGTTAGAGTAAAATTGTTATATTTTGTCTTTGACCCCAGCTAACCTGTATCAAGGATAAGGATGCCACTGTGTTCCCAAATCAGCAATTATGTTTGTCATAGTTAATGATGGGAGTGATGGACGAAACTAAAAGATGTTGGAAGAAGTTGTAATAAAATGGAATAATCCATAAAAAAATCTGAAATAATTATACCTGGTATGAGCATAACCATGTGAGACTATACTGAAATGAATGCTGACAGCACACACACACACACACACACACACACACACACACACACACACACACACACACACACAGAGACACACCTGGACTCAGCTGCATGCAGAGAACAGCAATTCCCCTGCTGGTCACTAATGGTACAGCCCTGCTGGAGTGTAAGCAATTGGCCCAGACCCATCCATGCATGGTGGGGCGGGCGGGGGAGGAGGGGGGTTGGTAGTGGTCAGATGGAGGGAGAGAGAAAGAGCTGGAAAGTGAGATAAAAGAGGAAACGTGGCTGCCTTGTGAAACTAATTCTGTGAAACACCTGGGTCGCCTTCAATCTCTTCATTTATCTCTCTCAGTTTTCTCTCTCTCTTTCTCTGTTCTCCTATCTACTTTCCCCCTGTTTCTATCCTTCCATCTCACCCTGTCATTCTTCCTCTCGTCTCCCTCCTTCTCTCTCAAGTGTCCGGTACATCGGTGGTGAGTTTCAGTGATCTAGCGCCCTCTGTCTGTGTCCTCTGTTACTGCAGCGGACATTTGAAAACTTCAACCCTCCTGACCAAAGGAAATATGACATATGACAACAAACAGAGAGTTACCCAGAAAAAAAAGAAATGTATCCCAATTAAAATAAGACAAAGGTTTTTTTTTCTTCTATCTCTATGTACAATTTGCACATAAACAAATGAAGATGAATAAATGATGATGGACAAAAGCGGTGTCTTCTAAACCTGTGTAATAGGTCAGTTAAATATGTAAATTATTAATAGATTATTAACAAGTAGCAAGAAGTTTAAGATACCTTAAAAGTGCGATTCACTTCCAACTACTTTGGGGACATGGATAAAGGAAGAGCACAGCTTCTTCTGTGTAACTTGGTCCATTTTAATGGGGTGACTGTGGCTCAGTGAGAGTGGGTCGTCCTCCATTTGACATGTGGGCGGTTCGATCCCCAGCTCCCCAGGTCCGCATGTCCAAGTGAACCCCGATTTGCTCTCTGTGCTGCACATGTGTGTGTAAATGTGGTGTGAATGCTTAAATTAGATTAGATGGTATGCAGATGTCCACTTCCATCTGTGTGAATAGGTGCCTGTGACAAACACTGTGAAAGTGCCTTGAGTAGTCAGAAGACCAGAAAGGCGCTCTATAGGTACAAGTCCATTTAATGCCACTCTTTGGCGTAGGACAACTCAAGACCTAAACCCAAACGTGACATCACCTCATCATCATATCCCCCCGCAACAAATATGTATACATACTTATTTCATTAGCCCTTAAAAGGTAATCTGCAAGGTACATATTTACAAAAATAAATCTTGTCTCACACTAAGATGAAAAAGTACATTTTAATTTACATACCACCCAATCAACACTGTCTCATTTAGCATCTTTGAAAGAAAACAAGAAACAAGCTCCTGCTGTCACTGTGTATGGGTGCCACTGCTGCTAGTTACAGTACGTCCTCGCTCCAATGCCAACACCACAGATCCCTGTACATTTATTAAAAGAAATAAATAACACATTCTGATCTCTCATGCGGCGTGCACGTTTGACAGACGACTCAGCAGCTCGGCAGCAGCAGACGCTGACGTGAAATATATGCTGCCGCGTGTGTTAAAATATGCAGGAGGAAATTCAGGAGACACAGTGCAACAGAAGCAGTTTTAACCCTTTTGTATTCAAAGATTAGCAGAGTGAAAGCTTTTAGAGCGGCTATAGCCACAGTCTCATAGAAGTTGCCGATGGATTGGAGAGTGTTGTTGATTCAGCGCTCACATCTTGAATCCCAGACTCAAACAGATTTTGTTTTCTCTCCCTCCATCCCTCATTGATTCAAACACAACCAGACAGAGATTCAGCAGCTTTATGAGAAGGATGCTTGTTTGAGGCTCGGAGAGACGCCAAGTGCTCTCTGCTGCTGCTGCTGAGACAAAAACACCTCAGGTATTGTTAAAGACAAGGATTCAAGTGCTAGAGCATCTCCCTCAGAAGAAGTACTGATACTTGACTTTACCAGTCTCTCATGAAGGCAGCAATGCTCTCAACAGCAGAGACAGTGTTTTCCATTTAACGTGATAGAAGTGAATTTAATACAAAGTCAAATCTGTCCACAGAAACCTACAAACCTAGACGTTATATTCTAACCTTGCAATAAAATAAGAACATTTCTACATTAAAGTAGTCACATCAGCATATGACCTGCTCAATTTTCCAAAGGTGTTTAGGGATATTAGATGGCCTAAAATATTGTTTATAGCCCCAAGCTCCACATCATTTGTTCAGCTTCCACCGAAAGATTAAAGAGTTGCGCGCACCAGAACACAAATTAACATTGTGACATTGCTCTGCTGCTAGAAAACCACTTTCAAGGGCCTTTCTTAGTACTTTTATTTTTTTGCTTCATTTTGTTGACAGTGTACAAAGCAGCTCTTTCAATTGTAAAAACACATTGTGTATTTGTTTTTGCTTTTCAGGATGGAAAGCCACAAATTAGGGGGGAAACGACCGTTACGTCGCAGGTGTTACCATGGCAATGATGCCTTTGAAAAAATAAGTTGACTTTTTTTTTGATAAGTTGACGCTACATTTTCCATTCGTTCACCTGGATAAGAGGGCAGCTAACAGGATTTTCAAAGTACATTTGCGACGGGGGTTGACAACGCTGTAACTTGAAAGTACGCTGCAATTTCAGCTTTGAGTAAAATATTTAATACAAAATCTCTCTTTAGAATACATAAGACGTACAAGTACTAAGTACCACTGTGACACAAGAGGACAGGATCGGATATGACACGACATGATACGAATAACTTGTCACCATACATACAGGGCAGACATCAGATGAGAGTAAGTAAGGCGAGAGCACAGCACCGTAATAAAGTCACTAAGGTGAACACTTCATCTCAGGATTGCACAATGGTTTCGCTCCAATTGATTTAATATTCTGCAGCCCATGCAGTGTGTGGATGTTCAGTGGACAGTATAAAGTATCTCAGCCTCATAAAACCAAAGAGAAACAGGACGGACAGAGGTGAAACTACAACAGTCCAAAAAAGCTCATTTGGCAAAGAGTCAGTATCCTCTTTTAACGCAATGCGGTGTTCTGGTCCTGTCAGTCCAGTCTACAGGTGACCCCAGCTACAGTCAGTACACTTATTAATAAATCATCTCAGCCAATCAGTGATGGATGTGTTTTGAAGAACAAAAAAGCGTGTGTGTGTGTGTGTGTGTGTGTGTGAGAGAGAGAATCAATGTTGTCTGCCTCCACCCCTTTCCACCCCAGACAACTGACTAATGTCTTGTCAATTCATCTTCTGCACACACACACACACACACACACACACACACACACACACACACACACACACACACACACACACACACGTACACACACACACACACACACACACACACACACTCACCTACAAAAGATAGATAAATTGGAAAAAGCAGAGAGAAAGAAAGGAGAGATGAGAGAAAAAGAGATAAAGAAAAGAGACAAATAGAGGATTGACAACAGAATGATTGTGGGGGGTAAATATCTAAGAACGAGAGCCAGAGAGGATAGGAAAGTGGCAAGCTTGCAATCAGAAACAAAATAGTGGGAATGCATTTACACTCTCTTACACACACTCTTCCTCTCTGTGTGTGTGTGTGTGTGTGTGTGCGTGTGTGTGCGTGTGTGTGCTGACAGATTTGGTTTTGGTTCAGTTTGGAGACTGGCTACAGAAAAACACACTCAGTAATTATCTAGAAAGAGCACCTGGGCACTGGGAATCTCATTATATTATGACCGCCCCTCGACAACACACATGGCAGAGGAAAAAGAAAAGAGGAATCACACAGAAAAGGAAGATGGTTGAGGGGAGAAGAGAGACAAAAGATGAGAAGAGAAATCACGAGAATTCAAAAACACCCAAACCACAGAGAAACAGAGAGAGAGAGAGAAGCCTTTCTAGTTTCTAATGTGTTTGCTTAAAACTCACTGTTATAAGGATTTGTGGATCATAGTCAGATTATATAATATGTGATGTGACTCACGAACAAATAATAATTCAAATCTCTCCATTGCCATTTCTCTTCTTTATTTCATGCCGTTTATTTCAAAGGGTTTCTGAACACAACTTTGTAAAGCAGAAAAGGCAGCAGCAGTGATCAAAAAGAAACGTGGAAGGCGTGAAGTGATGTACCAACGCAGTATTTCAACTGGATTTACTTGTTTTGTTTCTCCTCTCTCCAGCTGTTTGCTTTGATCTTGTTGTAGTTGCACACGATGACCAGTAAGAGGCAGTGTTTCCTCTCATGTTCTCCATCGCTCCATTATTAACTTCACTCTTTCTTTCCCTGTGCCTGGACTTCTACTTTCTTCTCCCCTCTTTTTCACCCTCATTCACCTCAATCATCAACACACACACACACACACACACACACACACACACACACACACACACACACACACACACACACACACACACACACACACACACACACACACACACACACACACACACACACACACACACACACACACACACTATCACCTGCCAAACTGTGTTGCCTCTGCTCACATAGCTCAAATGTGTGAGTCAGTGGGTATACAGATTTCAGTGTCTGTGTGTGTGTGTGTGTGTGTGTGTGTGTGTGTGTGTGTGTGTGTGTGTGCGCGCGCGTGTGCAGAGGACCACCCAGCTGATTTGAACGGCTTCATTCATTGCTGTGTTTTGACTGGCCGACAGTGACAGGGTGAGATGATTTACAATGGGTCAACACGGCGGGAGGGCCCAGGAAAGCGCAGCCGGTGCCCAAACCCTGTCAGGCCATCTGAGGTCAACATCTCCTATCACCTTTATGATTCATCAGGGGTCTGAAGTCCAAACCAAACCGCAGATATTGATACAGAACACAGGAGGATATCAAAGTACTGACACTGGCTAGCTTCGACGGTTAAACACGAGACTCAGTCACAGGGTCGTGGGTTCGAGCGGGTGGGCATTTCAGGAAGCCAGAAAAGGAGAGCTGTACGGTACAAACTGCCGCCAAACCTGACTGTTTCAAGCTGCGGTATAGGCAGAAGGCAAAAGAACCCCACAATTTGAAGTCGAGTGAGACCTCTTCCTTCAGCTCTACCTCTGTCCTCTCTGTCCAGCGCCTCCCCTCACACAAGGAAGGGCCCCCAGGACGTGCGCCGGGCCTTGAAGCCAATTTTACACAGTGGCGAAAAGGAGTTACTTCCGTGATTGTCACATGATGCCAATGGGCCTAAAAATACTACACACTACGACTTACATGGCGAAAGAAACGCCTGTACATCAGTGAATGCATTCTTTCCTGTGTCACAACCGCTGACTCATGATTAACTCATTTAATCCCAATTCAAACGAGCCAGAGAGCTAAACCGGAAGTTTACATTTTCCAAACTTCCTATAAATATTTCAATCTGTGATATCTGTTTACATGTAATATGTGAACTATGGTAAAATGTGCTGTAGTAGTCAGGGTGGCCGAGTGGTCTAAGGCGCCAGACTCAAGAGTTCACTCCTTCCTTGGTAAAGGGACTTCTGGTCTCCAAATGGAGGCGTGGGTTCAAATCCCGCTCTTGACATGTCTTTACCCGCAGGTTTCATCCGTTGGTCTTTTGCTTCTCTGTAAAACAAGTTTTCACTGTGACCCTTACCCCGATCCCTGAAGCTAGTCGAATTAATTCCACGTGTGTCGACATGCCCGGCTAGCTCAGTCGGTAGAGCATGAGACTCTTAATCTCAGGGTCGTGGGTTCGAGCCCCACGTTGGGCGGTACCATTTTAGGGTGGAGGACAACTAGATGCACATAAGTACATTAAATACAAGGTATTCCTATACACAATTCACTGTTTGATAAGCGAAGGACTCTAATTGACATTAGAACACCGTCCTGTGAGTCTATGGGCACTAATGGCGCAGTATAGCAAGTGTTCAAGTCATACTTGCATTCAGAAGTAGGAGGTGAATCGCTTGGCCCAGGCTCAATAAAAAAAAGGCTCCGATAATCACTACAACACATTACCGTTCACAAAAACGATGAAGATGCAATATTTGGAAACTGAACTGAAATACATGTTTATTTCACATTTTTATTTTGTTATTTAGAAGAAGTGCATTCTTCAGGAAAACATTGAAGAAGAAAAAGAGTGATGGAAACAGAGAGAAAGAGAGCGAGAGTTCAAAGCAGAAGAGAATTGGCTTATTGTTGTGGGCACATGCTAAATAAGATTCTTGTCCCCATCTGGTTTGGGTTCATATATGGTCTACCGTGTGTGTGTGTGTGTGTGTGTGTGTGTGCGTGTGTGCGTGTGTGTGTGTGCAGGTGTGCTGTTGATAGTTTTATCAGCGCTGGATCGGGGCTACTGAGAGCAACAGAGAGTAGGGAGGAGAGGAGAAAGGCTGCTTCTGTAATGATAGGGGTGTTTATATGGGCTGTTCCATTCGTATCCCCTTATATACGGAGCAGAGCCAAAAAAGACTGAATGCATGCTCTCCACGTTATGTTACAACGTAATATTTTCCCTCTAATATTCCTACCTTTCTGACATGTTGCTCTCTTTGTGTGATGTTGGTGCAAACCTTGGAAAAACACTGTGCTTCAGCAGATTTAGATGGCAGAGGATGTGTTGTCAAGCAGTCAGATTGCCAAGTTTCTCAACCTTAGGGCTTGATTTAAAGTCAGGGCTGGATTATAACATTTGTTTCATAGACCTTTAGTATATAATAATCCTTAAATTCATATAAAAAAGCACATTCTACACAAGGTAAACTGCACTTCTAGCTGGTTTACATTAATAGGATTTTTAAAAAATTTGCACATTAATAAGAAAGGCACAGTAAGAATTTAAAATACTCGTTTATTATTGGAGTTTACCACCATAACTAATCTATAACACACACACAATTGTACCTTTTTGTGCCCCAGAAGAGTCATACAGTACACCACCCATGTGAATATCAACTTGCCAGTTTATTAAGTACACTTAGCTCTAACTACAGGCTTGTCAATGGAATTAAAGTGGTTAAAGGAGTGTATTTGGAGAATACAATATATTCTGAAGATCAAAATTCAGCCCTTTTTTTGACACAACTCAAAACTTTTTGCGTAAAGTGCTCTTAAAAGTAAAAATTGTAAAACTTATGTGTTGGAACTCCATTATTCGTGGTGAAGGCAGTTTCTCATTATCATTATCGAGTTGCTGGAGAGGATATTATTTTAACACACCAGTGCTCAGTGGTTCAGCCTCCTCTGGTCTGATGCTGTGTCTTGTGGCTGTTTGGTCTGTGACTGTCCGCTTGCACCGGCCTGCCGGATTTATAAAACAGTTTCAGGCTCTATAAAGTGTCCCATAAACCACTTTTACTATTAGTGTAGGACACTGCTAACATACAGCTGGTGACCACTACCACTGACCACACGCACACACACAAACACACACACACACACACACACACACACACACACACACACACACACACACACACACACACACACCCACACAGACATGCAGGGACAGTCACATACTTCCTGGTCAGACACATTTTGAGGCCTGCTGGATTCAGGATCTTTGCCAAACTCTAACCCCATGTCACCCCACCCTGCAATGACATCACCACATAGCCCTGAACCACCGGCGCAGAAAGACCTTAAACGTGCACACACACACACACACACACACACACACACACACACACACACACACACACACACACACACACACACACACACACACACACACACACACACACACACACACACACACACACACACACATACAGGCGTTGAGAATGCAGAAAGCGTAACAAATGACACAGGGTCACATTTTGCCTGCACACATATATGCAGAAGTGCAAACACACACACACAACATTTGCACATAACCATAATGACCACTGCATAGTCAAACTGCATTTGTCAGTGACAAGAATTAGGAAAAAACATCCAAATGTTCACATTGGAGAAAATGGAAACTTGAAAATTAACATAAACGACAGATGGCAATAAAAAGTTTACACAGGGCTTTTTTCTGCCAAGTCAGTGCCATCATCCAGACCAAACTGACTAAACAGATGCAAACAAAAGGCAAACACACACACACACACACACACACACACACACACACACAAACACACACACACACACACACACACACACACACACACACACACACACACACACACACACACACACACACACACACACACACACACACACACACACACACACACACACACACACACAGCGTGGAGGGGTTAAGCCGGCTGCTGTCATACACTGTCCTGGAAGGAATTCCCAGGATTCAAGTGAACCAATCAGACACCAGTGTTTAAAATACTGGCTCTTCAACTGGAGAGGCCATCCTCTTCACATGGACCACCATCTGTGTGTGTCCACGTTAGTCATTAGTGCTCCCAGTGGGCTTAAACACACACATGTTACGCACTCATATAACACATCCAGTGTTAAAGACCCCCCCGCCGCAGACACTTGAAATGCACACATACATTTACACACAGAGACACACATTCAGACAATAACACAGCACACACACACAGACACACACACACACACACACACACACAGACTTTACAATACACTCTTGAATGACCTTGAGGATCCATTGATGCTTGCAGACATCCCATCTTCTCATAGATCGAGCGTGGAGACACACAACACACACACACTTACCCCCCTTCCCTAATTACCGAGTCCCGAGGGACGAGACACTCAAGCAGCACTTCAGTGTTTGGTCAAAGAAAGAGGTCTTTCTCACCAGTTCGAGGGCAGACAGACAGCCAGACAGACAGGATAAAGAAGAAAAACAACAATGACAAAATGTTCAGAGTGCATGAATCTGGTCTTCAGTTTGGTTCACTTGCTAATAAAGCTACTTCTTCATTCGAAATAAATCTTTATTTTTTGGATATAACAAACCACTCCTCCATTTCTAACAACTTTATAAACACTCACTAAGGCAGCCATGAGCCCAACTCATGAATGAGTTTATCTCACATGTCTAGAACGAGCAATATAGTGTAAGTGAAATAGTTTGAGTCGGTTAGTTGCATACATCACCTTGTCATTTCAAAAAAACATAGAATCCAACATGATACAGGACCGACAGCAAGTAGTGAAGAAAGGGCAGAAAAGACAGAGAAAATTGATGTCATGACTGAAACTGCTCGAGGGAGGGAAGACAAAGACCAGAAGCTGACTTGGTAGACAGAGAAGGAGGAGGAAGAAAGATTATCTCTCTCTAATGGCTAACTTGTTGACAGCAACACTTTTCACCACCTCTATCTACACATCTGACATTACTATCTACCCTCCACACACACACACGCACACACACACACACACACACACACACACACACACACACACACACACACACACACACACACACACACACACACACACACACACACACACACACACACACACACACACACACACACACACACACACACACACACTTCCTCTCCTTTGGCTGGGTTAATCAGCCCATCTGTCAGCTCAGGTGGGTTTCAGACTTTTAAAACCAAAGCAAACCGTACGGACGTCACCGCCAGAGACGACCTCAACTTTCTGTCAGAATCTGCCAGACAGAGAAACTCGCTTTGCTCTGCTGTCCGCTCTTTACAAACGAGAAAATGTGGGGAAGATTTTTGTATCCAGTTAATGAAACGTGTTTTTATAATGCATGAGGATGAACCAGATGTTTTGGCTCTACTGAGAAATTTCAACGATATTGCTTGATTAAATATAATATCAAGATACATTTTCTAAGATAAACCCTCTTTTGGGTTTTTTATGATGGCACTGAATAGAGTTTTAAGTTCTAGGGCTAAATGTGTGTGGAACAAACACACTGCTTCTAGATCTAGAGTTCAAAGGTCACCATAAAACCTCAATAGGTTCACTGATGTGTGGATGTGTCATTGCCAAAGAGGAGAAAACACACAGAAGCTACTAAATGAAATCATCTGTACATTATCAACAAATACAGTCCATACATGCATATTTTTACATAAAGTCTAAGTTTATTTTTCTTGTTAACTGCGACTTCAAATACATTTGAATCTATTTTTACGACACACCCAGTCAATAAAAAATCCTTTATAGTAATGGAAAAAACAAAAGCCCATAAATTATCACAGCACTTAATTGAGTTTATGCTTTGTCCAGATGTTTTAGGTTTTTAAGTTCCCACATTGTAAAAAGCGAGATTTCCATGTCTTTTTTTTTTTTATTATAAAGCAGGTTTAGGTGTTTGATATAAGTATAAAACTTTCGATCCAAAGAAAAATCAACTCAGCCTGTATTCAGAAACTGTGTGTTTAAAGAATTTTCCCTTGGGGATGAATAAGTTCTCTTGAATCATGTATTAAACAAGCTGTCAGGACTTCTGTACGGTTGTGATGTCACAACTATAGTATATATATATATATATATATATATATATATATTTATATATATATATATATATATATATATATATATATGTATTTATATATATATATAAGTAGAAAGTGCCGTGACAGTCACTCCCCAGCTGCAATGTCAGTTGCAATACAATGTCCAATCAGCGCAGACTGAGCTTTTTCAGGAGGGGGTCTTAAAGAGCTAAAACCACTAAAACGTAGCATTTCAGACAGAGGGTGAATGAAGGTATATTCAGACAGATGGTATGAGAAAAATCTTGTGTTTTCTTTTTCAACAAAAAGTAAGTACACATGTTCTCGTAGAAACCCAAATTATATAATAAAGTATGAACCTGAAAATGAGCATAATATGGGACCTTTAAGTTATCACATCCTGTATTTACAATACGCAACTTTAGCATCCCCAACTACAAAATACTAAATGTCCTCACACCTCTATAGTCGCAGCTCAAGACATCTATTGGTATATTGTTTGATTACACAGCTGACCTCTAACCTTCAGGTGCCACCTGCTGAACACATTACATCCACAAGCCGAAGAAGCTTAAACAGACCAGTGGACTATTATGTAGACCCCTTCAGATCTGTTATATGCCAGCTTTTCCCTCAAAATGTGGAGATCCTCCTCCTTGTGTTTAATAACACTTGTCAAAATGTAAGTGACGTTGCTCCCCCAAGAGTTATAGTCAGACTTGTGTCAGTGTGCAGTCAGATGCCATACAGTCTCTGGCCCAGATGAAGGCAAGCAAAGCAACTTCTCTATACTGAGAGAAACATTTGTGCAACATTTCGACCAAAATAGTCCTGGTCACCACCGCAAAGCGAGAGGGCTGCCTTCATTTAGGCTGATGGGGTTGGCAGATCTCTCTCTCTCTCTCTCTCTCTCTCTCTCTCTCTCTCTCTCTCTCTCTCTCTCTCTCTCTCTCTCTCTCTCTCTCTCTCTCTCTCTCTCTCTCTCACACACACACACACACACACACACACACACACACACACACACACACACACACACACACACACACACACACACACACACACACACTGCATTTCACCACTGTCATATGGGAGCCAAAGTCATGAAATAAGCCCATTCTGTAAGTAGACTGTGACAACGGAAACATTGTGGGGACAAAACATCTACAAGTTCAAATGGAGCAAAGTCCACAACCCACTGGATCAAGTTTAAACCAACTTTTTTTCCCTTCACATTGACTTCTGACGTGTGTGTGTGTGCGTGTGTGTGTGTGTTCAAGTCACCATTCATCTATCTATTTAAATCCAGTAACTCCTGCAAAGTTATTAAACTTCTTACAGCTGTCAGGACAAATATGATAAAGCCGTAAAACATCACGCAGACAAGAAAGCAGCAACAAAATATTATAATATTGGAATAAATGTCTGTATCATCTCTCAGATCCCCATTACAGCCTCTATAACATGTATATATGGGTGTATACTAAACATGTAATGACTTCCTTTGTGGTTTCTCTTTGAAAACTTCTATTTAAAAATGAATGAAACACTGAATGTAGTTCCTACCTGTTCTGCTGTGCTCGAATCCTGCTCAGCTCTCAAGGAAAAGTTTCTCTTCCCACCATCCAAGGAGCTCAAGTCCGAAAAAAGTGACTGTCTGTCCGGCTGGCGAGCTACAGACAGGTCGGTGTTTTTGGGGGTGAAAGAGGAACCCCTTCAGATCCCACAGGCACAAACTCTCCAAGCGTCACTCTTTTGGACACATTGAATGTCCTTCCTTTCACTTGCTCGGTCACCTTCACAGAGAAATACCAGACAAAGTCCCCAAAAAAGTCGCTATGTGAGCGTGGAACGCAGTGTCCGGGCCCGTGGAGCTGTCAGTACGCAGAAATCCTCATCTCCTTATGTATAAAAAAAAATAACAAGAGGGGAAACAAATGAAATCAGTGGCACCGACCGCTGTGTACGGATGTGTTCGCGGTGTCCTCAGCAACAGGTGTCAGAAATAAAGTGAGATTTCTTCACGGCCATCACAAGTTTCCAAACGCTCTCCAACTAATTACGCACGCAGGGAAAATGAGGAGGAGGAGGAGGAGGAGGGAAGGAGGGTGCGCTCCAAAAGTTTTTTTTACGCGTCGAGAAACACGAGCGAAAAGTTTGAGACAGAGTGAGTGAAACAAAAGAAGTTCACTGTTTCTGTGTCTGTGGGACGACTCTGCTCTGCTCTGCTGTGGAAACTGCTCGTCGATAGAGAGAGAGAGAGAGAGAGAGAGAGAGAGAGAAAGTTGCTTCACCGAAAGAGGAGAGAAACGTACCTCGAGTAGGCAGCACGTATATATCGTGGGGGTAAAAATGTCTGTCAGAAGTGGGATTTGAACCCACGCCTCCATTCGGAGACCAGAAGTCCCGCAACTCACGAGGAAGGAGTTAAACCTTGAGTCTGGCGCCTTAGACCGCTCGGCCATCCTGACAATGGCGGTATACATAGGACACTCTGCATAATACCACATATGTGTTATTGTGATAATTAGTCAGTTTGCTTTATAATAAATCACATACTTAACAACTCAAAGTAGATCTAAATATATAAGCTGTGCAACAAATATCGTTCCTTCACTCACTCTTCCCTGTATAGACCTGTTCAAAATGTAAACATTCTCAAAGTTTGAGACGTTTTTCAGTCTGTTTATGGTACAAACCTGCACTCAGGAGGACGGTAAAAGGCTGTATTTATATTGCATGTTAATTTTAATGTTCAATCCCAAATAAATTGTTGAAATTGTGTTAACGTGTGGTTTTGTTAAAAATGGTTATGTGTCTTGATTTTAAGCTGTAATAGACCGCGGTTTATTTATTTCACAAGCGAGTAACAGTAGTAAACTTGTGAGTAACGGTTGACGGTAGCTGCAGTTAGCTCTCTGCCTACCATAAGCACATTTTCTGCTTCTTCTTCTCCTCCGTGAAACATGACTGCACTGCATTGTGGTATAAGGGAGTACAACGTAGTGAACATCGTGTGTACGCTCAAAATACTTGTGCATTGTACATGGTTTGGTTACCACCGTAATCTACGGGGGAATTGTTGGGTCTATGTTTATCATAGAGTGTGGTCTTTACCTAGTTTGTAAAGGGTCCTGAGATAACTTCTGTTATGATTTGGCACTATAAATAAAAATCGAATTGAATTGAATTGAATTGTGGGTATTTTATAGTGGACTATATAGTGAATGAAATTAACCTCGGAGAATTCGAACACCCCGACAAAACGGCGCACACACTTTATAGTGCACTAGTTCTACAATAGGGAACAATTTCGAAACAAAGCGGCTACTGTGTTGCCTGTGAAGACATAACAGGATGTCAGACTTCTTGTCACTTCTCCTGACAGCAGAGAGGACACGCAAAGAAATAACTCAAAGTAGTTTGTCCTACCTTGTCGTAAATGCACCTTTTGAGTTTAGCTCCAAGTTAAGTGTCTGTCTCTCACTTTTTTGTTTACTATCGTTTTCTCCTCGCCGCTTAAAGTGATTCCACACAGGGGTGGCCAGATCTGTAAACTAATATTGGTTCCAAAAGACAAAAAAGGGAGAAAGAGGTAGATTTATTTTAATGCCAACAATCTGCTAACTGACAATCAACTTAATACATCTCACCTGAGCAGTTGATTGGACAGTTATTTTTGTTAATTGTGTAGTTAGACTAACTGCCTGTAGATCAAGGAGAATCGCGGTGTATCTAGATGGTAAGCCTAGGTTTGCGAAAAATCTCGCAAACCTTGCTTTCCGACAACCTTGCTCAACCATGACCATTAGAGGTCGATCTGTGGTTACCCTCTAGACACGACCAACCACTAAACTTGCTATTGATGTGATGTTTGCGATTGAAACAGTTCTTCTGAAGGACGCTTTCAACGAAGGGAACCATGCATTTATTGACACCTTTATCCAACGTGCATGATAGGCAGGTGTGTGTACACAGTGCCTGATCCATCACTGCAGTTAAATGAACTCCCACCACTTGTACTAAAGAACGATGAGCCGCTCTTTTGAACACAGCCGTGAGATCTGGTTCCCATCAAAGAGCCGTAAATCCCATCACTAAAACACGCCCTGCGTTCCAATACCTGTACTATCATACTACTTAGTGTGCCATAAAATATTTAGCATGTCCAAATATATAGTAAGTCAAATGCAGAATGCCGAAAAAATACCAGGATGTCCTCCCCCAGTGTCCAGTTTTGCAGTATGCAAGCCGGCATGCTTCTCTGGCTACTCTAAACCCAGAATAGTGCAACATATAAGCCACAGGGTCAAAGTTCAAGGCGTTGTGAAGAAAGTATGTACCAATAGCATACATACTACATGCAACAGTACATACTTTGTATAAGCAGCTGCAGTACATACTAAAAGTTAAAAGAAAAAGTATGTGATTAAAAAAAAACTCAGCCTTGTTTTACACCAGTTTTGTCAATCAACATGGATGTAACGGGGAGGTGAGTATCTGTTAGGAGTGGGATTTGAACTCGCGCCAGCAGACTGCTCCATGTTGATTTTTCTGTCAGCTTTGGTTTTAAGATGCACTAAAGCCCCGTTATAACTCACTGTGAACCTGAACATATCTTTCCCTATCACTTGTTGGGCTATGGCAGCGAGGGGAGACATTTTCTCTAAAAGTAATGAAAGTGACAGGAATGCACAGATGGAGGAGGGACAGAAGATAAGGAAAATGTCTTCCGAGTTAGTGGATGTTTGGACTGTCAGTGGCTAACAGCTTATTTTAGAAGCTCCACTCCTCTCACATTGTTTTTATTTCCTCTCAAAAGTTTTTCCTACTGCTCACTGCCTCCTTCTGTCCCGTCCGTCCTGCCAGTTCTCTCCATCCACTTCTCCCTCCCTCTTCTCTCCATTCATCCCACCTACAGCTCACTAATTCATTTACTTTTACAAACCGTTTATGAGAGAAAACAACGTATGCAGAAATCTCGGCATCCAAAAGCAACGAGCACCAAGTTTATGCCTTCAATCCACAACTGAGATCCTTAATTGTTACGCTTGAAACATGTAATATACTGTAGACTGAGTGTGTGTTTTAAGTTGAGCTGCTGTTTGTTTTGGTCTCAGCTCTCCCTCTCCTCTCTCTGTTTTCTCTTTCTCTCCATCACCCTCTCCTTCTTTTTCTTTGCAGTCATGTGTGATGTGATGTGTGATGATTGAAACCACATCTACCCAAAGCCAACGCAAGCCCTCCCCACTTCCTCTGCAGTCACTCAATTTTTATTTCTCCTCCTGGTTTCTCATGTGTCTCAGTCCTCCACTATATATGTATATATATATATATATATATATATATATATATATATATATAGTTTATTTGTATCTATGGAAAGACTGGATGTGGAAAGTTTTTCAACTACGCACATGTTCAAATGTTATCCCAGGGACATCTGTGTTTTTGTGTTGTGATCATTGGGATCTTATCAGCGCTCAATCTCTGCAAAGAAAGGTGTGGTGTGTATGCAACATTGGATCAAACTGTAACCTACAATGGGCTTCTAACTACCACACCAATCAGCAGTTAAGCTGTCACTAACAGAAAAGTCGCCAAAGTATTTAAAGGTCTCCTATTGTCAGATTGTCAGATTGTTCCAATAAGTCAGATTTCCACGTCTTTTTGATTATTAAGTTTGGTGCTATATAAATATTATGAAAATATAGAAATCGCTCATGCCACAGAGAAATGCAAACAACCGTACCTCTAAATGAGCTGTCAGGACTACTGTACGTTTGTGATGTCACAACTGTACTATACATACAAGTAAAAAGTGCTGCTACAGTGCCGTTACAGTAATACTACAGCGTTTCAGACAGAGGGTGAATACAGGTTTATTCAGACGGACAGTATGAGAAAAATAATGTGTTTTTTTGAACTTTAAAGAATTCAATCATGTTGTAGTAAACCCAAAATACAAGTATGAACCTTAAAATGAGCAGAATATGTGACCTTTTATACTTTTAATGTTTTTTGTTTTCCAGAGCTGTTTCAACCATTTCCTTTGTATAACACATTGTGTGAAAGCAATGTCCATTAGTTCAAATCAAGGTGATTTAGTGTCATCTTAGACTGTGTTTTACAAAAAATATATTATACATATGTACTTTGACGCATATTTTTGGTGTTTATAGTTTGCATACTTCTTGTTTTGCAAGTAGACACTGAGCTGTATATGAGTTACTGCAGAGACCAGAAGATGAAATGATGTCTGGTGCTCAGTGGGTTGTGTCGCCACTCTTTCCTATCTATCTCTCCCTCCCTCCCTCTCTTTCTCCATCACATAAATCAGGCAGTCGTACATGCGTATCTCTTCCTCCTCCTCTTTCTCGTTCCATCTATCCCTTATGTCTCCCTCCACTGAGTTTTATTAGGACAGTAGATGGAGAAAGCAGAACGGATCCTTCAACGCAAACCCAGGTACCGACACACTGAACGAAGCGTTGCCACATGTGAAGGTAAACACCAGCACATATGTTACATTTACAGACTGTCAGTGAGTTCCCTCTGATCTGTTTTATAGCGGGAAAGACAGAACGACCCAAAACAACCTGATGATGTTTTCACTCAGCTTTGAAAATCCTTTGAGTTAGAGGTCGGGTCAGGGTCGAGGTTCAAGGTCAGTCGAGCCGGGTAGATCTGTTGAAACAGATTTTCTAGTTGAGTGAACACAATACGCTGAGCTGCTCCATATGCAAGACGCAAACATTAGGGAAGTGTGTGGCAGGCACTTTTCGGTGTCGTTATCACCTTCATTCACCTTTTTTTTTTTTAAATCCTCAAATCTTCCTCATATTAGTACCTATTTAGAACCAAAAGTGTTTAAAGTTAATGAACAGGTGAAGTTTAAAACCGTCCGCACTATTAATTTGAGTCCGGGCTATTGGAAACAATGCATTTTTGGATGAGTTGTTGGACAATTAAGATAATAGTGATGCTGTGGTTGGACTGTGTGCGCAAAGAACTGGAACAGGATGAGGCCTGGGTGATGGAATAATGTCAGTATTGTGGGCGGATAGGAAAATAACCCACTGGTGACAAGATAAGAAGCACACTTTAGAGAAGGAGATAGAGAGAGAGAGGGCGGCGAAAGGAAAGCAGAGGAAGGAGGGTTTTCCTTAAAGGGGACATACGGTGTTTACTTTCAGGTTCATACTAAAACATGTTCACATGCTTAAATGTCAAGAAAACACATTATTTTTCTCATACTGTCTGTCTGAATATACCTGTATTCACCCTCTTTCCTTGGTCAGCGTTTCTCGGCTTCTCTGCACCATCATTGCAGTCGGGGAATGACTGTAACAGCGGTGCAGCGGTACTTCCTACCTATATATAGTACAGCTGTGACATCAGAACCGTACAGAGGTCCTAACAGCTTGTTTCTCTGCGGATTCATCTTTTAAATACTTTAACAGTACTTATAAAGCCCCTCAACCCGCTTTATAGTAAGAAAGACATTGGAATCTCACATTTGACGACATGAGACCTTTAATTCTTTCCTTTTTTATCTTCTTGTGAAAGGCTGTATACTTTCACCTCTTCCAGCCTATAAAGAAAAACTTCAAACAAGATATAATATGAGAAAGAAAAAAAACCCCTTTGGTTAAACAGCTTATAACTCAGGTGCACACACTATACAGCCTTTGACGAGGCATCACAAGTAGACATCGCTCCATTTTAAGGGGTTTCCAAGTCAAAGAAAGGTTGGGAACCACGGCCACAGCTCACACCTGTGAAACATTTCACTGAAATGGATGAAATGACAGACAGAGTCCCTTCACAATAAAATAAAGATAATTCCATATTTTATTCCATTCTCTCATTTTTCAATCTACAACAAAAAGTCACGGTGAGTCCCAGTCATCACCGCTCCAAAACATCAGTATAAAACAGACGACAAAATACTGGATTTACAACACAAACTCATATCAGATAAGAGCTTCATTCCAAAATAAGAGACATTCGTCAAATGTTACTCAAGCTAAAGATGATCATTGAAACTTTTGGTAGCATTTGAGGAACCTCATAAAACAGTAATATTTTAGGAATGAAACTCCTCATTTACACTCTCGGAGCTTCTCTAAAACACAGCTTTGGTGCTGTAAAAGAAACCTTTTTGCAGGCTTCTTCAGAAAGCTACGATGATGTAAAGTCAGATTTGAGTGTGCAGTGTAAATCCCCATCTTTAGGCTTTGTCTCCACCAGGTATTTTCTTTTAAAGGAGCAGCGCTCAAGAGTTGCATGTGGCCAGTCACGGCTTCAGCGCTCACAACAGTATAAGACAAAAAAGAAAACTGTCAGAGGAGCTTTTGATTAAAGTTAAAAACAATTGGAACCTCTAGAGCCGGGTGCTGTTAGTGTTTAAATCATGCTAAGGCTGTCAGCGCTGTGGGAGACATGCATCAGAGTGTCATTTCCACTGTAAACAACAAGAACAAGAAACGGATTCTGAGAAAATTTTCCCGGTGGACACAGAGCCTCGTGTAGGTGCAATATACGTTCCTCAAGACAGTCTCCTGCTCATGGAACAAATCTGTGGTTACTTGCAGTCACAAAAAACGTTTTGACATATTATGTAACATACCAACCAATACATGACAATATTTTCAATTAAACAAGATTGGTGTTTTATATTTATATATAATACCAAAAGCAAAAAAATATATAGCAATTATTTCAGATTCCCTACCTCCCAAGAAAAGAAAAAGATGTTTCAATAAGGGAAAATGTTTTCTCCATGTTAACTCTAAAGGGATTGTCACAAAATGGTAAGCAAGGGATTGTCTGAACACAACACACCATAACTGAACATCTTTTCTTAGGTTCAAAAGAAACACAAACATCTACACTGGTGTGTTTTAATAAAGGGAGTATTGCGAGATTTATTGTCGTTTGTGCCTTTCATCAGTAATGGGGAAAAACAGACTCAAGTGTCACGTTCCCCTGAATAAACTTGTTTTTCTGTTAAAATTCTCTCTTTACAATATACACAACTATCCAGAGATTACTGCGGAAAGAAACGGCAATTTGGAACGTTTCATCAGAAACAAAGACAAGAAATGGGAGAAAAAAAAGAAACTTAAAGTTATAAAGATAGCAGCAAATGATGTAAAGAATCAAAGGCAGCTGAAATAAACACACTTTTGTTTCTGAACCAATCACATAACAATGTGGTAACGGCGTGCAAGTCTGGCATCAGAAACAACCTGGCAAGCTCGACTCCCTCGATCTTTCACCCTTTTCATACAGTTTGGAAATATTTTCCCCCCTCATGAAATACATCAAGTCACGATTACAAGTCTGCTGATTGCCTGGAAGGACACAATATGGCCGCTGTGAAGTGTCACAGATGGTGAGTGCAGTGAAGGCTCCTTCTGTTTCCGAGTAGATAGGAAAATATGTGTCTAATGTCTCAAAAACATCAACAACTTCTAATTAATTTGCATGCCAACAAAGCACTATAAACTGAAACATTTCCCTCAGCTGGCACTGTGGAACAATAATTCTCAGTGATTTTATGGAGATCCCCTTTCCCAAAAAATGAGATGAGTGAAGAGCAGGTGGAAGAGAAAGTCCTCATCCTGGGATTTTATTTGTGTATCAGAGGATTATGGCGGCTTGCTGGAGACCTCTGATGTTCCTGCGTGTGTGTGCGTTTGCTTGCTTTCTGACTTGTGTGTGTTAACTACTGTACGTACGTAAGCTTATTTATGTTTCTGTCAGTGTGTGCCTTTGTGTGTCAGCAGCTGTCCTCCAGAGCGTTGACCACTTGTTCCAAAATGTCGGGGCACCGGTCGGCGATCTGCTGCAGGACCTGATTGGCGTACTCCTGGAGCTCCGCCCCCTCCCTTTCACACAGCGCTAACTCTGCCTCCAACTGAGAGAGAGAAAGACACAGAGAGGGGAGATATTTTAGACATTTGGTAAACCAACATCTTGCGATACAGCCATCAGAAGAACATGGAATTTAAAGAAATAGTTCATCATTTTGAGAGTTATGCTTTCTTGCCGAGAGTTAAGCTAGATGAGAAGACTAATGTCGCTCTCATGTCTGTATGGTTGGCATAAAAATGGAGCTAGAAGCCAACTACTAACTTTGACCCTAACCGTAACCCCTAACCATAACAAAATGCTGAATTAAATCCTCGAAGGCAGAGGCCTTTGCAAGTGGGGAATATAGGGTTGACACCCTAGAAGCTGGTTAGCTTAGCTTAGCATTAAGACTGGAAAGAGAGAGAAACCATGTCAAAGCTCAAAAATTAACACGTTTTAACTTGTTTGTTTAAATAAATCAAATACTGGAGTACATATTATTTGTTTGTGAAAATCTGATATTGATTTGGAGACAATGACACGGCGGGATAGCTAGCTTGTCTTGTCTTGTCTTGTTACAATCATACTGTCACATTGTTTTATCTACTGGAGCGCTGAACAATGTTTCCATTGTATAAGAACCTTATGGGATGGGAATCATTGATCCAGGCATTAGTCAAACCCTCAGGTGTAACCAGGGAAACAGAGTTATTGTTTGAAGATATTGACTGCAAAATGCATGAACATATAAATGAATGGTCTTTAACAAATGTATTTGGGGGATTCACCAGGGTATAATTAAGTGAATCAATAAATAAAGTATGTCTTGTGTTTTATCTTATAAGCTGGTTAATGCTCCCCAAAGTGTCAGGCATTGATGGACTCGCGTCGGGCGGTTATAGCAATATAGCAATTGCAATTCCCCAGCTTGGGATCAATAAAGTATTTCTATTCCAAGCATTTCTATTCTATAGGAGACCCTGTCGGGCAATTTTACGATTTGGTCAGACACATAACTTACATACTCCCTGTAAAACACTGAGTTTTTGTTTTTACATTGTACGCTTTTTGTACAGATCAAACTAATGCAATTTATCGGTAAACTAGTGACACTCCAGGTGCTGTTAGTTGACCTTTGTTACCGTTAAGCCCAGTTCAGACCAAAGATTCACAACGCAACAAAACTGTTTTAGAACGTTGCAGGTGAAAGTTGCAGCAGTGTGAACTACCCTGTCTCATCTGGACTCAAACAGGCTGATACTGTCGCCAGCGATTCAGCTCGTCTTATCACATTAGCTGGTTTTAGAACGTAACACACTTCACCTGTTTTAACAGCCAATCAAGTCTTAGCAAAGTTTGCTGGTCAAGTCATTTACAAACTATCAGCTGGTTGAAAAGTCTGTTTTGGGAGGGCGGCTCTAGACAGCCCCAGGCTGACAGATTTTCAGTTTTATGCTAAGCTAAGCTTAGTAGCAAGTTAGCTTCATATTAAATGAACAAATGTGACAGTGGTAGCTATCTTCTTGTCAAACTCCAGGAAAGAAATCAAATAAGAAAATACGTTTAATTAAAGGCCGTACTCTCCTCGTAGCGCCGTGGGTGATCAGGGAGCATGTTTAAGGTGACACAAGCACGCACGCACGTGCACAGACACACGCACACGCGCGCGCGCGCGCGCACACACACACACACACACACACACACACACACACACACACACACACACACACACACACACACACACACACACACACACACACACACACACACACACACACACACACACACACATCAGACTGTAATCTGAAAACACCACAATGTAGTTCTTTCTGCCCAAACAGAGTGGAACATTTCTGTGAGAGAGCGCTGATGATATTTTCTTTGGCTGCAGCTGAGCTGAGACGTCGAACCTAACTGACTTAATGACCAATACATCTGTATCAATAAGAGCGCCGCTCAAACAGTCATGTAACACAAGCCCACATTTATGTTGCTGTGTGGTGTGTGTGTGTGTGTGGGTGAGGCCTGGGTCAGATATTGGCAGAATATTTCCTTGTTAAGTATTAACCCTCTTCCCTCTGCTCTCATCTCTTAGCCAGCGAATCTTAGTGGTATTTTATATTACAGTGGCTTTATTCATCTGTAAAATTGCTCTTAGTAATAATACTGTAAATGATTAATGACAATTTGCCCAATAAATCACATAAAAGAATACAGTCCCTTAACCATGTATTGTGATTTTGTGAATATAAGTAAGTTCAGGTCAGTTTTCACACATTGCATAAACAAT
Source organism: Echiichthys vipera (assembly GCF_963691815.1). Taxonomy (NCBI): domain Eukaryota; kingdom Metazoa; phylum Chordata; class Actinopteri; order Perciformes; family Trachinidae; genus Echiichthys; species Echiichthys vipera. The sequence goes on along the minus strand of NC_139845.1, from coordinate 11,004,928 downwards.
ACTCTTGTTTGTATGGAGTAAATAGAGGAATAGTGTTAGAAATCTGTGTTTGGCAATAAAATGATATATCGTCAAAACAATATAAAAATGTCTATTGTATATAATATTCTCTGTCGTTTCTATTGTGAAAAACCAACACTGCGTTACAGAAATATGTACATAATTTGGGTGAAGATTTATGTTCTGAACCTTGCACGTTATGTTCATTTTGCATTAAATACATATCAATATTATATGTTAGACTTTATTTTCACACAATAAAACATCTTTATTTAATGAATATTCATAATATTAACGAACATCTATGTTAGTGATTGGAATCTCCTTGTCTGTAACATGCTCACATCTGTGTTACTCACTGTACGCTGACATGGAGCCTGATAAACAGTCACATACAGTACGTGCACTTTGGCCAGATGCTATTTTTGAAAGACAGACGGAAAGAGTGATAGACAGAGGGGAAGACTGAGGGAGAAATGGAGAGTGAGTGAGTGATAGAGGAGGTAAAGGAGAAGTTATGAGAGAGAAGCAATGAGGCCCTTCGCTGTGCAAGTGTATATGCAATATTTTATTATGCCTATACATAATGCCCAAACATTCTCTGGCCAATATCCTCATTTTTCTATGAAGCATACACACATATTAGCATATTCCCCACATGCCACTTTATGTGTGTTTGCAGGTAATTTAATTTAATGACTCTGCATTTTAGTTGCAATCCCCCAGAAAAACACGGCAGTAAAGATAAGGCCATAAGACGTTTGAGAAGAGATAAATGGTTTAGTATCTTCTGCTCTCTGACTCACGCAGCCTTGACCTGCACCAGGGAGAAACACTTGAAAAAGGCATTTCAAAATCAAGATTAGATGATGGGTCAAACACAGCATGAACACCTACGTATACCTAAAGGAGAATCATATACACTGAAGGTACAAAATACGAGAGGTACTATCATGATAGTGAGCTACAAAGCTGTGTGCATAATCTTTTAAAATTTGTGATTGGTACAGTTTTAAGAAGTAAATCAATAAGTCACGTTGCTTCTGGCATTTGGTGGCACTAGAGAAAATTCAGGTGTTTATTTTTTACATTTTGTCTAAGGTTCTGCTGGTTCTGATAATATTTCACTCACTAAATTCAGTGTTGAAATCTCTAAAACATAGCAACACTGTTACGCAGAAAAACACACCAAGCAGCGGTGAAGTGTGGCTCGCCACAATAATGACGTTTTTCTGTTTCTGTGTTAAAGCGTTACACGCGGGAAGAAATTCTTTGTCACATTGATCATGATGCTACAGGAGTCACAGGACTCTGTAAACTGATGGGTATTCTCTAGCCGCACTTCACCGCGTACCAACGTGTTACAGCTCAGAGGGGATGCCGCAGCTTTCCGTGGACACCACATGGCAGTTTTTACAGGTTACCGACACAGTTCTACAACACAAAGTTGAACAGAAAAAGCAGAGATTCATCTTGGGACCCAATTATCATGTAGAGTCAATGGCTGGACCACGGACCACTATAAAAAGCTCCTAAAAGTTTTGTTTTAGATAATGTGGTTAAACTGGGGACATGTTTAAAACCTGGCTGACTTGCTTCCCTAATTAACTTTATTGCAAAGCTTTGCCTCATCCTTAAATGGCTACAATTAGCCTGGTGGGAAAAATGTTCAAACTGATATGAATGATAAAAAACTTGAAAAATAAGACCCAGTTTTCCTCAGAAGTTAATCATACTTTAATTCTTCTATAGAGAAAAAAGTCCCTGTGTTGCTAAGCAATAAACTTCCTCTTCTTAAATTCAGTCCCTAGGTCATTTATGGCCTGAAGAAATTAAATACAAACAATGTTGCATGATAGTTTCCAGTTATGAGCGTTACGTTTGGATGTTGCGGCTCCAGTGGAAACTGTCTCATGTGATAACTGCGTGTGTGTTCAGAGACAAATGTATGAAATAATGTAAGTGGGCAGAGTCGGTGTGGCCAGATTTGTCTGTGTGAGTGTGTGTGTGTGTGTTTAGCAGATGCATTAGTGTAGGTAGGTGTTAGTGAATGTGTGTGTGTGATTCAGTGGTTTGGGTGTTTGACATGACGGATGTTTGTGAGTGCACGGCGCGACGCTAAAGTGTGTGTTGCAAGCTCAAGCTCTGATTTAGTGAGTGAGGATTGTGGGAAGTGAAAAGATAGACAGAGGGAAGGGATAAGTTGTGTGTGTGTGTGTGTGTGTGTGTGTGTGTGTGAGAGAGGGTTTGTTGAAGATGATTTTTACTGCAGCCGTTAAAGCTCCATTATCGTGATGGATCATTATCTGCCTTATCAGGGTCCTAGACACACACACACACACACACACACACACACACACACACACACACACACACACACACACACACACACACACACACACACACACACACACACACACACACACACACACACACACACACACACACACACACACACACACACACACACACACACACACACACACACACACACACACTTCAAAAAATAAAATGTACTTGCACACACAAGTTATCAGCTTGGGAATGAGGGTATTTGTGTGTGTGTGTGTGTGTGTGTGTGTGTGTGTGTGTGTGTGAGACCCCTTGACATACATTGCAGGGCTTGAACCTCTTTGCAGAGGAATGCTAATGTTTTTTAAAGAAACCATAACTCAGCAGTGAGAGATAGCGACAGAGAGATTAACAGAGGAGAGTGAGAACGACAAACAGGTAGAGGCAGAGAATGAGAGAACAAATATAGGATCCAACAGGATCTAATATTTCTATATTATATTGTATATATAAATGCAATAGCTCATCCTTGAGCATGTCAACTGCCTGGTACGGACACAGCTTACAAAGTTACTCGACTAGAGTTGTTCCATTTACAGATGGTTCTGAGGCCAGAGGTCTCTTTTTATCAGAAACCTGTCTCTGTTCACTTTATGGCTGTGCATTTCAAACAGTTAACTTCACCTTGTCTTGACTGGTTTAGGGGAAAGGATGTTCTATGAATCATGAAGTCCAGTCCCATGTCTCCATAGATCAGGGTTGCTTACAGTGACGCCCACGGACCAGCTTCCATGTAAAAACTGTACAAATAATGTAGTTTCTCCTATAATTTACTGTTGAGAAAGTTACATATTTTGTTTCTGTTTTTTTTAAGTTATTTTGAGAGAAATGCTGATTACTGATGAGCCGGGCAAGAAGGAATTCTGAGAACCAAACACAACTACAAACAGTTGGATAATGAATGTGAAGATGGACTTGAATGGTTTTACCATCACCTTATTACCTTAAATAAGGTCCTCCATAGGATTTCCATCTATTTAATTGCCTTTTAAGTACATATCTATCAAAGAGAAAAAAATGGTTATTGATCATATGACCCACTTATGAAAGCACTTCTACTTGCCTTTTTTGCCAATTATTCCAATATCAGTGTCTGTGGTGACATTCGTGGGCTAGATGTAAATAAGCGGCCATGTTAGTGACGCTGCTGACAGCAGTTGTTCTGTCTGCCTAGATCGTCACCAACGGTTATGCTGTGTTCACTTGTAATCGTAAATGGAAGCAGAGAGGTGAATGTGTTTCAATAAAGTTTACAAAAGAGCAAAAAAAATAAAAATACAATCGTCAACACACACACCATGAACGTGACAAGATGGAGGCTATGAAAGAACAGGCTCACCACAGAGGTCGCTGGAAAAAACATGTCTCAATTCTTATGGAGTACAACTTTAAAGTTCCCTTATTATGCTAATTTTCAGGTTCATACTTCTATTTGGGGTTTCTACTAGAACATGTCTACATGATTTTAAGTTGAAAAAACACATTATTGATGTCATACTGTCTGTCTGAATAGACCTGTATTCACCCTCTGACTGAAACGCTCCATTTTAGCGCCTGTCTCTTTAAGACCCTTTCCGAAAAAGCCCAGTCTGCACTGATTGGTCAGTGTTAATGAGTCTTGTGCGTCTGCACTCTTGGCGTCTCTGCATTATTACAGCAGCCAGGGAATGATTGTAACGACACTGTAGCTGCACTTTCTACCTATATATAATATAGTTGTGACATCAAAACTATACAGAAGTCCTGACGGCTCCTTTAAAGGCACAGTTTTTGAATATGAGCTGTGTGCATTTCTCTGTGGATTGAGCGTTTTGATACTTTCACAGTATTTCATAGCACTTTGACCTTCTTTATTACAATAAAAATACATAAAAATACCAGTTTTTAAAACATGGCACCTTTGAATAAATTATTAATTCAGGTCATGAGAAATTAGGTCATGATCATGTCAGGACCTTTTAGTTTTGGGTATAATTAAAGCCATCATGTAATAATTTAAACAGTATTGTATGCTTTACATCCTGAACTGTAAAATATAGGAGCAAAATAACATCCTACATTCCTGTCCTATCCATAAGGCTCATTTTCCACCTTTAAAAAAACCCATAGGTCACAAATTCCATCCAATCTAAACCAACTCCAAACTGTTTTCCAATAATTGCACGACTACATAAGCATGTAACAACTACTGTACAGTGACAGAGCAGCACTGCCTGGAGGTAAATGTGGAGGGTAAGAAAACAGAAAACGGAGGTGAAAAGGTTGACTGTTTCTGAAAAAAGAAAAACCTTTAGGACAGACTCTTATTTAAACAAAACCAGCAGGAAGACACAGGGGAAGGCGAGGATGAGGGTCTGGACACAGAATAAGTCTGGAGGGAAAAGTCTGACCTAATATTCCTCAGTAATAGCGTACCCAGTTGCATGACCGAAGATACGATCAGGAGGTTTAAAAAGGCTCCAGACTCCTGAGCAGCAGCCCTAAGCATGGCTACAGAAACACTATTATCAGCAAGAGCAAAGGGATAAGGTATAATAGGCCTGTATTGGCTATTATAATCCCTGTCTCTTGTCCTGTGTCTATTTAAACCATTAGGTTCTTAGAGGCTTACATTGTAGACTGCTTTATGACTTGGCCGCCTGTACTGCACCAAGCCCAAAAGCGCCTGAGCCATGTGACTGAATGTGTGTGAATGAGTGTGTGTGCTCTGTCGTAGTCCAGTACAGTTGCAGTCCAGGCAGCTCAGTTTAAAGCGCAGGCTAACGAGCTGCAGTGGGAATAGAGCTTGAGGGCTTGTAGTTCAAACTGCTCCTGGAGGACTCAAAAATACTGCACTCCTTTAGTACTCGCAGCTGAATAAAAATACAAGGAAGTGTGTGTTGTGGGCAACTCAACAAAACTTGGTAATTTTATTTTGTAGGTTATTCAATCAGCCAAATTGAGTGTAGGAACATTTCTATATTTATAGGATTGGCATCTGGGAGCAGTTAGGATTAAACACTCAAATCTGGGAGCTCGCCACCATCCTGTGCCTTGCTCATGAACACTTAGAGTAATTGCTAAGGAAGGGGAAGTGTACATCTCCCTACCAAGCATTTTATTAGTCTCAAAGTCTATTTGTTCAATGCAAGTTAAAGGTGTCCCATTTCATGCTCATTTTGAGGTTCATACTTTGTATTTTGGGTCCCCACTAGAACAAATCTTTACATTCTTTAATCTGAATATACCCGTGTTCACCCTCTGTCTGAAACGCTCCATTTTAGCGCCTGTCTCTTTAAGACCCCCTCCTGACAAAGCTCAGTCTGCTCTGATTGGTCAGCGTTTCTGTGTCTTCTGCATCTGCACTCTTTGCATCTCTGCACCATCACTACAGCCAGTGAATGACTGTAGCAACACTTTCTAACTATATATAGTATAGTTGTGACATCGCAACCAAGCAGAAGTCCTGATGGTTCTTTAAAGACACAGTTTCTGAATACGGGCTGTGTGTATTTCTCTGTGGATTGAGGGTTTTGACACTTCCACAGTATTAATATAGTATATTGACCTGCTTCTAATCAAAACAGACATAGAAATCTTACCTTTACGATATGGGACTTTTAAGATTTACAGATAGAGGTGGGCGTGTGAATGTAAGAATGGTAACTATAGTGAAACACCTTCACAGAGAACAGGGGATTATAGAGCATATAAAAAAAGACTTAAACCATAAACTGGCCCTCAAGGAGTAACTACACAAGGCTGGACTTACAGCACTAATGGCTGCAGAAATAAACAGCAGAAACAGACTCTGGCATTCACTGTGTATAGGTGTAACCTCCCAGTAGAAAAGAAACTGATTCACAATGTTCAGTAAAACTAAAAAACTAAACAAAAGGAATGTCGAGGTGCCTCTAAAAACAGATGATAAACCCCAAAGATATTAAGAGTATAGTTTGTCTATTGCAAAGTCTGTGGCCAATGATAAACATTTGGGAGCATAACTGAGGAGAAAACAGATTTACAGGCTGCTTATCCAAAATGTTCAAGCCAAGATTTTACCTTTAAATGTTAATTTAGCCAAAAACAATCAGGAAAAATAGAACTAGTATAATGTATGTGATTTAAATTGTTTTCCTATCCCATAAATCACCGCACTATCCTCAAAATTAGCTTTTATTTATGGTGACACAAACATAATAAAGTTCCCTGCTTATATGTCATAAGGAGTTATAGAAAAGGCAGACTGGTGAAGAAAATTGTGTTTTGCAAACTGTAGAAATTATACAACCCATCAATACCATCAATAGTCTCCAACATGATCGTTAAAACACATCTTCAAAACATTCATATGGAGAAGTAAAACAAAATGTCTAAACAACTACAATACATCCTCGGTTAAGACAACCGGCCTCTTTTAGAACATTTTCTTTTAGTTCCATTGTATAATATTCCCATCCTGTTCAAAGCCTCACCACATATTTCATGTGCAGTTCTGAATATTTGGCTGCATAACACAGTGTATGCATGGCATTTGTACATTTTAAAGTCTCAATTGAAGTCTGTTCAGAGTTTCAGTTCAATGATTTTAGGGCTGTCCAGTAAAAGGGAACTTGTGAAAGCAAACGTCTGCAGCAATAATGGCTGCCATTGTGAACTAAGATTTAACAGCTTCAGATAGAGAGTGGAGAGCATGTTCCTCTGTGTTTTTCACCTGTCACCATCACCAGCTTGTCACAGACAAAAGAGGACAGAGGTACAGAAAGGTGTAAAAAAGGATAGAAAAGAAAGGTAGTGATTGTGAAGTGGGAGCTGAAAGAGTGCGACAGAGTCAGAGTGAAAGAGGGAAGCGGATTGATCAGGAGTGAGTGACAATACCAAAGAAGAGATGGAGACAGAAAGAGAAAAAGAGGAGAGGGGAGGAGAAAGAGGACAGAAATCAAGGAGAGTGATAACCAGAGACAGAGGGAAAGCTAAGGAAGAATGACAGAAAAAAAGACAAATGCATGTAAAAAGAGGTCGCCTGGGAAAGCCATCAAGCCGGGATTCAATAAATCTGCATAAAAACCCAGCAGTTAGTCTGTAATGACCAGCAAACGCCTGTGTGGCTGTGAAATGGGCACTGAGGGTCGGGCATGTGTGTGGGTGCGTCTGACTGTCTCTCCTTTTGTCTGTGTTTCAGAGTGTGTGTGTGTGTGTGTGTGTGTGTGTTCGCGTGTGTCTCATGGTCGTCGGGGAACTCAGCGTCGTATTTAGAGTGAAAACAATCATCCTTGGAGCGAGAAGCAGAGCTGTCTAATGAAAGCCAAGAGAGACCCGAGACCACAGCGCAGCACAAATGGATGGGGCCGACTCTCTGTTAAAGACAAACACCCCAAATTTTATTTGCACACAGACGAAAAGACTTTTCCTTTGTAATATGATGGATGCTCAAATCGGATTCAAGACACTGGTACTCGCCTAACATGCTGTGAATGACTCAGGTCAATCCTACCTCCAAGACATGGTCAAATCATACATCCACTCTGCTCTGCTACTACCAAGCAGCTTGCAACTCCCTTACTACAAAGAGGACCCGGCTACTGCTCAAAGTCACGACTGTTTACTCTAAAAATTAAAGAAACTGTACACATCTTCCGTCACTGAGAACTCATCTTTTCAGACTGCATCTTGGACCACAAACACTTTCTCTGTCTTCTCTCGTCTACAAATGTAGCACTTTGAAGTAATTCTTACCCTTTGTGGGGTTCTCATGTGGTTGAACGCGCTTATTATAAGTCACTTTGGATAAAAGCGTCTGTAAATGCAATATGATATGATTTTTGAAGCCAAGTCCAGGTCAAATGTCCTCCCGAATTAATTGCAAAGTAAAAACTGACAATTAAAATGACAGTATTTGAACATTATCTTTGTGATTCTTTTATCCAGCAGAGACCAAGTCTTTCCAACGCAGAGGCCTAATCATTAAATATTCAAGCTGTGTGGCCATGCCTGTCCAACTTGTTTGTTTTATGTGTTAGAAGATTTTATCAGGTCAAAGCAGAACAATTATTCCTTCAAGTCTTAAGTCACAAACAATTTACCTTCTTTTTCTCACATTACTTTTCCGTTATTTTATTTATTGTCTTGGTAATGTCGGGTTATTTAGTATTTACACAGGATTGATTTAAATCCATTTATGTTTTCAGCTTAAATGTGAACAACTACTCTGAGGTAGAAAGTTACGACCATCCCAGACAGACTATCGTGGGCAGGACAGTGGCAAAAAAGGATTTCTATCGTTGGGAAACGCTCTGTCACGCACACCTACATGCACAGACTATCAAAATAATAGCTTTTTTATTATCACTAACCCTCCACAAACACAGTCTAACAGTATGATTGTGATACTGTGGTCGCCCTCTACATTATCAGCTGTAATGTTTGAATTCCAGCTCCGCCTCTTCCTGTTTTTGTATCTCCTGTCAATCAAAATTCCTTAGTCCTTTAGCTTTAGGGCATCAGGCTGCAGAGCTGAAACAACAATGATTGTGTCCATTTGAAACGTAGGGCTGTATTTTACATGTAAGGCCAGACTTTATTGATATAACATTTCAGAAGAGTTTGTCCTTTTACCTATGCCGTTATGTCAGTTATCTAGTTAGATTTACAGTACATATGGAAATAACCAGAATGATCCAACTTTAACCACATACTGTATAGGAATGACTGTCAATCTCACTGCTAATATCCACCACATAACGGCCTTGCAACTTGCTCTGGTTTTCTCTTCCTCGAAAAGATTAAATGATCGCTTCTAGATTTTGATTATGCTGGATCAGTTTTACAGTGTTTTGATATCAGCAAGTATTCACAGGGGGGCTGCAGCAGCATACCGGTGCTGTTTCCGGCATTGGAAGTTTGCTATAAGGTCATTAGATTCACTTCAGTTGACTGAACGGCCAGAAGGCCCTGTGAGATACCCTGTTCTATAACTTTAAAAATGGATTTACAGGTGGAAAGAGAAAAGACACAATTCCCTCTTCTATACGGAGACTATACTGCAACAACAATGACATTCAACGTCTAATTGCGTGGAATTTTCCATCGTTAGAATGACTGGTAGAGTTGTAAATATGTAGACTAAATTTTCACTGAGGTTTCTCCAGCTTGAGTTGGCTCAGAAACGCTCACAGTCAATCACTGGGAGCTGGTTTTGCTTTAGCAGATAGAGGGTCACCGGCTGACAAGTCATAATGGCTTTCTAAGAGCAGCGATATAATGTCCCACTGAGCCAATAACACTTCATACGATTTTTACAATACCAAACGCACGCAAATGTACTCACGCGAGTACATAGTACTCACAGACACACATAGTCTTGTACGTTCATACATACAAACGCACAACGTGTAAAATTGGTTGAGGTAGCTTTTAATGCACAGAAATGTAAATATGCAGACAAACAGGCCATTTCTTATAGCTTCACACTTCAGGTCAGACAGAGATCGAGACGTCTTGTGTGCATGTGTGCGCCTGTGGAATATGATGCCAGTTCTCTTCAGTGCTCATTAGAGACGTCATTGAGCCATAAAGGTTATTATTATGACTATGGCACAGAAAACAGCTCCTTTAGTAAAACCTCACTTTTGGAATCAGTTTTGCTTTTGTAGTTCATTTGAGGTTAAAGAGAGACATGGAAACAAATACACAGGAACCGACGAAATCCATCATTTGAAAGCCTACCTTTCTCTACGAGCTACATGCTGTGCTTTGGTGCTTTAGTTCTGGTCAAAGGCACGCCATGAAAAGAATAATTTTAATATTAGCCTAGTTCCTTCACTGAGGTCAGTCCAAGCTGATGTCAGTACAGAAGATACACAGAGACGAGTCAGGCATTCAAATGTTCAAATGTCAAATTTAAATGAAAGTACCTCATGCTTTGGCAGCTCACAAAAGCCTAAAAAGAGACACTATGAATCTTCATTAATTAGTCAATCAATTTCACTATTCTGCCACCAGTAGTTGGTTTGAGTTGAACTTTCTGGCTAATAGCAACCACTACTGGCGCAGTTGCATTTAAATTCATTCATAAATCATCATTATCCACTCTCCAAAGCCCTTGTTGGAGCGTTATAAAGCCTCAGGAAAAAGAGTATGTGAGTCTGTACTTAGGCCCTTGCTGCGCTTTGAGATAAATGCTAATTAGAGCATGCTAACAAGCTGAGAATGACAATGCTACCATGCTAAAGTTTAGCAGTAGTGTCACCAGACTTCCCGGAAATGTCCTTGGTTTTCACTGACTGAAAATGGAATATAGAAAAAAACAAAAATGTCGACCAAACAACACATTAAGTTGTGCACCCAACTACTTACATAGGCTAAAGCCAGAACAAGCGCCGCCAGCCCAGAGCTCAGAGCAGAATGCCCATACAGTATTTCTGGTATTTTGACTGGTGGAATAATATCCATATCCATTCAGCCAGCTATAGTACACACAGCAAAGTACCACTGATTGGATAGGCGAACCAAAGGTGTTCTTGTAAGTTTGACCTTTAATCATCTTTGTTATATGTTATTTAACCTTTGATTTACACGTGCATTTATTATCTACAATATGTGTGATAAAAACAGATCTGTTTGTCTGTCAGCCACAGCTATTGCTAACATTTTTAGCAGTGATTCAACTAGCAACTGTTTAGTACTACTCTACAGCACACAGTTTTATTATCATGACATTTCAGTGTCACTATCGCTCCTTAGAGGTAGTTGATAACTTGTCATTAAATAAAACCACCCGAAACTTATTATAAACTATTCATCAGAAGCTTGGGCCAGCCTGTCAGTGTCAGTGATGACCAGTGATGCCACTAACATTTTAGCCTACTTAGTAACTCTACTCGAATCTACTTTTTAACGAAGTACTATTTCCAAATCAGTAATCAGATTAAAGTTACTGATCTAAGTCACTGTGCGTTACTTTGCGCCCACCTCTTCATTGTGTATAATCTTGAGCTGAGTTGTATTTGCTCCGAGAAGACGTCTTCCTACAGTCGCATAAGCATGATGCAAATGCTTAGAGCTAAACAATCTTGAGAATAATATTCCAACAGCAGCAGAGTCTTCCAAAGGTTTAAAAAGTCTTCCATTCAAAATGGGTAGGCTACATATTATATCCAGTTGAGTTTGGCTCTTGCGAAGACAGATAAACTTGAAAGCAGATGAGCAACCCATCTGTTTGGTTGTTGATGAACGACAGAATTCCATTATGGCAAGCCAGTCATTTTCCGATAGGCTTGTATTTCAGGCTTATCAGAAAATTTAAATTATGACTGTCAAAAGCAGACATGTTTATTACAGCTGATTTTATGGATGTTCTTGATCTCAGCTTCTTTGATCAAAGAAAAAACAACTCATTTTTAATCAATTCCTTTGCAATTTAGGAGAAACAGGGTGAGAGAAACTGCTTTATGAATGGTAAGGGCAGTGGCTTCGTTTTAGTTTTTCGAATACTCATTTTACAGTACTGTCAAACTTATCTACAGTAGAATGATCACTTTATCTTATCAGCACAGAAAGCAGGGATTTCAATCTGTAAGGCCTGAATTTCCTGCTGAGGCTCCTTTAGGGTCTCTTGCTCTTGATGAAACCAGTTATCTGTGCTGGGAGGTGCCCAGTTGATAAACCCTAGAGACTTACTTGTTCTCGCCCACTGCCCTTTCCTCAAACATGTGAGCCAGGCTTCAGAACAGAGGAGCTACATCAGACACCGTGTCAGTAAAATGTTGGAGCTGGTGACACGTTACAGAAGCGGACTGTCAGGTACACGAGCCTCCAGTGGTCATTACATTCAGGACAGTTGTGCCTTCATGTTAATGTGGGCATGGGATTTGTAGGTTTCCGTGTGTGTGTGTGTCTGTCTGTCCGTGTGTGTTTTACATGCTATTTTAGTATGATCCTAATGGCTTTACAGAGTGCCAGGCATTTTAACAGAGCCAGGGAGAGGCTTGTAAAACACACACACACTCACCACAAGACAGAGAAGAGAAGCTGGCACAGTGGAACATGGCAGTCTGGAGGGAATCTATGTGTGCATTAAGAGGGTCAGCCAGGGTGATGGTGACACATGATGAAGGAAAACGAGAAACGCGGGCCTGAATAAAAGACAGGCAGTGTGTGTGTGCGATTGTGTGTAGGCAGGGCCGGGGTCCACAGCAGACACATGGCGCCGAATGGCACTGCCTGGGTACGGGTGGGTTTGGACAGCAAAAAAGATTCGAACTGTGATGTCATTAAGGGAAACATATCACCAAAAACTCCCTCTCGGTCTCACATTCACACTGACACGCAGCCAGTGAGATGGTGAGAGTAAAAGGTAATGGTGATGGAGGCACTTTAGAGGAAAAACAAGGGAATGGTGTTTCTTAGGGGGAAGAAAAAACTAAAAAATAGGAAAGTTGAAAGATTGATGGCAGGGGAGAACGTGATGAAGAAGATAAAATAATGCAGTGAAAGAAAAGTTAAGATTTTTCACCCAAGAGCCAAAACCGCAGAATAAAAATAGTGTCTGAGTTGCTTTGCAGGCACTGAAATGAACGGCTTTCCCTGTCAAACTTTGTCCAAACAATTCAATAAGCATTCTCTAAAATTACTCTTTTGGTTTTATCTCTAACTTTGTATTTTAGGATAATCGTACGCATGCTAAAAACAAGTATTCATGCCATTCTTCAGACAATGGCTGAAAAAGTTTTCACTAGGTCTTTTAGAGGGTGCAAATGGCATCAAACCTACCTTTGCACATTGGCAATGTCATTTTGCTATAATTTGCACAAAGCTTAGTGGTTGTGTCGACTGCAGCGAGAAAGAGATCATATAAAATAATTTGTCAAACAATCTCAAGACAGGGACACCAGCCTATTTTTGAAAATTAATTTGAATCTACAAAGGGAGGGAGACGACCTCACTGAATCAGATTCAATAGAAAAATCATCAACAGAACATTTGAATGGCATGAGAGGTATGGTGCTCATACTACTATAATGCACCCTTCTAGTGCTTGGAAAAGTTCTAATCAGAGAGAAAGTGTCAGAGGGAGAGCATTTACGTAACAATAGAAATTTACTACAACTGAACAACCACTGCTTCCTGCATCCCCTTGCTTGCCTCACACCTACTAACAGCCTGTATACGGCACAAGCAGAGGGGATCGCTGTTGACTGAAGACAGTAAGCGGAAGCCCGTCTCGGGCATCGGCTTGTCCAGATGCTCTCCACATTGTTTTTACATTCATAAGGCTCAGGCTGTATAATAGCAGGGAAAACCCTGAATCCCATAACCTTAACAAGCAGTTGGCATAACCTAACCAGCCCTTAACTGTAGATCGTAATACATTTCAACTCAGAGTCTGACTCATTTTGCAGCACAGGCTACATACGGTATATGGGCCGATCTGCAAGACACCATGACACTTTTTTGTCCTTAAGGTGGATGTTGCAACTGCTTTATATCATGCAATGCTAACTTAACTACACACAAAGTTTTCTGTGATGGATTTTCTTAATCAAGAGCCGGAATGAAATGTGCAGAAGGCAACTAAACACCGCAGCATGTCTTGACAATGTTCAGCAGTAATGTAAACTCTAAGTGACTTGTGGTAAATTGGTTAGAATGATCTTTAAACATATTTTTCTTCTCAGTTGTAAATTTAACTTGAATGTGGCACAAACACAGTTTGCTTTAAATGTTTTAATTTAAAAAAATGTTTTTTATAAATATAAGGTAGGAATTAAATACTGCAGGGTATTTAGTTGGTCGTCTAAAAGCATTCAATCTTGGGAGATACGCTTTCACTGCAGCCCACATGATTAGTTTTAATTTAGAGAAAGTTTTTCTTTAAAAAATGTGGATCTGTGGCCTCTGAACCACAGATTACTGTCTCCATTCAGGCTGATGATGAAAAATACATGCAGTAATTTTCTGTCTGTGAAAGTCACCCTTACCATTACTCTGTGCCTTTAACATACATTCAATGACATCTTTACTCATGTTCAAAATTTAGTGACACCATAAGATGCTGTGCCATATCTGAAGCACTCATGCTAAACAGAGACATTTCCCAGCATTAAAACATACAATAGAGCTTTCATGAGGACTGTAGGAAACTAGTCCTGCTGTACCCCAACCACACACTCTGTCACATTGCTCTGAGAGTATGTGTGTGTGTCTAGAGTTACCGGTTTTCAATGTATACCACATGTAGCGACCATGTTTCGCCTGATATGTTTTCAATATGGAGGAAAAAGACAAGAAAAAGAGAGACGGACACAGGGAAGCCATAGACGGCCACAAAAGTTAAAAAATCCAATAATATTCTGTTTATGTTCAATATCTGAAAACACAACTGGTTACCATGACAATGGAGCAACATCGAGGAAGGCGAGCCAACCTTTCTTCAACTTCCCTGAAGCCTCACCTTTTCTTTCTTCATCTTCATTTCCCTTTTCTTTGCTCTCCTCCCACACTCAGATGACAGCTCTTTCGACTAGCTAAATAATAAATATACTCTTGTCTCCCCTCATGCTTCATATATGAACCAACTATTCTCCTGCTGCCAAAAGCTCAGAGCAGAGTTTACTCCCTGTAAAATAAAATGTCTGAAACAGTATTTGTTCCACAGCCAAGAGCTTGTCGTCAGGTGACCCGCTGGAGTAAATCTTTTCAATAATGTCAACGGCAGCGCCAAAAACCTGCCAGTCCGACCAGTGTGTGCCCTACTCCTACACGCACACACACACACACACACACACATACACACGCACACACACACACAAACGCAGAGGACTGACAAATGTCCCCACTTTGCATGATTTTCCCCCCTCATCTTTCAGAAGTGTTTCAGACAAATGGTCTCACCTGTTCCTGCGTCATGCTGGGCAACTGCGTATGCCAGGAGGCGGAGTCAGAGCGGTGATAGGCGGGGGGCGGGGCAAAGTCCTGCAGTATGATCGGGTCTCGCTCCTGACACAGTGAGGTCAGGTGACTGATGTACAGCTTCAGTTTACTGCGATTCTGATTGAGATCCAGGAGAGGAGAGAGAATCTGAAGGAGGGAAGGAATGACGGGGCGACAAAATGAAAGGGATTAATTGACAATCAATACTGCCCATGACAACTGCTTAAAAGATTTTACCAAAATACAAACACACAGAAAGTGTAAACAGAGAGAGAGAGAGAGAGAGAGAGAGAGAGAGAGAGAGAGAGAGAGAGAGAGAGAGAGAGAGAGAGAGAGAGAGAGAAAGAGGGGGTCTGAGAACGGTGAATGCTGTTATTCTTAGATAATCTTAGATAATCACTCATAATAATATGTGTAAATCTGTGTATTTATTACATACAAGCTTTCAGTTACAGATATTCTACAGGTGTAAAGGAGCACTGAGGAGCACATATAGAGATTGAACTAATTAACCCCAATGCAAAACACCTGCTTCTTACTCACTCACTGCTCCCTGTATCACAGTCACTCAATAGTACTAAACTCAACTCAACTCAAAATGTATTTGTATAGCACAATTAAAAAAACAACCTTAGTTGCCCAAAGTGCTGCACAACATACATGGTCAAGTGTTATCAATACTTAAATAAAAAACAGCATAAACCATTAACATTAGCAATAAGAAAGGGCAATACAAACAATTACTATCATAAAGTCAAACAAATAAAAGCTACAATAAAATATAAAAACAATATGTCAGGGTGTAAGAACAATTACTAAAATAAGGTCAAACAAATAAAAGTTGTACTAAAAGATGACAGAAAATAAAGAAAATAACAGGTCAGGGTGAGTTGAAGGCCAATGAGAAGAGGTGGGTCTTTAAAAGTGATTTAAAATGCTCCAGAGTTACAGTATAGTATACTGCTATTGTGAATTTTCACACTTCGCATCATCATTTTGTGTCATCACGGACAGGTGTAGGGTCACTTTTTCTTCTAGCAACGCCTTCGGAGGGCCAAGTAATCACCTTTCTCAGAACAGGCACAGAACAGGCACGCCCTCACAGGAAACACTGCAAGCAGCAGTACCAGGGGCCAAGCAATCGGCCTGATACGAATGTGCACTGCACCAGTCTTGAGATAAAAAGGCAGATAGTAAATGCAGTGCATTATATAGGAACTAGGTCGTTATTTGGGACACTGCCCTCCATGTCTTTCAAGCACCAAGCAATTAGCCAGGACGGCAGTGCAGCTTAGCTCATGGTACGAACTGCATGCAATGCCAAACAAGTTAATGGAGACTAAACATGATTCAAACATATGGGCTGAGGCGAGACGAAAACAGACATGGAAATGGAGAGATGACAGAGGACGGTATGTTCTAAAAAGTCAAAAGGAAACTGGAATACTGTGAGAAAGTAGTGCTTAGTTCTGATTGCTCTATAGAACCCCTGGTTGAATGCAGATGGTCAGTAATACGATTTCCCCCACAAGCATGCTTCTTCTTTACGTTTTATTTAAGGAACCTGCTGAGTGATGTGGAAGCTTTTAACTAAGTTTTTTCTGTATCGTCTGACCTGTGCCTTTTATACAACAGAGACCAAAAACTGCACTCAACCTACAGCAACTAGCTACGTTTCAGTGTTACACAGATTCATTTTTCTAATTTGTATACAGAGGATCGATCCAGACTGCAATCCATAGTTAACAGCTGAGAGTCATGAACTTAATTCCCAAGTTTAACAGCCACATTTGTTTCACAGAGGCCATGATGACTAATGTGTGTGTGTGTGTGTGTGTGTGTGTGTGTGTGTGTGTGTGTGTGTGTGTGTGTGTGTGTGTGTGTGTGTGTGTGCGTGCTTGTGAGTGATTGACTGTGGGAATGAGAGTCAGACGAGCTAAACTGTTACACACATTTTTGGTGGTACAAGACAAGACCCCCCAAGAGACACATCCACACACAGATAAGATACACGCACTATTCTCTTTGGGGAATCGAAAGATTTAAGTGCAGAGGAAGCATGTTAAGAAGGCTTTTAGTGTGTGTGTGTGTGTGTGTGTGTGTGTGTGTGTGTGTGTGTGTGTGTGTGTGTGTGTGTGCATGTGTGTGTGCGTTGTAAGTATATTCAATCCCAGCGAGGTCTGTCCACACCCTGCGCTCCATGCTTATCATCACTCTGCACCCAAACACACACAAAGAATTCCAACAGCAGGATCCATTCACTCTGTCTGTACTCCATCTCATCATTAATCTGTTTCTCTCCTTACCATTTACTGTAGATACAAGAATTGCAAATATGAATGATGTCATTTGTTTTGACTATACCAACTGTGTAGTGTGGAGGTTTTCAGTCAGTATGAATCATGTCATAATATTTTTCAAAATACTTGTTTCTGATTTGTATGTATATCAGGACACATTAAGCGTGGGCTAATCACTGCTCTAAATGCAAGGGATTTTACAGTAAACTGCATGTAACCATAGCAACAGCACTGATGCTACACACTCACTGGTTAAACTAACCAAGCATGGGCTGAAAATTTGTTTGCCATTTAGCACAGACGAAATAATAAAATATAACACTGTAAGAAATGTACTCTGCTGCACTGTAAAATAATGGACTCTACATTGTGTGCAGGTTGCATTTAAAATGACTGATGAAAAAACAACCAACAAACAAACAAAAAAACAGTTATGCACCTATGTCAGACACACAGCTTGAACTTGTTTTCTTAACCTTAAAGCAAGCCTCAGCTGTCAAAACAATGAAAAAACAAAATGCAGAACTAGATGTGGGTGTTTTTTGACACACACACACGCACGCACGCACGCACGCACGCACGCACGCACGCACGCACGCACGCACGCACGCACGCACGCACGCACGCACACACAACACACACACACACACACACACACACACACACACACACACACACACACACACACACACACACACACACACACACACACACACACACACACACACACACACACACACACACACACACACACACACACACTAGGATTTTGTGTGTGTGTGTGTGTGTGCGTGTCCTTCCCTAGATCATCTCTATTCCTGTGTTCATGAGTAGCCACCTTGAAATATACTACTAAACATTTCCCCGGAGGAGAGACACGGAAAACGATGGAGTCAAAGGCTGCAGGCATCCTAAAAAGTCTGCAGGGATCCTCAAAAGTCTGCTTTTCAAAACACCTCTGTTGCTCCATCTTATGATGTGCGCTCACAGCGGCGACGCAACAAGGCCGTTATCGCTCCGAAACTGTTGTGTAATATACCAAAATGTGAACACCTCTCTTAAAGTCTGGCTTTAAAGCTTTAAAAACATGCTCAACATATGTGTAACAGCTGTTCTCTCACACTTTCTAATCCAGACCAGTCTGTCTTAAATCTTTTAAAAAAATGACTGTCCACACTTTCCAGACCCGCAGCAAAGCTCTGTGGATCAAATGCAAGACCAAATGAGAAACAGACAGAAAGAATGGAAGGAATGATGGCGATATAAGGAAGACATTTAGAGAGAAATAACACCAGTGTTTTCTTTTCCTTTTTCAAGAAAAATGTAACAGTATAAAGATCTTAAGTTAAGCCAGAACTGATCCCAGAAATAACAATGTAAAACATGAACAAACAAGACTTTGCAGGACTCAGTCTTTGAATCTACTGATTTCATGAAGGTATATAATATGTACATGTTTTTATTGTATTACACAACCCGCAATGGTCAATGTATGCAATGTGTGTGCTCGCGTGTGTGTGTGTCTGTGTCTGTGTGTGCGTGTGTTAAACGAGTCAACAGTGTTTTCCAATGTCTTACTATACTATGAAACAATCCCAGAGGAGACATAACTTTATGCTGCACTGTGTGTCTCAGTGTGTGTGTGTTTGTGTGTGTGTGTGCCTCTTTATTAGTCTCCCAGGTCTGCCTACCAGACTCTTACTGTACTATGAAATAACTCCAAAGAGAGACATTCAGCTAGCCTTGGTCACTAGCCACATTTTTAAAAACTTTCTATGACCACATTATACAATGAAATCAGGATTTTTCACACACACACACACACACACACACACACACACACACACACACACACACACACACACACACACACACACACACACACACACACACACACACACACACACACACACACACACACGCACACACACTCACACACACACACACACACACACTATTTGACCAGGAGCATCAGCTGTTGAGGAGGTAGGATTTCACTTTGACAGTGCTGGAATCATGACTGCTGATGTGACAAAACTAGTAAACACTACTAGTGGGTAGAAAACAATTCCTTTCTAACTGCTACACTACAAAGCAGTGTTGTTGTCAAGACAGCGTAAATCGAGATCAAGTCAAGAACCAGACCACACTGCATGAGACACTTATGATAAAATGTGGAGCACGCAAACCATAGGCACTCCTGAAATTGATCTAAAACATCCACATTCCCAAAAAAACACCCACAGAAGATAAAGATAAAAGAGACACTTTCAACATTACATTGTTTCAAAACTTAAACCAGCTTTGAAAGGGGTTTGTTTTTTTGGGGTCATTAGAAAGGCTAGATTCTACATTTGATGTGTTGAGATCAATTTGTTCTTTGGGGGTTTTTTTGCACAGCACCCAACAACAACTGGAATCATGAGTGTATTTTACAGTAAATACTGCTTTATCAAATGTACTTGAGTGATCACAAGTCCTACACAACCAAGGATGAAGCAATTTTGGGAATGGATCACTTTTTCTAAGATTCTTACATGCATTCTATACATGGACATATTCATATTAACTGTCTAAGATGTATAGAGGAAAAGTCCAACGCCCAACGTGGGGCTCGAACCCACGGCCCTGAGATTAAGAGTCTCATGCTCTACCGACTGAGCTAGCCGGGCAACAATATCCTCTGGTAATTCTCAAAATTCGAAGCAGAGAACACTCAGAAAGGGCGGATAGACTTATTGTGTTGTCTCTTCTCACACTAAGGTCAAATTTATCATAAAAATGTAATTTATAATTGATATTCGATTCAGAATTGAAATTGTTAAAACCCTAATCCCCAGAGCTGTGATCTCGAAATGAAATCCTGAGTCCTCTTTGTCGGTTTTACCCTGAACCTAATCGAGACAAGATCGAGTAAAGATTTGGCCGCGTCCTTCAAAAAGTGCTCTCTAGTCGTGCCGCTACAGAAGAGCAAAGTGCCAATTAGAAACCATTAGTTGAACTATTTACAATTCATCTGAAACTATTTTAATTAAGTCTTAAATTGCCAAACAGAAACCATAGTTCTAGCTTCTTAAATGTGAGTATTTGCAAAACAGACTATATCTGTGTATCGACCCAAAGTCCCCGGGACCTTTAGTCAAAACAACTTTTCAACATCATATTACATTACATTTAGCTGATGCTTTTGTCCAAAGCGACTTCCAATAAGTGCATTCGACAATTAGGCTACAAACCAGAGGAGCAAGTTATTAAGTAAGTGTGGTAGCTTCAAAAAAGCCGATCTATAGAGTGCTACATATAAGTGCTTTTTTTTCTTCTTCACATCTTCTTAGCCTGCGGCGGAATTTGTGTAGATTTTCTGCCTTCTGAATGTCGATGGGGAACTAAAAAGGTTGATGCTCGGCTCCACACACACTCGTCTCTGCAGCCTGTAGTTCAGTGTGCTCGCTGAGTGTGCTCTCTGCCTTGTTTTAAATGAGCAGGGGGGCCCACAGCAAACCTAAAATGGTCCAAAATGGATACTAGAGTATTTTCTTGTTTTATGAACAAAGCTGTGATTGAGTTAACCCTAACACATTAAATGTTAGTGTATAGTTGACTATTTAATCAGTCACAACTCTTAATAAGTACATAGTTAACTGTTAATAAATGCATGATAATCTGTTTCTTATAAGTTCTTATAAATGTCTAATCAATAAGTAAACATATTTTTGATGCTAAACACTTATATAATTGACACATAATATTAATAAGCATCTTTTAAGGCCCAATTAACTAATGCTTATTACAAGGACCTTTATATGAAGCATTAGACAAGTATTTATTCTTTTTTTTCTTTATGAAAAAGAGAGAATGTTTTTCCAGTTGTATGATTGTATTCTGTCATGGAAGTTGAATAACTAACTTCACTAATAATTCAAGAGCAGTAATGTCAAAATGAAATATTTTTGTTACCATCAATGGAGCTATCATCGATGGACGTCCATACAGATCAACTTTGTGAGACCTTGTTTGATATAACAAGTCAGAGCTTTTGGTCGTTACTCATTGAGTCATTTCAAAATATTGAAAAACCTCACAAACCAAAACACTGAATTCCTTTATAGAAAAGGAGTTACACCTCTTCCCTGTCTTTTTTCACTGATGCATCTAATGCCACTGAAGACCATTAAAAATGCAAAATACCAGAAAATGCTTGGTGTGTGTTAAGAGTGCTCTCCTGTGTTTCATTTCTTTCTGAAGCATTTAATTCTCCAATCGTAGCACAGAATTCCCTTATTGGAAGAGACACAATCACTCACTGTTCTGATGTAATGCGCTATGGCAGATTACCCGCCTTACACACCATGAAGAAGTGTGTCTTTACTGTATGTGTGTGTGTGTGTGTGTGTGTGTGTGTGTGTGTGTGTGTGTGTGTGTGTGTGTGTGTGTGTGTATGTGTGTGTGAACTCGTGGAGAATGGTTGGCCTGCCTCTCAGCAGGGAGGTGCTACTGCTAATTAATAACCAGGCTCAAACTTAGATCCGCTGGTGAACCATTGGGCTTTTAACATCCCAGTGGGAAATCCCACTGGAGGAACTGAGCTGTGCTAAAAGCAGCATGTGCTACTCATATGTAGTGTCGCCTCCACTGTCCTGTCAGAAGATCAAACCAAATACTACCCTTTTAATAGTGTGTGACCAAACTTAAAACATACTTTCAGCAATTCATCGTTTCAAAACTGAAACCAACTTTGAATATTTGAAAGTATTGTTTTATTGTCTTAAGAAAGACTATACTCTACAAGATCGACAGCTTTTACACTGCACCGTACAACAAACTGAGGTGTCATGAGTTCATTTTACAGTAAGTAATGCAATTTCATATATACAGTCATTACAGTTCCTACACATCACAGGGGAAACAGCTGTGTAAGAGGAGCCGTCTTGCAACAATCCCAAGTATATGGTAACACAATTACATCCAGAATCCTCCAAGGACACAGTCCAAAACTCTGCCGCCCAACGTGGGGCTCGAACCCACGACCCTGAGATTAAGAGTCTCATGCTCTACCGACTGAGCTAGCCGGGCTTCTCATGCGGTGAAAATGGCTCAAATTTCGATGCTGACAACACATAGTAGGGGAGGCTGTGATTACTGTGTCGACTTTTCTCACAAGACTACACTAGGCGCGCACACACGCACACACACACACACACGCGCACATGCATCTTTACTCCTTTCAACCCAGACGAAGGTAGCGGTGGACACACTTCTTCTTTTCTTACCTTTCAAGATAAAAGCCTTAGACTAGTAAGCAGTCTAAGGAGTAACTTTTCTGGCACGCTGAGCACATCAATGTTATGAATATTTGCAGGTGAGCATTTTGCCATTTCGTCTTGTTTATTTGTCATTTTGTGGGTTAATGTAACAGTGGACACTGTGTCCATCCATCATAAATCCAACAGAAAGTGATCTGATGAGTGGCAAGAGTGTGCACAACGGGACACCATCACTAAATGTGAGGTTCAAACCCAAAAGCCTGAATTAACATGTTTGCAGGGTAGCTATTTCCTAAATAGCTAAACTTTGTACTTCATATTTTGGATAAGCAACAGCTTTCATAAATCACTTTATCCAACCCATAGAGCAGGTCCAGCTGAGAGACTATCATGTCATAAAAGACAAAAGACCAATAAAGTACATACGTCCACTAAGAAAAGTGATGCACTGATCGACAGGAAAATCAGTAACAAAGAGATACATGTAAAAGATGAGAGGTATCAGGGAGATGAGGGCGAAAAGAAACAGTCCAGAAACATCATTGAAGGGATCAATGAAGGTGGAAAGAAGTGATGATACATGGATACAAACATACACACACAAAAAGAAGAGCAGGGTGGAAATTAAGAAAATAGTATATCAGAAGATGAAGTGAAATCGACGGATGAAATTGTGCAGATTATGCTCATACAGTAATTTAAGGGTTGATTCAAAAGTATTAATGTTTAGGTAGTGAACGAACGGGCGATCTGGGTGACCCAAATAAAGTGAGAAAATCAATGGCGGTCACTCACACGAGACAACAGGAAATAATAAAGAGAGGAGGAAAATCTCATGGGAAAGAAGAGTTTCAAGAGCGAATGTTGATGAAAAGAATGGAAGAAACGAGCACAACAAAAATGACACGACAAAAGAGGTGACGAATAAATCACAACACCGGAACCAGATCACAAACTCACGGATGAGGCAACGGAAAAGAAAAGGACGGAAGATGAACGATGAACACATCCAATCACGATAGGATCCAGAAATTGAAGACGCTCACCCTTCTGTATAAAATGGCGGACCGAGTGAGAGAGAGAGAAGGCATGCGGTTCGCTAGGCCCAAATGCCCTCCTCATCGTCCTATTGGTTAGTTCAGTCCAACGGCAGCGTGAGTTTGAAGAAAGCAGGAAGTTAGTTTTGTGAAGGAAAATAGTAGAAAAACATGTTGTAGAAAAACATAGTGGGAGCAGAAACTTTTAAAAAACATGTTAGCTAGTAATAGTTGACACAACTATATATAATTAGAGAAATACAGTAAGTTAAATGTAACACTGAGTTCAAACACATGGAAGTGTGACTTGCTGGAAGGTCAGTCTTATATTTGGACAAAGACTTGTTAATGAAAACAAGGAGATTTAGAAATGTTACTTTAGGGCACATAGGAGTGATAATGTTAGGAGGTGTTAGGGGGATGGGACCAGGTGACGAGTCACTGTCCTGGGCAAAGATCTTACCTGGTCTGGGGAGGGCTTGTGATTGTTGGGCTGCTCTGAGTTTGGAGAGGTCACCTTCAGGTGGTCGTCCTCATAGTTGTCCGCCATCAGCTTCATCCGGTTTTGTGTCTACAGAGAGAGAAAGTGAGGCACAACCAATTAGATGTTTTTGATAGAAGTGAATGATGGTTTTTCATGTGATTCAGCAGTAACATCAAACATGTATGTTTGGGGAAACAGCATAAAGCCACGTGTGTGTGTGTGTGTGTGTGTGTGTGTGTATGTATGTATGTGTATGTGTGTGTATGTGTGTGTGTGTGTGTGTGTGTGTGTGTGTGTGTGTGTGTGTGTGTGTGTGTGTGTGTGTGTGTGTACGTGTGTGTGAGTGATAGGAGGGTAACCCTAGCCTTGAATTCCTCCAGGAGTTAATTTGCAGAGAGGAAGCAGAGAGGACAGCGCTGGAAGACTGCCATGAGCTTTGCCTTCTCGAAACACACACTTTATGCATGTGTGTGTGCGAGAGACAAAGAGAAAGATAAACTGTCCGTGTGTTTTTCAGTTTTAAATGTTACAGTTGGTTCTGCTTGTATTTAAAGAGAGCAATAAATAAAACACGTACTTTGCACACTTTGAACTGCACACACATACTGTACACACCATCCTGTTGACATGCCACCTGTTGTGTAGCTTGTTAACTGGCAGAAAAATAACGGTCCTGCTAACATAGCACTTGGGGAGAGATCCATAAAGACTAAGGCAAATACTACACGCACAGAAAGGAGCTTGTTGATGTACAAAAACATCAACATACAGTGTGTAGACCTTTGTCTTTTCCACTTCCTCTCCTTTCTTTCCTCCATCATTAACTCCCATCTTTGCTTTTCTCCCAACTGTCCCCTATTGTGTCCTCCTTTTCTTTTCTTTCCTCTCCCCTCTCTTCCTCTCCTGCTGCTCGATCTGTTTCACATGTTAGATTTATACTTTATAGTAGGCCTGTAAAGAGCGAAGGGAGTGAGAGAGAGAGAGGGAGAGAGAGAGAGAGAGAGTCAGTCTAAATCTGCCAGTCTTGTACAATCTAAATCCCCTGAGCCTCTCACTGAGCCCTGCAAGGAACAGGGGCTTAAGCAGGAAAGACAGAGGTTGTGTCTCTCTGTGTGTGTGTGTGTGTGTGTGTGTGTGTGTGTGTGTGTGTGTGTGTGTGTGTGTGTGTGTGTGTGTGGGTGTGTGTGTGTGTGTGACAGAAAAGAAAAATGTTAACGCCAAATTTGATACGTGGTTGTTTGAAAGCTAAATGAAAGACTGCATTTTTAAGAGTGTGTGTGTGAGCAGGAGATAGCAGTGCCTAAAAGCATGTGCATGTGTGTGTGTGTCTATGTACACAAGTCAAGTTGAAGAGAGCCTCCCCTAGCGTGCACACACACACACGTATTATTCATTTCCTCGTTTTCTAAAAGCTGTTTTTAAAATAAACACACACAGCCTATATTTGAAACAAACATGGAGAGTAAACAGTTCATTTTGAAACCACATAAGTACAGAACCTTGGGTCGCCACCGCACCTGCACACACACACACACACACACACACACACACACACACACACACACACACACACACACACACACACACACACACACACACACACGGACACACACACACACACACGGACACACACACACACACAGACAGCTGTGGAATGATGTTTATTTGTCTCTGTCTGTCACTTCCTCTCCTCTCCACAACGTTCTTAAGCAAGTACACTGCCACCCTTCCAATGATTTATTTATATCTATTCCACCAATTATCTTTTCAATGACTGGTTAACAAAACAAAAAAGAACAAAGAGAAAGAAATTATTACACAAAAAATATAAAAAGTACAACTGATAAATAATGCCAGTTGTTTTCAGAAAGAGTATAAAATCCCAGCAGAAACATGGACTACAGAAAGATGGTGCTTCTACAGTTACAGAGATGGTGGTGGAGTAAATAGAGCGTAATGTTAATTCACAATCTATTTTCAAGGTTTTGGAGTGCATTCTGAGCTGTGTACTAACAGTGCTTTCGCATCATGATACAAATAAAGTAACGGCTATGATGTAACATACTGTTGATCCAGTGTAACGCTCTGAGATTAAGAGTCTCATGTTCTACCAACTGAGCTAGCCAGGCTTGATCTGTACCTCATGGGTCAAGCGTTAAGGCCCACTGTTCTGTGCTAAAGGGTTTCTTTCAGTGCTGCAAATATATTGCAAAATAATTGTATGTATCTCCTAAGACATCACCCATTTGTCTGTGGAATACAGTTTTGAAGCCTCGAGTTTGCCAATCTTGGGATTTTTCAAACTGAACTTTGACATATTTGGACAAGAGGGCAGAGCTGAGCTCGAAGGCAGTCTTGTTTACAGTAATTGGCGCTGCACTAAGCTAAACGCTAAAGAGGGAAAGCCATTATTTTCAACGAGCTGACGTGAGTTTCCCTTAACTTTCCAGTTCACCAATGATAGTGCTAGCTAGCTAACGTTAGCTTTACAGCGTACAACTGAAGCTGAAGGCTGAAGACTGAGGGGACGTCAACCTTAATTTAATAAAGTATTGCGGGCACTCAGGTTCTGTTACGCTCACAAAACAATTACTAGACATATTTATGAAACAAAGTTTTGTTTAACAAGAATTTAAATGCATATACATGTTAAAATTATGATCTATAGGATAGAAGGCACTGAGCAACTATTTTCTATGTAAAGATACTCCGACCCTCTCCATGACATGATGGTTAGGAAGTGGAGTGTCTTCAGTCAAAGATTCATATCCCCCTAAGGTGTTCCAGGCACAGGAAATCACTGGTTCCGGTGGCCACTATTCAACATATCCCTACTCTGTTGCAGTCTGAACATCAGTGAAATACAGCATAACTGTTAGTGACGATCTGGGTGGACAGACCAACCACTGTCAGCGGTGTCACTAACATGGCAGCTTATTTGCATCTATCCCCGGGTCGCCACAGACAGACACTGATATTAGAATACTTGGCCAAAGGCAAGTAGAAATGCTTTCATTAGTGGGTCACATGATCAATCACCATTGTCTTAATTTACTATTTGATAGATAGTAACTTAAAAAACAATTAACCAGATGAAATTCTTACGGAGTACAACTTTAAATAGCAATGGGAAACCCTTTATTCAGTCTGAAGTATACCACTTACTTGTAAACAGAAATTATAGGTTTACAGACTTATGGGAGACTTGGAAAAGCAAGAAAGAAAAGAGGATGCTGTACAATTGTATAAATGTAATTCACAAAGCATTTTAACGCCAAAAGTAGCTCTAGGATTCCTCTCGAGGACTCCTAAGTCACTAAGAGTAAGTCAGGAAGGAGCTAACATGGCTGCTGCAGTCAAGAGATCAATGATAGTGAGCTTTTAAAAAGGTATCGCCTCAATGGAGATGGCATTATGAACGTGGTAGAGTTGGTCAGGGTTGCGATCACATCACCAATGAATAAAAACCACCCAATATCACCGGAAATTAAAGGTGTTGAGCCAGCTTTAAAAATCCCATGGTATTCTAACAAGTGGTACAGGAAATAATTCCTGTGTCAAACTTGTTTTACACAAAAAAGGACGAATTTGAGGGATTAAAAACCTGCATGTAAAAATATCTGTCAGGGGTGGGATTTGAACCCACGCCTCCATTTGGAGACCAGAAATCCCTTTGATGAGGAAGGAGACCAGAAACCCCTTTGATGGGGAAGGAGACAAACCTTGAGTCTGGCGCCTTAGACCACTCGGCCACCCTGACAATGGGAAACCCTCTGTTCAGTCTGAAGTAGACTATTTACTTGTAAACAGAAATTACAGGTTTACAGACTTATGGGAGACTAGGAAAAGCAAGAAAGAAAAGAGGATGCTGTACAATTGTATAAATGTCATAAAGCATTTTAACGCGAAAAGTAGTTCCTTCATCTATAAAGACGTGGTCACTAAGAGTAAGTCAGGAAGGAGCTAACATGGCTGCTGCAGTCAACATTTTGAAGAGATAAATGATAGTGAGCTTTTAAAAAGGTATCGCCTCAATGGAGATGGCATTATGAACGTGGTAGAGTTGGTCAGGGTTGCCATTACATCACCAATGATTAAAAACCACCCAATATCACCAGAGATTAAAGGTGTTGAGCCAGATTCAAAAATCCCATGGTATTCTAACAAGTGGTACAGAATATAATTCCTGTGTCAAACTTGTTTTACACAAAAAATGACATATTAGAGGGATTTAAAACATGTCAGGAGTGGGACTTGAACCCACGCCTCCATTTGGAGACCAGAAGTCCCTTTGATGAGGATGGAGACCAGAAATCCATTTGATGGGGAAGGAGACAAACCTTGAGTCTGGCGCCTTAGACCACTCGGCCACCCTGACAATGGGAAACCCTTTGTTCAGTCTGAACTACACTTTTTACTTGTAAACAGAAATTACAGGTTTACAGACTTATGGGAGACTTGGAAAAGCAAGAAAGAAAAGAGGATGCTGTACAATTGTATAAATGTAATTCACAAAGCATTTTAACGCCAAAAGTAGCTCCTTCATCTGTAAAGACGTAGTCACTAAGAGTAAGTCAGGAAAGAGCTAACATGGCTGCTGCAGTCAACATTTTGAAGAGATCAATGATAGTGAGCTTTTAAAAAGGTATCGCCTCAATGGAGATGGCCTTATGAACGTGGTAGAGTTGGTCAGGGTTGCCATTACATCACCAATGAATAAAAACCACCCAATATCACCGGAAATTAAAGTTGTTGAGCCGGATTCAAAAATCCCATGGTATTCTAACAAGTGGTACAGGATATAATTCCTGTGTCAAACTTGTTTTACACAAAAAAGGACATATTAGAGGGATTTAAAACATGCCAGGAGTGGGATTTGAACCCACGCCTCCATTTGGAGACCAGAAGTCCCTTTGATGAGGATGGAGACCAGAAATCCATTTGATGGGGAAGGAGACAAACCTTGAGTCTGGCGCCTTAGACCACTCGGCCACCCTGACAATGGGAAACCCTTTATTCAGTCTGAAATACACTATTTACTTGTAAACAGAAATTACAGGTTTACAGACTTATGGGAGACTTGGAAGAGCAAGAAAGAAAAGAGGATGCTGTACAATTGTATAATTGTCATAAAGCATTTTAACGCGAAAAGTAGCTCCTTCATCTATAAAGACGTGGTCACGAAGAGTAAGTCAGGAAAGAGCTAACATGGCTGCTGCAGTCAACATTTTGGAGAGATCAATGATAGTGAGCTTTTAAAAAGGTATTGCCTCAATGGAGATTATGAACGTGGTAGAGTTGGTCAGGGTTGCCATACCATCACCAATGATTAAAAACCACTCAATATCACCAGAGATTAAAGGTGTTGAGCCGGATATATAATCCCATGGTATTCTAACGAGTGGTACAGGAAATAATTCCTGTGTCAAACTTGTTTTACACAAAAAAAGGACGAATTTGAGGGATTAAAAACCTGCATGTAAAAATAACTGTCAGGGGTGGGATTTGAACCCACGCCTCCATTTGGAGACCAGAAATCCCTTTGATGAGGAAGGAAACCAGAAATCCCTTTGATGAGGAAGGAGACAAACCTTGAGTCTGGCGCCTTAGACCACTCGGCCACCCTGACAATGGAAAAACCTTTATTCAGTCTGAACTACACTATTTACTTGTAAACAGAAATTACAGGTTTATAGACTTATGGGAGACTAGGAAAAGCAAGAAAGAAAAGAGGATGCTGTACAATTGTATAAATGTCATAAAGCATTTTAACGCGAAAAGTAGTTCCTTCATCTATAAAGACGTAGTCACTAAGAGTAAGTCAGAAAGGAGCTAACATGGCTGCTGCAGTCAACATTTTGGAGAGATCAATGATAGTGAGCTTTTAAAAAGGTATCGCCTCAATGGAGATGGCATTATGAACGTGGTAGAGTTGGTCAGGGTTGCCATTACATCACCAATGATTAAAAACCACCCAATATCACCAGAGATTAAAGGTGTTGAGCCAGATTTAAAAATCCCATGGTATTCTAACAAGTGGTACATGATGTACTTCCTGTGTCAAACTTGTTTTACACAAAAAAAGGACAAATCAGAGGGATTAAAAACCTGCATGTAAAAATATCTGTCAGGGGTGGGATTTGAACCCACGCCTCCATTTGGAGACCAGAAATCCCTCTGATGAGAAGGGAGACCAGAAATCCCTTTGATGAGGAAGGAGACAAACCTTGAGTCTGGCGCCTTAGACCACTCGGCCACCCTGACAATGGGAAACCCTTTATTCAGTCTGAACTACACTATTTACTTGTAAACAGAAATGACAGGTTTATAGACTTATGGGAGACTAGGAAAAGCAAGAAAGAAAAGAGGATGCTGTACAATTGTATAAATGTCATAAAGCATTTTAATGCGAAAAGTAGCTCCTTCATCTATAAAGACGTGGTCACTAAGAGTAAGTCAGGAAAGAGCTAACATGGCTGCTGCAGTCAACATTTTGGAGAGATAAATGATAGTGAGCTTTTAAAAAGGTATCGCCTCAATGGAGATGGAATTATGAACGTGGTAGAGTTGGTCAGGGTTGCCATACCATCACCAATGAATAAAAACCACCCAATATCACCAGAGATTAAAGGTGTTGAGCCGGATATATAATCCCATGGTATTCTAACGAGTGGTACAGGAAATAATTCCTGTGTCAAACTTGTTTTACACAAAAAAAAGGACAAATCAGAGGGATTAAAAACCTGCATGTAAAAATATCTGTCAGGGGTGGGATTTGAACCCACGCCTCCATTTGGAGACCAGAAATCCCGTTGATGAGGAAGGAAACCAGAAATCCCTTTGATGAGGAAGGAGACAAACCTTGAGTCTGGCGCCTTAGACCACTCGGCCACCCTGACAATGGGAAACCACTTATTCAGTCTGAACTACACTTTTTACTTGTAAACAGAAATTACAGGTTTACAGACTTATGGGAGACTTGGAAAAACAAGAGAGAAAAGAGGATGCTGTACAATTGTATAAATGTCACAAAGCATTTTAACGCCAAAAGTAGCTCCTTCATCTATAAAGACGTGGTCACTAAGAGTAAGTCAGGAAAGAGCTAACATGGCTGCTGCAGTCAACATTTTGGAGAGATAAATGATAGTGTGCTTTTAAAAAGGTATCGCCTCAATGGAGATGGCATTATGAACGTGGTAGAGTTGGTCAGGGTTGCCATAACATCACCAATGAATAAAAACCACCCAATATCACCAGATATTAAAGGTGTTGAGCCGGATATATAATCCCATGGTATTCTAACGAGTGGTACAGGAAATAATTCCTGTCAAACTTGTTTTACACAAAAAAAGGACGAATTTGAGGGATTAAAAACCTGCATGTAAAAATATCTGTCAGGGGTGGGATTTGAACCCACGCCTCCATTTGGAGACCAGAAGTCCCTTTGATGAGAATGGAGACCAGAAATCCATTTGATGGGGAAGGAGACAAACCTTGAGTCTGGCGCCTTAGACCACTCGGCCACCCTGACAATGGGAAACCATCTATTCAGTCTGAAGTACACTATTTACTTGTAAACAGAAATTACAGGTTTACAGACTTATGGGAGACTTGGAAAAACAAGAGAGAAAAGAGGATGCTGTACAATTGTATAAATGTCACAAAGCATTTTAACGCCAAAAGTAGCTCCTTCATCTATAAAGACGTGGTCACTAAGAGTAAGTCAGGAAAGAGCTAACATGGCTGCTGCAGTCAACATTTTGAAGAGATAAATGATAGTGTGCTTTTAAAAAGGTATCGCCTCAATGGAGATGGCATTATGAACGTGGTAGAGTTGGTCAGGGTTGCCATAACATCAACAATGAAAAAAAACCACCCAATATCACCAGAGATTAAAGGTGTTGAGCCAGATTTAAAAATCCCATGGTATTCTAACAAGTGGTACAGGATATAATTCCTGTGTCAAACTTGTTTTACACAAAAAAGGACATATTAGAGGGATTTAAAATCTGTCAGGAGTGGGATTTGAACCCACGCCTCCATTTGGAGACCAGAAATCCCTTTAATGCGGAAGGAGACCAGAAATCCCTTTGATGAGGAAGGAGACAAACCTTGAGTCTGGCGCCTTAGACCACTCGGCCACCCTGACAATGGGAAACCATTTATTCAGTCTGAAGTACTCTATTTACTTGTAAACAGAAATTACAGGTTTACAGATTTATGGGAGACTTGGAAAAGCAAGAAAGAAAAGAGGATGCTGTACAATTGTATAAATGTAATACACAAAGCATTTTAACGCCAAAAGTAGCTCCTTCATCTATAAAGACGTGGTCACTAAGCGTAAGTCAGGAAAGAGCTAACATGGCTGCTGCAGTCAACATTTTGAAGAGATAAATGATAGTGAGCTTTTAAAAAGGTATCGCCTCAATGGAGATGGCATTATGAACGTGGTAGAGTTGGTCAGGGTTGCCATTACATCACCAATGAATAAAAACCACCCAATATCACCGGAAATTAAAGTTGTTGAGCCAGATTCAAAAATCCCATGGTATTCTAACGAGTGGTACAGGAAATAATTCCTGTGTCAAACTTGTTTTACACCTGAAAAGGACGAATTTGAGGGATTAAAAACCTGCATGTAAAAATATCTGTCAGGGGTGGGATTTGAACCCACGCCTCCATTTGGAGACCAGAAATCCCTTTGATGAGGAAGGAGATCAGAAATCCCTTTGATGAGGAAGGAGACAAACCTTGAGTCTGGCGCCTTAGACCACTCGGCCACCCTGACAATGGGAAACCATTTATTCAGTCTGAAGTACACTATTTACTTGTAAACAGAAATTACAGGTTTACAGACTTATGGGAGACTTGGAAAAGCAAGAAAGAAATTAGGAAATTAAAGTTGTTGAGCCGGATTCAAAAATCCCATGGTATTCTAACAAGTGGTACAGGATATAATTCCTGTGTCAAACTTGTTTTACACAAAAAATGACATATTAGAGGTATTTAAAACATGTCAGGAGTGGGATTTGAACCCACGCCTCCATATGGAGACCAGAAGTCCCTTTGATGAGGATGGAGACCAGAAATCCCTTTGATGGGGAAGGAGACAAACCTTGAGTCTGGCGCCTTAGACCACTTGGCCACCCTGACAATGGGAAACCATTTATTCAGTCTGAATTACACTATTTACTTGTAAACAGAAATTACAGGTTTACAGACTTATGGGAGACTTGGAAAAGCAAGAAAGAAAAGAGGATGCTGTACAGTTGTATAAATGTAATTCACAAAGCATTTTAACGCGAAAAGTAGCTCCTTCATCTATAAAGACGTGGTCACTAAGAGTAAGTCAGGAAAGAGCTAACATGGCTGCTGCAGTCAACATTTTGAAGAGATAAATGATAGTGAGCTTTTAAAAAGGTATCGCCTCAATGGAGATTATGAACGTGGTAGAGTTGGTCAGGGTTGCCATTACATCACCAATGAATAAAAACCACCCAATATCACCGGAAATTAAAGTTGTTGAGCCAGATTCAAAAATCCCATGGTATTCTAACAAGTGGTACAGGATATAATTCCTGTGTCAAACTTGTTTTACACAAAAAATGACATATTAGAGGTATTTAAAACATGTCAGGAGTGGGATTTGAACCCACGCCTCCATTTGGAGACCAGAAGTCCCTTTGATGAGGATGGAGACCGATATCCATTTGATGGGGAAGGAGACAAACCTTGAGTCTGGCGCCTTAGACCACTCGGCCACCCTGACAATGGGAAACCCTTTGTTCAGTCTGAATTACACTATTTACTTGTAAACAGAAATTACAGGTTTACAGACTTATGGGAGACTTGGAAAAGCAAGAAAGAAAAGAGGATGCTGCACAATTGTATAAATGTCACAAAGCATTTTAACGCCAAAAGTAGCTCCTTCATCTGTAAAGACGTAGTCACTAAGAGTAAGTCAGGAAAGAGCTAACATGGCTGCTGCAGTCAACATTTTGAAGAGATCAATGATAGTGAGCTTTTAAAAAGGTATCGCCTCAATGGAGATGGCATTATGAACGTGGTAGAGTTGGTCAGGGTTGCCATTACATCACCAATGAATAAAAACCACCCAATATCACCGGAAATTAAAGTTGTTGAGCCAGATTCAAAAATCTCATGGTATTCTAACAAGTGGTACAGGATATAATTCCTGTGTCAAACTTGTTTTACACAAAAAATGACATATTAGAGGGATTTAAAACATGTCAGGAGTGGGATTTGAACCCACGCCTCCATTTGGAGACCAGAAATCCCTTTGATGAGGATGGAGACCAGAAATCCCTTTGATGAGGAAGGACACAACCTTGAGTCTGGCGCCTTAGACCACTCGGCCACCCTGACAATGGGAAACCCTCTATACAGTCGGAACTACACTATTTACTTGTAAACAGAAATTATAGGTTTACAGACTTATGGGAGACTTGGAAAAGCAAGAAAGAAAAGAGGATGCTGTACAATTGTATAAATGTAATTCACAAAGCATTTTAACGCGAAAAGTAGCTCCGTCATCTATAAAGACGTGGTCACTAAGAGTAAGTCAGGAAGGAGCTAACATGGCTGCTGCAGTCAACATTTTGGAGAGATCAATGATAGTGAGCTTTTAAAAAGGTATCGCCTCAATGGAGATGGCATTATGAACGTGCTAGAGTTGGTCAGGGTTGCCATTACATCACCAATGAATAAAAACCACCCAATATCACCAGAGATTAAAGGTGTTGAGCCGGATATATAATCCCATGGTATTCTAACGAGTGGTACAGGAAATAATTCCTGTCAAACTTGTTTTACACAAAAAAAAGGACAAATCAGAGGGATTAAAAACCTGCATGTAAAAATATCTGTCAGGGGTGGGATTTGAACCCACGCCTCCATTTGGAGACCAGAAATCCCGTTGATGAGAAGGAGACCAGAAATCCCTTTGATGAGGAAGGAGACAAACCTTGAGTCTGGCGCCTTAGACCACTCGGCCACCCTGACAACTAACAACTTCTTCACAGAATTACAGACCTTTAAACGCAAACGCACTAAATAAGCTTTTTATCATTGTCAACTTTCAAAGTGGCATTACATTGCAGTTATATTACTATGATCACTGATGGTGTTGTCTTTTAAGGAGCCATAAGATGAAAACAAAACAACTAATAATTTGGTTTTTAGAGGTTTCATGGAGGAGGAGTCTGTAATATTCCCCAGTACAGGGTACAGGATATACTATCACTTTGTCATCTCAGGTTAAT
The DNA here is from genome assembly GCF_963691815.1 of Echiichthys vipera. Classification (NCBI taxonomy): domain Eukaryota; kingdom Metazoa; phylum Chordata; class Actinopteri; order Perciformes; family Trachinidae; genus Echiichthys; species Echiichthys vipera. Next base: position 10,969,300 of record NC_139845.1, on the reverse strand, counting down.
TTCTAGTTTAAAACAGGTTCGATAAAAGAAAAGAGGGCTCTGTACAAATTGGCTAGCATCCTGGAAATCTTAAACCTCCTGGACAATATGCTGATTAAAAAGAGGAGCGTATACAGCCAAAGATTTATAACCCCAAGGTATTCGCATGAATCAAACTGGTTTTACACAGAAACAAAGGCCAAGATACAGGGATGAAACCTGCAGGTCAAAGTCTATTTCAGAAATGGGATTTGAACCCACATCTCTATTTAGAAGAAGAATTACTTTATTTTGTCAAAAATAAATTCAATTTTTTCACTCTTATTATACATGTTACACACACACACCTGAAATACACACATGCACAACCAGGACCTATACATGCAATTAAGGAGAGATGTTAGAGCGAGGGGGCTGCCAGTGACCAGCGCCCCGAGATGAACTGACACCTCTCCAGCCACCAGTCCACACTCCGTACATGGTACACACACAGACTTGAACCAGCGACCACCTGCGGTTCCCAGCCAAGTCACCTATGGACTGAGCTACTGCCACCCCTTTGGAGACCAGTAGTCCATCCTTACAACCTGACTCCTTCTTCTGCCTTCTCTAATTCTGCTACAGCTACAGAACAACACAGTAGGAGTGAATTACGGCAGAGTTAAGTTGAAGCTAAGCCGCATTGAGAGGCCCCGTGATCTTCGATCTCGCTAACATGGCTTTTCTACTTCCAAGTCTCTGTACCCTCTTGCAGACACACTGGAACTGTCTTTGTCCCTTTCTTTCTTTCTCCTCATCTGAGAGCTTTCTCAATCTAAATAATCCCCTAAAATTCCTCCCTTTCTCCTATATGTGTCTTTATCTCAGCTCTCTCATACACAGTGCTCCCTATGATTAAGTCTCTCCGTCCTGTAACAAAATGTACCTAACACTATGTTCCTTTGTGCCTCTTTCTTTAATCTGAACTGTTCTCTTCTCTGAAGACAAAGTACATTATTTTTTCCTTTCTCTCTCTCTCTCTTTCTCTTAACATGCCCTTGTATCCGTGACTAATTCTCTCTTCCACTCTTTTCCAGCCTCCTCTCTGCAACATGTCCTCATTTCCATATCTTTCCTTTTCTTTTCATTGTTCACTGGTTTCTTTTGTCTTTTTAGTTCATTTTTGTCAAAATTTTGGACCATGACGTTTATCTTTGTTTACCCGTCTTTGTTCTTTTTTCGCCCTTTCAATTTTGGACTGATTTAACATCTGAAACACACATGCAACAAAAGTTTGGAGTCAGAATTGAAACATAAGTCAAAATATACTTCTCCGTAACAAACCCTCATATTCAGACCGAAATGTCCTGTTATACCAGTGTTTGTACTGGCGGAAGTCTCCTGCAAAATCAATTCATTACAAAATTAATAAAAAAAATTGCCCTGATTACTGAACTGGACTCACAGGGCGAAATTAACCTGCGCTCACTTCTTTGGTTAAGTCCGACATTGTTATACTTTGACCACTGACCAATAAATAGAAAGCACTCAGAGCAGTGCTGACCTGTGCGGGGAAAGAGAGCTGGGTGGAGGAAGCTTTCAAGTTAGCCATATGTCATTATCAGAAATCTAGTTTTATTCTAACCTCCTGTGTTGGAGTACAAACATCAGGTCATTGGTACATATACGTGTTTTGAGCAAATTGGGTCAAATTATTGTTCCTTTAGTGACCAAGCTAACGATCATACTAACTGACAGTTAAGGGGCCTTTAGAAAACTCGTTACTTCATCAGTAAAACTCTTTTTTGAATCTTGTGAATGTTCTCATCTGCCCAGGTCATCGTTATCCCCAGAGCAATTTCAGTCAAAAGCAACTGGACTTGGTTATTTATCTAGGGAGACGTTTCACCTCTCATCCAAGAGGCTTCATCAGTTCATGTACGCATCTGACCAGACTGGGACTGGTCCAACTAACTGGTGTGAGATCCAGGTATTTAACCTCTCACAAGGCCGATGATGTCACTGGAACCCTTTGTGCTTCAATTGCCAACGACCGTCGTTAGAGTGGCAGTCGTTGGTGGGAAGTAGGTTTCGACTTTGGTATTGCTCTATTGATTCCTAACGATAGTCGTTGGAGGCACAGGAGGCCATTTGTGAACAGTTGTTCTTTGAGATTGTTGAATGTCCTGGGAAGGGATGAAATTTCAGGGGGGAGTAAACGTCACAATACAGGGGAAATATGGAGAAGCTGTGGGAGCTGTCGTGACTGACTCAGCTAACATGTCCTGGCGTTTGCCACAGAACAAAATACTTTGCTAGGACACACACATTTGGCTGTGACATTTTGTGGTGTGACTGCACCTTAAAACCCTCTCTCCCTCTGTCTTTCCCTGTTCTCTGGTCTTTCCACATTTAGTGCTGTTGAACTCAAAACAAAACCCCCCTAAATCCATTCATTGGAGAAGGAGAGTGAAGCCAAAAAGGAGGAGGAGGTGGAATTAATAGTAGAAAGAAAAGGAAGAAGGGGTGAGCATGGGGCATGAGGAGGAGAGAGCAGGGTGATTAAAGGTGAGGGGAAATAAAAGATGTGAAGCGGGGAAAGGAGAACAAAAAGACCTGAAGGGAAGGAAGAAATTAACATCCACCCATCCTCCTCTCTCATTTTCCTCGCTGGCCTTTCTTTACATCGTCTCCTTTTCTCTAATTGTCAGGAATGCTGACCTCAGCTCACTTGTTTCTGTGCCAACTCCCTCTTTCTCACTTAATCTAATCATCACACCATTATTCCACTTCTCCTCCTTCATTGTTCCCTCTTCTTCTTCTCCCCCCCCCCCCCCCCCATCTATCCTTCCAGCAGCTCTGCAGTAAGATGCTGACAACAGATAGAATAAAGCCAAATGAACACAGACTAGTGAGGGGGAGGAAAACGCTGAGTCATGCTCAGAAGAAAATTATTTCATCGGGATAAGGCTCTGGGGAATATTAGATTAGATTATTGTTTCTTCTTTCCCTCCAGCGGTGAAAGAAGAGCCTTTGTTGATATCTGTGTAATTATCAATAATGAAAAGTTGCTGAGTCATGGCTTAATAAGAACTATTTCATCATGATAGAAAATTAGATTAGTTCCTCTGTCAAGAAGAAAAGTTGCCGATAAGTGGAAAATTACAAATGACAACGGAAAGTGACTGAGATGAGCACTGAGGGGAATTATTTCATTCTGATCGAAGTCCTCACGGAGTCATGAATTAGATTAGACCCACATTTTTTCACTTTTGACAATAACTGCAGAGGTCATGATAATGATAAACAAATAATGACAAACAGTTAAGTGTGTAAAGAGAGAGACGGATGAATAAAATCCCCAGTGAATCTAAAAGAGAAACACTTCAGAAATGATGGTTATGGCTTAAAGAAGTTTGCAGATGTTTTCAGAGTTACACAATCTGTAACAAACACTGATGAACTGATAGATAATTGAGACTTCTGTCCTGAATAACAAAAATATCCCTTTACAACTGCAGATTCAAAGTTTCAGAGGTTATAAGTGGCTAAGCCTGTCGTCTCCACAACAATGTCTGGTTATGATTTAGTTTATGTTTATATACTTTTTAAACAGATTTTTGATTGGTGATTTACTGCTAGTTCCCTGTTTTTTTTGTTGCTTTTGTTTATTTGTGTTTCTGTAGTATCATTTACAGCTATAGTGGAGTAGGCAAAACAATAACCTGGAATCTGGAACAGCCAACCAGTGACATATGCCCATAGAGAGCCAAAGTCTATAAAATGCCCATCTTAGTAGGCCCTTAGATGCAACCTTTAGCCACACAGGTGTGGAACAATGGCCAAGGCCACGGCCACACATGTACCACCTGTAAATGCTAACCACATGTGTCCTAGCAGGGGCAGATGGTGGTATATTCCTCTCCTCTCCCCTCTTCTTCCTCTTGTTCCATATCATAAAATATTACAATCGCCCCCCTCTTCTCTTTGCTTTCACACACTCTTCAACACAGCTTCTTTCTCTCTCCCTTTCTCATGGTTTTAGTCTGTTTTTCTCCACCATAACGCTGAAGAAAAAAATTTAAAAAGAGGATAAAAGTGAAGAGGAGATGAAGAGTGAAAAGAGCTGAGGTCACCTTGATCTACAACCTCCCGCCTACACTGCAGCTGGGGGTCAAAACACAGGAGGCACCTTCAGGGACACACACATATTCTTTAACACGCACAGGTGTGTTTTTATGTATGCAGTGAAGAACTGCACATCCATTTTACAGTATATCTGACTCAATGTTGTTATCTTTGCTCTGTCATATGTCCTATATATTAAGACAATGTGAAGTGCACTGGGGTACGATTTTTCTCATAGTGTCTGTCTGAATAAATCTGTAGCTACCCTCTGTCTGAAACGCTTGGTTTCAGTGCCTGTTTTTTAAAGATACAGTGTCCTCTGATTGGTCAGCGTTTTGGGGTTTTCTGCTTCAGCACTTTCTGCATTTCTGTACCAAAAGTGCATCCTGGGAATGACTGTGACGGCACTGTAGCAGCACTTTCAGCATTTTTATAATATAGTCGTGACATCACACCCGTACAGAAGTCCGGACATCTCCTTTAAAGGTTTCTGAATACAGAATGTGTGCATTTCTCTGTGGACTGAGCGTTTTGATACTCTCACAGTTTTAACGTAGCACCTCGACCTGCTTTATAATAAATAAAAAAAACATGGACATCTCTAGCTCGCAATATGGGACCTTTAAGCACTAGCAAAGCACTAAAACAAAAACACTAACTCAGATCTGTAATCAACTGTCGAGTGATGAGTGATAGCCGACCGCCAAAAAACACTCCAGAGAGACTTTTTAAAAATGGTGGTGTCACACAAGTACAAGTGAACCCCATTTTATTACTTTACAAGTCTAAAAACACTGCTCTCTGTTTACACCTGTCACATTTGGCCTTAAGGCTGTACACCAGGTTGTACAGCTTACTTTCATCACTGATTTATATTCACTTATAATTTCATACCGCAACTCTGTCTCTGTCCATCTGTCAGGCAGGTTATCAGGAGCAAAGTGTGTGCATATGTCACTCTGAAGGAGCAAGCTAAAAATACTACACCTCCTCAGCTCACTTGATGGTTACACTGCAAACACACACACAGGAATACTGCGGAAGTCTCGGCTGTGATCCATCATTGAGGGACTGAAAATTACGGCACCACAGAGAGAGAGAGACAGAGAGAGAGAGAGAGAGAGAGAGAAACAGAGAAAGAGAGGGGAGCAAAACCGCTCACACCCTTGCACACACACAGCAGAAGACAGTACAGTCTGTGTTGTCAGTAACTACCTTCAAGACCCCGAGGTGTCATAAATGACTTCAAATAGGACGGAGAGAGGCGGAGAGATGAGGGAGGAAGAGAGAGGAAGGTGATGCCTGTTACAATCACTTCATTTGACGCAGCCCCTCTCCAACACCTCCGGCTCTTCTCTTGAACGCAAACACTTTTTACACACACACCTGCACTTGATTATTCTCTCTATCATATTGAATTATTTTGAGCTCATTGCAAACCATTAAGTGGATTTTTGGCAATGTTCAATAACTGGAAATCTTTTACAACAAAAGAACCACTACATTTTTTTCTGTTTGGGTGGTTTTGAGGATGACAACTCCATTAGTATTATTTGAGAGGCGGTTTAGTTGCACAGTTTGTGAATCAAGGGACATAAAAGTGAACAAAAAGCTCTTCAACCTCGGTTTGGTTTTGATATATTAGCTGCTATTATTACCTACACCAAGAAGGTTATGTTTTTGATTCGCTTCGTCTGTTTGTTTGTCTGCCAGCAGGATTAGTTCTTCAAATTATTTCTTCACTTTCCTTGACATTGCTTTATAGGGCTATTGCTATTTGTGCCGCATTCTTATGGATTTGGAATAATTGGAAAAATGTGTTTCAGATTAAACTTCATGGCTCTCTGATCCATTTCCTTTACTCTTCGTTGTTAAGCCAATATTGAAAACAACGTGTTTTTTAAACGCTCTGGGCAATAACATACAACACATCTTCTTTGTAGCGTCCATTTTGTTTCCACATAACGACATAGAATAGAATTACCTTTATTTCACACATTTAAAAAAGTAATAATCAATAAAATGTATTATGAAGGAATAGAACAACAACAAAAACAATAGACAACAATTATAATGAATGAACAAAAGGTGTTACACGTTCAAAAGGCAGTACAAAGAATCACTGTGCTTTTCCGACCCCATTCCATAATAATCAAATCTTCAATACATCAATTACAATTTTTTATATAAATAAAGCTCATGAACACACCGAAGTTGGTCTAACACACCATCATAAACTCATGTCAAAGCAGCTATAGTAAATGTATAAGCTGAATGCATGTAATAATCAGGTGAAGCACTGACTTTTGACCTTCTAATTATGTATCAAATTATTTAATAATGTTGATCTAGAAAACCGTCTGCTGATGCTGAATTTGAGCATCAAATAAATGCCACATGGGGGAATCAAGTAAAAAAAAAAAAAACAAGAAGAAAGAGAAAGTACAAAGAAACAAGCAAAGACAGGAGACCAGTGAAGAAGAAATCCACCAAACTCCCAGTAGGCCCATCCACTAAGGGGTTGGTTAATTCACTAGACCCACGAGAACCTTTACTGTGTGTGAGAGTGTCTCAGAGTGTGTGAATAGACCTCTGTGTGGAACCACAGAAGCATTTGGGCATGTTTATATCCTTGTTTCTGGCCTGGGTGAGTGTGTACATATTTGTGTGTGTGTGTGTGTGTGTGTGTGTGTGTGTGTGTGTGTGTGTGTGTGTGTGTGTGTGTGTGTGTGTGCCTGTGCATGTGCTCTGTGAAGGTGTCTTCATACCAGAAAAGTGACGTATGAGGTTGTGTTAGTGTGTAACTGTGAGCAGAACATTTAAATATATACAAATTCATATGAAAGTGTCACCGGAGATTTGCAGAACATTTGAACTCTGTGTGTGTTTGTGTGTGGTGAGAGTGGGAGGGGTAGGCTAATCCTAAATTTACCCTTGGTGGTCGGAGGATTGTGGTCACATCTGGACTCAGTTTCTCTCTGCTTCTCTTGTTTTCTCTGCTCTGCTCGTCATGACCACCTCACCTGCGCCTCTACTTTTTTTTATTTACCCCCTCGCCACACGTTTTCCTCTCCACCTCTGCTCCTCTCATTTAAATTACTGACCAAAAAGCTTTCCTGGTGTGCACTTGGATGTCAAACTGTTAATGTGTGCACAGTAATTCTACCTGCTGTTTGAGCTGATGAACCAGACCATCCTTCTCCCTCTTCAGAGCTGCCACCTCATCCTGGGTTTTCTTCTTCTTAGATGAGGAGAGTTCCAGCAGGGCAATGTTGGCGTCTTTCTCACTTATGGCTGCCAGCAGCGCCTCTTGCCTGTAGAGAGAACAATCATACATATTGTTAGCAATATGAGAAATTAACTTATAGGTCCCATATTGTGAAAAGTGAGATTTCCAGGTTGAGGTGTTATATAAACATTGTGAACGTATAGAAAAGTTCCATCCACAGAAAATTGTACACAGCCTGTATTCAGAGACTGTGAGCTGTCAAGACTTCTTGTGATGTCACACCTTAAAGAGACAGGCGTGTTTCAGACAGAGACAGACAGGTGAATACAAGTTTATTCAAAAGAATGTGTTTTTGAACATTAAAGCATGTAAACATGTCTTACTAGAAATTAATATAACATGGGACATTTAATTAATTCAATTAAGTTAAAGCCACACTTGGTGATATTTCACGTTTAACAACATTAGTTGTAGTGCGAGCTAACAGAGTTTCACTACTTTTAAGACACAGAAATGATGTGTTGTTAAAGACCCTGGTGAATGTAGTTTCAATATTGAATAGACCCCATGAAGGGTTGGTTCACCCAAATCACAAGTGATAAACAACACGTGTTACCATTTACATAAAGTGGTATATAGCCATACAAATCATATTCGTTTTATTTTCCCAGTTCTGCCTCAAACCCAATACCATGGCGATGAATAGATTTGTGCTTGTGCTGCTCACAGCATTGAAAAACATTTAGACTACTCAACAACAACATCTGTTTTTATAAAAATCTGTTGACATTTTCTGTGGATAATCCAGTGCAACAGGGACAAGACATGTTCCTAATACATTTTTAAATGTCATCTTACAACTTAACGAGCCCACAAACAAAATTCCTATCACCTCCCTCATATTGGGGTGGAGACAGAAATCTGCACAAAATCCGGACAAAGGAAACCACAACCATCTGCATGGCCAGATACAATTATATTTGGGTGTTCTTTCACGTTATGATGAACCCTTAGCGTGTCAACGAGTGGAGGGAAGTTCTCTTAATTGGGCTGACAATTAGAGAATAAAAATGTGTGTATTTTAGCAAAAATATGGGATCCTGGTGGTCAAATCTGACACACACACACACACGTTTATAGTAAGGACCTTTCTTCCTTATTTCTGTTCACACCGTCTACTATGACAAATACGGTAATACACACACACAAACATGTAAATGCCTCTCGCTCTCTGTTTCTTACAGGTATTACTCTCTAGTCTCTGTCTTTCTAGCCCTCTTGTGTCTTCCCCATGTCTGGATGGTCAGGCTGATGGATAGATAGCATTCCATGTGGTTTCTGGAAACAACAAGCCGCATCCCATCCATTCCATCAGCCACGGAGTCTCCGAGGACACCCAGAGATCTGAATTCTCAGAATTATGTCTGTTTTCAGAAAGCATCTAAATCAAATTTTCCACAATCCCACAGGAGACAAAGATTAGCCGCACACAATCAACACAAGCCCATAAACACACACAAAGATGTAAACGTGCACAAAAAAAGAATAAATAACTTCTATCTTTGTCTGTCTCTCTGAATCTTGCTTCGGAGCTAAACTGCATTACCATCAGGTAAATATATCTTAGAATAGCTTTATGAAAAAGATAAAGTTTTCAGTTTCGAGATCACAACGTTTAAATCAACTAACATGATGTTTAAAAAATGGAGTAAGAGTAAAGGAGGATAAGTTTACGACCATTGCACCTCCACAAAAGCATGGAGGAAGATACACATAGATATACAATCACCCAGAAACACATGCAAATCCACACAAAGGCATATTTCATTCACATTTTTTACATGCCATTTTATTTCTCTCTTTACGCAACACACAATTACATGGTTCCTCTTGCTTTATCTCACACACACACACACACACACACACACACACACACACACACACACACACACACACACACACACACACACACACACACACACACACACACACACACACACACACACACACACACACACACACACACACACACACACACACACACACACACACACACACACACACACACACACACACACACACACACACACACACACACACACAGCGGTGCAGTGAGGAATGCAGTGATGAGCGTGTCTAAATGAAGACAGATTACATGTTTGGACTGTGTGAAGACCCACAGATTCTTTGGTCAACCTCACTGACCACACTGTCAATGTTCAAGTGTCCCATCATGCATCTGGAGTGAAGCAATCCTGTCAGGAGCAGGGGCCGAGGGAATTGAGACTGGGGTTGGTAGAGCGGCTTTCTGGGCAAGTCTGCTCACTGTCCACTTTTCAAAGATGCTAATATGGATGCAACATGTTGAGATTTTATGGATAATGCACCTTTATACTAAAATATAGTTTAATATTAAATGTTTCAACAAGCCTTTGGTCATTTCAGGGCAACCAAAAGGCTCCTTCTTTCCATTGAAACACTTTAAACCAACATGAGCTCTTGGACTTTTTATGGACTTTTATCAGAAAGAACCTTTCCTTGCTTCCAGATTGTGAGACACTGGAACACTGTCACAGTCTTTTTTCACCTAAAGACACACACACACAGACAGACACAGACACAGACACAGACACAGAAACAGAAACACACACACACACACACAGGAAGGCTAATGGAACATTAGTCTTGTTAAAGCTAACGGTGCGTCTAGTTTTATACCATATCTGAGAGTTACCTGCCAGCACATGGCGCTTATAAACCTCAGTGATAAAATGATATTTATTCCAGATGCACTCATCCCATTCTGGGCCTCTCTATGACTCTCCCTTCATCTAACACACACACATACACTTAAAACACTCTCAGCTTGGCCTTCTCAGCTTGCAGAGCTAAACATGTGCTTATGACAAGTGCTGGTTGTGGCTACTGCTGTTACTATGTGATCATTAAAATCTGATTCAAGTGCAGCCCTCTTTTTCTAAATCTTCAGATAATTCTACTGTCAGAGGGCACTTAAAAACATAGTATGCTCTCAGCTCTGCTGGCAAACTGTCCTTACCACTGAAAATAACAAAGAATATGCAGCCAGCACTGCGAGGAGGAAAGGTTCCCAGTGGATATGCTGCCTCAGATCTGTAACTTTCCTTTCAAGTCTCTCCTTTCTGCAGCAATATGAAGTGCACAGTAGGATAAAGCAAGGTCTACCAGCAGTGAGCACAAGTAAGAGTTTATAAAAGAGGTATTTTTCAGATTTTCATGTTGTCATATTTTTGCAACACATTTTATTTTATATGCTGGGTCCTTTTTGCACTACATAGATATTACTTGTCAATCTGTGTGTGCAGTGGCTTGACATGTTTCATTTAGCTGTCACTCTGTTCTTTGACTATTCAGCCATGACATCTGCTGTTAAAGAAAAAAGAAAAGAAGAAAAGTCTGTTCAATAGCAGCCTTTTTATATTATTTTTCTACCTGTGCATGACAACTATGGTATGTTTGTGGTTAGGGAGAGACCCTGATGACAAATACACTGTGGTCAAACAAGGATGCAATATGCCAGGATTTGTATTAATAATTACTGATTGGGCAATGAGAAGAACAGTTGGCCACAGTGAGAAAAATATTAGGTGGAAGCTCACATCAAAACATGATGACCTGGACCTTGTGATTGAAGTATCACTGCTCTCCTCTACCAGAAAAAAACAAAATTATGAGGATTAAAGCAAGAAACCAGGAAAGGATTAAGACTGACGGACAGGATATTGAAGATGTTGCTGAGTTCACTTACTTAGGAGCCATAGTTTTGTAAAGAGGGAGGTGGAATGAAGGACCTAAAGGACAGACAAAAGCCAGGGGTGCAGAACAAAGCGCTGATGGTGCCAGTCTTTCTATATGGGTGTGAGACATGGGAAATGAACAAAGGCGACAACAAAGCAGTCTACAAAGAATCCAATGGTAAGACTATGTCGGTGCTGAAGAGTGACTGAAAAGAGCCGACATGAGTGAGGAAGTGAAGTGGCCTAGATGGAAGTAGATTGGACAGATGCTAAGGCAGGACAAAAACAACAAGTGCAATATAGTAAATGACCTGGGCGCCAGAAGAAAAAGGAGAAGACGGAGACCAAAGATGACCCATAAGTGCACATATGGCCAAAGTGCGGACCATAGCAGCTGACAAGGAAAGGTGGAAATGCTCTGTGAAGGTGTCTCCATACCAATTATATATATATATATATATACTGCAGCAAATGAAGATAAGATATGGTTAAAGTTAGGGAGGTAAACACTAGGTTAGGGTTGGGAAAATATTGTGGTTAAGGCAAAACAAAAAAGCTAAAAAAAAACATTTATTTTACATCTAATGGAGGTCATGCTGCACACCTATTCACCCCTAAAACGCACTCCAAACCCTTAATTTATTTGCCCATGAACACTGGAGTTGAATGTAAATTATGATGTGCAGTATCATCCCATTATTCCCAGGGATACTAGCTGCTATTGTTTTTACAAAAAAAACTCTACTGCTGGTGCTGGTGCAACTATATAAAATCACTTTCTGTGCATCAGGAAACCCCGACTTTCCTTAGAGTTTACAAAAAAGACTGTAAAAGCATAAAGAAAAGTGGTAGAAGGATAAATTACAACCGTGTTTCATGCAGTAACAGTCATAATGGACACTTCACAGCTTATTGGAAATATAAAATAATAATAATCCCTCCCCGCTCTCTCTCACCTATTCACTATCGGCGTCTCTCGCCCACCCTGCATTTCTCATCACCTCATATCCTCTCCCCCTGTCCTTCGTCACCAGTTCTATCTCTCCACCTCCTCTCTCCCTCTCTCTGTCTGTTAAGAAGACAGGAGGCATTCTTTCCGTCGTCCGGCGATCGTGTGCCATGATGTCATCGCTGTGGCGACAAGGCAGACAGTAAGCAGATACACACAAACGCACCAGGCACCTGACCCCAACCCCGACACACAGACACACACATTGGGGGGGTTTGGAGACTCTCTCCTTCCTAAAACCACTTAAGGCCCCTCACTTTATCAGACACACTAATGCCTGGTCTTAGATCACTCACATATTTCTACACACACACCAAAGCAGCTTCCAGTGTGTGCTGCGTTATCTCTTGCATGCTGTCACCCTCTACTGCAATCTACAGTGTGTGTGCATGTGAGTGTGTGTGTGTGTGTGTGTGTGTGTGTGTGTGTGTGTGTGTGTGTGTGTGTGTGTGTGTGTGTGTGTGTGTGTGTGTGTGTGTGTGTTTTTAAGTGACAGTTGTACATCTGTGTTTATGACAGTATGTTTTCCTGTAGGTGCGTGTGTGCTCATTAGGGTGTACTTGTATATGTATTTCAGTTGTGTGTGTATTCAAGGCTTTATCCTGTGCATGTGTGTGTCTAAGAGTGAAATGTGTGTGTGTGTGTAAAGCAGATTCAGTCCACTGTGACACAGGCCAGCCTCCGTCTAAGACAAACACAGAGCTATTTTAGAAATAATCCCCTCTCTCTGCTCTCGGTTTCCAACCGAACAAAGCAGCTCTCCATTGTTTTCTGTGACACTGTCTGCTCTGGTTACACAGGAGGCCGCTTGTAGGACGCCAGAGTTTACTCTTTAACCCCTGTAGGATGTGGTGCGTGTCAAGCTCGCCCTCATTTCTGTGCAGGGAGCTTTCCTTCTACGTACCGGGCTACAGATAACCATATGCAAGACTTGCTGAGACTTTGTAATGCTACCTAGACTTTGAAGAAGGATTTTCCAAACGATACGCCACCCTCATTTACTAATGCAGAGAAACTGAGTTTTAAAGGCTAGTGAAATCAGCAAATTCACTTGGCGGGGATTTAGAAAAATGTGATAATCATATTTACTGTAATCACGAGTGCTATGGGCTTTGGTTTACTATAAACAAAAGTAGACTTAATGAGTTAAAAAACAAATGCAATTCAGTGTATTTCAGCCCTGGACCTGAAATTAGCCATAAAGGTCCCATAGTATGCTCATTTTCAGGTGCACTGTCACTGCAGCCAGGGAATGATTGTAACAGCAAATTAGCTAAACTTTCTATGTATATATAGTTGTGACATCACAACGGTACAGTAGTCCTGATGGCTTGTTTAAAGACAGTTTTGATTCTTTCACGGTAAATATATAGCAACGTGACATGCTTTATAATAAAAAAGACATGGAAAGAAAACGTTTTATAATATGGGACTGGATCTGCCCTCCTTTACGCCATTACATCTGAACAGAGTAGGTTCGAGATTCCTGAATGGAAGATCAAAGAAGCCACATGGGATGCTGTGTTTCTACTGACAGTGTAGTTACATTTCTCTGTTTCAGCAGCTGAAATAAAGCATAACACAGATACATCGCACTTCTGTGTTTTGATTTAATATCACATTGATTCCTTTACTGCTGTGCCAGTCTATTATGTTGAGAAGCAGTGGTCACAAAGCTCATAACAGATGTGGCTTAAAAGACGACAACTATGGTGTGTTAGGGATGTGGTCGGCTGGATACAAACTGAGGTCAGATCAGACTCAGCTGGGTCGCTTGGGGGAAGGTATTTAAAATATGCAAAATATCTGACAAACCTTTAAGTGTGCCAATGATGTGCCAACAAGAACCACAAAATTTACAGTTTCCAAGTCCAAGCTTGATGTATATGCAGACCTCACAGCTGACAATAACACTATGGGGATTCCTCCATTAGGAACATTTGTAGTTGAAATTAAACAATTTGAAGCTAAAATATTCTACAAATCCAGATTTCACAGTATGTCGTGTGATACATGCAATAAACTCATAATCCTGTCCACAGTTCACCTCTCTGTATGTCGGAAAGAAAAGGACAGACAGACACAGACACACAGACACAGACAGACACAGACAGACACACACACACACACACACACACACACACACAGTTGACAGACCTCGCACATATGCACACCTCTGACTGGCTCTGGTGTTGATGACTGTGCATAATCTACTTGTAAGCGTAATTTAAAATTCAAATCAATTTGTAATTCCTCCTTCTGTCTTTGCCTCTCTTTATGCTTCTCTCTCTTTGTCCCCCTCTCTCACTCTCATAAACAAACACACACTCAGCTACAAGTTTAGTCTCTGAATGGGGCCCTGCAGAGTAGTATTTCTCTCCCAGCTGACAGCTTCTGTCCTGGGGCAGACGGCCAGAGAGGTTTGGGCTGACTCTTTCTCTCACTTTCTCACGCACGCACGCACGCACGCACGCACGCACGCACGCACGCACACACACGCACACACAAAAACACACACACGCACGCACACACACGCACACACACGCACACACAAAAACACACACACACACAAAAACACACACACACACACACACGTTCGAGGTGTGAACTGTTGCTTTGCCCTACAGCGTAAAATATTGAGAGAAAGAAAAAGTAATGGCAGAAGTAAGAAACGCTGGGGGCCTCTCTTTTAAGTTTTACACACCTCTTATCACACACACACACACATCCATCCATCCATCCTATTGGGGTCGCGGGGGGAGCTGGTGCCGATCGGCGTGAGGTGGGGTACACCCTGGACAGGACGGCAGTCTATCGCAGGGCACATAGAGACAATAGTGACAGACCACCATTCACACTCACATTCACACCTTCGAGCAATTTAGAGTCATCAATTAACCTGCATGTCTTTGGTCTGTGGGAGGAAGCCGGAGAACCCAGAGAAAACCCACGCAGACACGGGGAGAACATGCAAACTCCACACAGAAGGGCCCCAGCCGGGATTCGAACCAGCAACCCTATTGCTGTAAGGAGACAGTGCCAACCCCCCCCCCCCCACGCACACATACACCAACACACACACAAACTAGTTTATGGCCCTACACGAGAAAAACAAATGCACACATCAGAGCAGGTTTAATGAAACATTTGTTGTTGTTTGCCTGCCATGTGTGCAGCATCAAGGCTAAGACAGCCAATAAAGCCTTGGTTTATCGTAAACCATTTACTGCTGCTCTCTCTCCCGCAAAAGCGCCAACACAAAGTTTTGCTTCACTGGATTATAACAGTTAAGTTATTAGAGAAAATGATCAACACCTCCTGCAGTTGTTATGTGCATTCAAAACTTTGAAATTGCTGTCGAGGGCTACATTTAGCGAAACACATCAAAGGGATAATATTACACAGAGTAATAATAAAATGATTATTGGGAATAACCGTCAAGAATGCCCTTGAGGCTTTTAGTCAACGTCAAAAACTAAGATGTGTTTACTGATCTGGAAAGTTTACTTGTTAATTAAAGGTCCCATATGGTAAAAAGTGAGATTTCCATGTCTTTTTTTTATTATAAAGCAGATCGAATTGCTATATAAATACTGTGAAAATATAAAAACACTGAATCCACAGAGAAATGCACACAGCCTGTATTCAGAAACTGTGCTTTTGAAACGAGCTGTCAGGACTTCTGTAGGATTGTGAAAACGGAAATGCTGATCAATCAGAGCAGACTAAGTTTTTTTCAATGTTTTGGACAAACAGTATGAGAAAAATGTTTTTTATATAATTACACATTAAAAGCCTGTTAAACCCAACAGTAGAAACCCAAAATACCAATATGAACCTGAAAATGGCCACGATATGGGCCCTTTAAGGCCGTAAGAGTGAAGTGAAATGACTAAGTGATCAGCATACCGTCAGGACGACTCTTTTCTCTGTGACTGACACTACTTAGATTAAAGTAGCCCACTGTATAATGTACAATAACACACTGAGAACAGCAGGATTTTTTGCTGAGATCTTTTTGAAAGCTGTGTTTGTGTGTGTGTGTGTGTGTGTTAAACTATAGTGGAAGTGGGTCAGAGACACTGGATATGAATGATTTAGTATGGAGGGAGAAGACGGGACGAGAGACCATCAGAGAGAATTGGAAAAAGTGAGAGTGAGAGAGAGAGAACGAGAGGAAAATAGGTTAAAGCTGGTGCATGGGATGTGTGTGTGTGTGTGTGTGTGTGTGTTTGAGAGGGAGAGAAAAGCTCCCCTCAAGGAGCTGTTGTACATCAGAGAGGCTTAAAGAAAGACAGCGAGGGGGGCACGCACACACACACACACACACACACACACACACACACACACACACACACACACACACACACACACACACACACACACACACACACACACACACACACACACACACACACACACACACACACACACACACACACACACACACACACACACACACACACACACACACACACACACACACACACACACACACACACACACACACACACACACACACACACACACACACACACACACACACACACACACACACACACACACACACACACACACACACATTGACAGGAAAGGGAATAAAATAACTGGAGGATTTGGAGGGAAAACAAATCAAAGAGACGTGAGGGGGGAGAGGGAGAAGAATGGAGAGAGGGAGGGAAAGAGTAGCAGGAAGGAGAGGCAGAGAGACAAACGCCGTAAGAGGGAGAGAGAGAGGAGGGCAGGTGGGACACTGCACGACAGAATGAGGATCTGTTCTTGACACATTTCCACTTTTTCTCACTCTTTTTTCTTTCAAAAACACTCCCCCCCCCTCTCTCTCGCTCACACACGCTGATTTTAAAAACACTGTGACTAATAAGAAAGGTGTAAAAATGCATTATCCATGGTCTGTGGGAGTTTACTCTTCCTGTGGGAACACACACACACACACACACACACACACACACACACACACACACACACACACACACACACACACACACACACACACACACACACACACACACACACACACACACACACACACACACACACACACACACACACACACACACACACACACACACACACACACACACACACACACACACACACACACACACACACACACACACACACACACACACACACACACACACACACACACACACACACAGGTTTAAAGTAAATCCATCTCTACGCCGCTGTGCTACAGAGACCAAGACATCTGCCTACGATCTGCCAGCACAAACTCGCTCCTGTAACGGTAACTAGTCACAGCAACGGACACCTGCAACTCCCATATGGTGATGACAGATGATTAAAAAAAAACATTTTTTGCTTTATTTGACAATATGAGAGTGACAAATGTGTCTCTTGACAATCTATTGCATCAGTAGACGGCAGTGATGGGAACAACGACGTTAAAAAATAACGCCGTTACTTTTTTCAGTAGTGAATATTCTAACTGATTACTCTTAACATCGTTATAACGCCATTACCGTTACTGTGGCACATTACTGTAATTAATAGCTCATTGGAGCTGTTTTCATCAGACCAAGCAGATCTCTAGTGGAAAAGGCTGTATTTCTTGGGTGAGGGAGGACAAGACAACCGCATAAATGATGATGATTGACTGAGGTAGAGAAAAATGTTCTGGTATGCCAATCAGAGGTAGAGTTGGGTGGGTGCACCCATGTTTGGACCATTGACTGTATAATACAGTGGGTTGCATACCCAACGACAAAAGTGAGTTAACAAGCAACAACAGGAATAGCGAGCCCAGGTAATCCCGATGTAGCCTTCTTGAAGTGGAAGTTTAGCCGTTACTTTTCCTGACATGAAATTAAAGGAATGAATGTATACGTGAAATGCACATTATGTCCTGTAATGCCGGTGCTTCTGCACATCTGTGTTTCATGCAATTCCTGTGACTTCTCTCAATGTACTGTAATATAATACATATCAAAAGTTCCAAAACATCTATTGTGTTACTTTTTACAATATCTACAATAATGGTAAATGGACTTGTACTTCTATAGCGCATTTCTAGTCTTCTGACTACTCAAGGCGCTTTCACACTACTTGTAACATTCACCCATTCACACAGACATTCACACTGACGGCAGTGGACATCTATATACCGTCTAATCTAACCATTCACACCACATTCACACACCCATGCGCAGCACGGGGAGCTATTCGGGCTCCAGTGTCTTGCCCAAGGACACTTCGACACGTGGACCAGGGGAGCTGGGGGTCAAACTGCCAATCTCTCGAATGGAGGACGACCCACTCTACCACTAAGCCACAGCCGCCCTTAATAATACATAACAATTGATTAGAGACTAGTCTCACTTAGTCCCACAGCAACATTAAAATAGTTTTAGATTTCTGTACACGGTTTCTGTTGATAATTTATGGTATTAAGTCTCCATTTCATTAATATTTTGAGATTTATCATAAATAATTCAACATGCACGTGTTTTAAGTTCCGTTTAAGAGGGCTGGAGATAGGGTCCAAATTCTTTGACACATTTGAGCTTTTAAAAATATCCTTGAAAGTAACGCAATAGATACTTTCCATAGTAAATACTTGATCATTTGTAACTCAGTAAGGAATTCTGTTACTTTTTGGGAGTAACTGTAACTAATTACTTTTTAAAGTAACATGCCCAACACTGGTAGACACTCCCTGTGTTACAGCTCCCCTCTGTTGCCTGTTGGTCAAATGGCTCAGAAATGTTTACAGTGAAGGGAAACAAAGCGCTGCTAGTATCTCAGCCTTTTCTATTGCCAGGTTCTCATCCAAATAAATCCAAATTTTCACAGAATTTCTAGAAAATCAGCAAAGGAAAGGGCTAATTCATGTGGATTCCCATTCACTACTGATGAATACTACAAGTTAGACACATCGAGAAACAGCGACAATTGAACCTTAAATAGTGGAAAGAAATGTCACAAGCTGATGATGGGAATATGGCATTTGAGGAAGGTCACGGTGTCCTCAACGGTCAACACGCCTCATCTGCTGTTATTTTTCATCTGTTCAGTGGATGGTGAAGTCACATGTACGTCACAATTTATTTGTTGAGTTGGTTTGCAGTTTGGTTATTTTTCTTTTATTGATACAAGCTATTCCACCTCAGCCAAGTGTGAACCAAGAGACTCTAACATAATGTAATTCACACAGCCACAAATTATGATTTTCACATTGTTCACAAATAAATGGAAACCAACAGTTGCCTAGAAGATTAAAAAAAAACACACTCAAAACCTGAAACTCTACCGCATTAATTCAAACTAATCAACAAGGTCAAAAAACACATCCTGACAATTATTTCCATTCTTATTGACAGCCAAATTGACTTTTAAAAGAGGAAAATAAAAGCCCAATGATTGACTACATTCTCGGAGTTTCCATGAATCATAATCCATTGTTTCATTTCATTCATCTTGTACGTTTATGTGCTGGTTTCTTTGTTCACAGCGTGTATCCGCTGTCTTGAATGCCTCACTGTGAGCCAAACTTCCCATTATGGGATAAAGTCTTAAAATGGAAATTCACTGTGTACATTGTATTTGTACAGTAATATATAACTGCGATCACATTGTTGTCAGACCCGTTATATTTGATATGTTACATATTAAGTGTTACATTATAAATCTGTCGATATATCTCTCTGCAGCTACTGTCTTTCTTTCTTCTCAGAGTACGTGTAACAAGCCAGTCTGTCACCAGTCTGTCCTGTCCTCCTCTGCCTGTCTGTCCACTACAGTTTTATTATTTCCAGAATAGAAATATAATCGTTTGGCACTCCTAACGTACAATCAGAGGCTTTAAAAAAAAGAAGAAGCATGTTTTGTTTTCTACTTTTTGATATGTTTTCCCTCTTCATCACTCTCCCTCCCTCTTTAATTCCTGTTTAATGATCTGTTTGATGGTCTGGCACTCACAACCTGTAATCAGCTGAGGAAAACAGGCGCGTTACGCATTTGCCGCATCAATTTTTTCCTTTATCTGTTCTCTCTCGCCACTTGATTCTTTTTGTTCTAATGTGTTTGGTTCTCTTCTCTTCTCTCTTCGCCCTTGTTCTCGGCTCCTCTTGCTTGTTTTAAATCGTTTCTCATTCCTCTTTATTCAGCTCAGAGTACTTAATTGGCGCGAGAGCTCTGCAATACATGTGAAGATCACATATAAAATATGCCAATACGAACAGAAATTTCCAAACAGAAGAGTCAGCACCATAAAAGGAGACTTTTATCTTTTTTTTCCTCTGCTGTATATTCAGCTGAAGATCACTGGTTTGTAAGGCTTCAGAGACTTTCAGAAAACCCTGTTATTTGAATACAACTTGTGACTGAAGCACATCTTTTATTGCTTCTGTTTTCCAGATTCAATCTGTCCCTCAGAAAGAGGGAGAGAGCCAGAGTCGTAGAGAACAGGGCAAGAAAGGCAAGTACAGAGAGCAGAAGAAGAATGGAGAGAAAATAAGGAGACAGAGAGCAGAGCGAGGTGCCCCGATTTGAGCTTGACTAAGTGTCAAAACGGCGTGCCCCTTTTTGTCATACTAAGCCCTCAACATGTCTGTCATGAACACACAAACACAAAAAATACAGACACACATGGAATTGCTTCAGCACAGTGTGTGGATTAATCACATTGCTGGCGGATCAAAGTGCAGCAAACAGGTGCAGCGCCATAAGCTTGTGTACACGTATTTGTGTGGGAGGATATGTATTTATGTGTGTGTGTGTGTGTGTGTGCGTGTGTGTGTGTGTGTGTGTGTATATATACATCTTCAAGCGTTCCTCTGGGAGTAAAAGCTTTAAAGCAGTCATGCTGTCTCATCTGGTTTTGTAAGGGACTATGTGTACGTGTGTGCGTCTTATTTCTGAAGGCAACATGCACTTCTTGTACTTCCTACGTTAGTGATGGGATAGCTGCTGAGTGTGTGTGTGTGTGTGTGTGCATGCGTCTTTTACACGTGCAGTCATATTGTTATTAGCGATGTCTGTTGTTCCATTGAAAATGAGATCTTTGACTAGATGCACACAAACAGAGGGGTGCAAAAACTGACATACACCATCGATTACTGACAGTGACAGTGACAGTGAAGAAACAAGCAGTGAGAAATACAGACTGCCAGACAGAAATCAGGTGATAATGACGTTTCCAGACAGATGTACACTCAGGATGGAGAGATGGATGGTAAAAGAGGCAGGACGGATACAAAGAATAAGGGTAATAGGAGGGAGGGAAGGAATGCCAGAGCGAGGGATGGAGTGAAGGAGAGATGGCGGAAGGGGTTGCAGAGAGAGGTTTGAGGGTTAGAGGGAGGCTGGGTGGGAGATAAAACAAAGAGCAGAGCAGCAAAGGAGAAATAAATTGAATTTATAGTGTTCACCTTGAGGCATCGACCAAGGCTCTCACTGCAGGAGGCTGAAGACAGCACAGCAACTTGGTGTTTCTGCAGACTCTGTTTGAGGCTAATTGCACATGCATTGCAAAACAGTGTGTGTGTGTGTGTGTGTGTGTGTGTGTGTGTGTGTGTGTGTGTGTGTGTGTGTGTGTGTGTGTGTGTGTGTGTGTGTGTGTGTGTGTGTGTGTAGTGTAAACAGATTTATATTGTCCTCATTCTAGATGCTAGAAGCTTCATTTTGATATTCTTTTGGGTAAATACGAGATCCTGTTCCAGAAAATCAGAGATTTTGGCATTTTGAATGAAACACTACCAAGTCCCTGATTTGTCACAGCCTGCGGGGGCCTCCACCACACAGGGAAAACAACTAAAATATCATATTTCATGTCTCTATTGAAGCAAGCTAATGTAATGGGATCCACTTTGTTCCCTGTTGCTGGAAGCCTTGACCATTTGCATTGCCAAAACAATTGTCGAGTGCATCGCCGCCCTTCTTTCTCCACAGCGGTCTTTTCATTATGACTCTTCAGTGTTTTCTTTTGTAATAAATGGCCTTTTTAAGCATCATCAAGGTTACGTTCTCCATAACGACCTTGCAAATAAACAGAAGTAAGTGTCTCGCTGTTTTATGTGACAGAGCACTTCTAAATTCTGATTCAATGTTCGTTAAAAAGGCATAATTCTTGTGACCAGCAAATTAGCATGAAGAAGAAGAACCCTGCGTGGATGCAGAGGAGGACATAACGTAAGTGGTTATACATTCAATATATGCCGTAGTCTGAAAGATTGATGGATGAGCGGAAGGAGAGAGGGAGACGGGAGAGGAGGTAATATAATTTCTTCGGGTATCACGCAGTTTCGTTGGCGCAACTCAGTTGTTGTTGGACAGCTGTCTTTCTCCTCTTCTCCCCTTTGCTTTCCCTCCTTTTCTCTCTGCCATGAAAACATTTTTGCTTCTTTTCTTTCATTTTATTATCCTCCCACTGGTCCCCTCCTTCCAAAACAGATTTATAGATCTTGCCCTGACCTCCTTACTCTCTTTTCCTCTCATCATTTTGTCAGTTTTGTACTCTTTTGTCCTGGTTTTGTCTCCTCTCCTCTCTTCTCCTCTCGTAATGGTATCGAGTCCAAACTGTGATATTCGCACTAATTCAACTGAGCATTTCAAAATTGAGAAATATTTCCCATCCCTCATTTTAAATGCATTTACATAGTTTTGTAGGCAGGTGAACTGAAGTGAAGAACTCATGTTCTGCTGCTTTTTCACGGGATATCAATGGAGCAAAGGTCTTTTTAAATTAGCGTCAGTTAAAAAGTAATAAGGGCCTTATAAATGCCTAAAAAATGCTTACTGACATAATTATGTGTTACTGAGACTATACAAGTATTAATAATGGCATTATAAACAGGTTTATTGTTTGATTTTAATACATTTATACTGCTCATTTCAAAGATTCAGAATATATATTACAGTACAAAAATTACACATTTCGAGGGCAACTGACTCACAGTCATGTAGACATCGCAGTCTCTAGAATTTGCAATCTTGTGTTTGCAAGAATGAACAAAAATTCCACGACTTGTAAGTTCAGTTCAAAATATGTTGGATACTTAAGGGAACTTGCTCTGAACTGTGTCTCTGAGGAAAAGCCACAGCTGCAAATCCAATGAATCATTATTGTTTGAAATATTAAAAAAGAGAAATTCCAACTGTGTGAGATGTTTTAATTGCAGTGTGAGTGTTGTTGTGTTGACAGGATGCGTTTGAATCATCTTCAGTGATGTAAGTGCTGACATTTCTTAAGCAACTGTCTCCAGGATAAAAAAAAAGTACACATTAAGGAAAAGGTTGCAAATAGCTCATATTATGCTTTTATTACAACCTCCCCTCAGTGAATTTTTGGCGGGAGTTTTTCTTTATACAAATCAAATGTCCAAGGATTGTCGGTATTGTAGGCTGTGTAGACAGAAAAGCATTTAGAGGCAAGTTATTTATTTTGGCTATTTAAACGACTGGACCATAAACCATAACCTACAACCCAAACAATAGGTTTAAAAACTCTCTCCAAAAGCCAAACCAAATCTCCTGTATGTGAGTCTTCCATTAATCAAGTCCGGTTGGGCATGCGCAGCATTGGAAGTTACACCTCAAACACACACCTGTACTAGAGGGACACACATGCTTGAGCTACGAGGAGAGCGGTAGAGTGAGGCAGAGATGAGTGTTAAATGTCAGTAGAGCAGAACAGCGCAGAGAAAAATAGGCTTTAATTCATCCAGATTGGGATTTCAGCTCCGACGCCCTGCTGTTACACACACACTGTCAGCACATTCCTACAGCTGCACACACACACACACACACACACACACACACACCTGCATGATCCAAACACATGACAACACACTTTGCCCACAAGCACACATGAGGCTGGGAAGAAAACGAGCATGTGCATATTTAATGTATATCACAAAGAAAATATGTCTGTGTGAGTGTTTTACGAGTGTGTGTATATGTGTGTGTGTGTGTGTGTGTGTGTGTGTGTGTGTGTGTGTGTGTGTGTGTGTACGTGTTCATGTGAAGGTCGCTGCAGATGATTTATCAGTGGGAAAGATGCATGTTGGAGCCCTGCAGGGCAGATGTGTGTATCTTTGTGTCATTCTGTTTGTGTATTTTCTGTGCCAGATTTTAGCGTACATTAGTGTGTGTGTGTGTGTGTGTGTGTGTGTGTGTGTGTGTGTGTGTGTGTGTGTGTGTGTGAGTCCATGCATGTGTGTGTGAGTCCACGCATGTGTATTTTAGTGTTATCAGTGTATATATACATGTTTGTGGATGCTGCATGTGGTTTTAAGTACACATGAATTTTGATCCTTTACTGTATATCGTACACTTTTGTGATCTTAAGCACACACACAGAAATACACGCACACAAACTAACAATAAACCTCAGGGACTGAAGGTTAGCATAGTGTTTGAGTAAAGAAGACATATATAACCAGCCGGTGAAATTTATGGCACAAAGATAGATAGACGTTCACACAATTACATTACAATGTGTGAGTGTAAAGCAAGAAGAGAAGGAAAGGGAGAAAACAGAGAAAGTGAGACACAATATCAGTATTCCAGCTGTTTTTGGTATATATTTCTGCATGGGAGTGAAAGTGTGCATTGGTGTTAATATATTATATATCTGTCCAAGAAACCTCTGAAACATGCAGTATCATATATCATGTCTTACAGTAACATTAAACCTTACAGCGATGTAAAACTGGCCGACAATTCAGACATCAAACCCTGAAGAGTTACAGCAGCCTGTGTGTGCAGAGACAGTTTCATGTGCATTACACTGAGATATATGGACACGCAGGACACAGCCACCTTAAACATCTCATGTTTTATATGTGGGAGAAAGCCAGAAGCAAATGACGTATTTGCTGACCAAACCCTAATGTCCTGTGAAAAATATGAGCAGTGGCGTCATGCACATAACTCACAGCAAGACGTCTACGGCTACCTGAAACATCTTAACTTCTCACTGAAGGGGACACAGAAATACACAATATTCCAAATGTGTGAATACTTTTCTGCAGCCTAAACAATATCATGTATTATGTCAAAGGAAGAGCATTAAAGTGCTGTATTTGTTTCAGTTAGTTGTCAAATAATCCCACATGAAATTGAACGATGACATTAAAAGCTTTCTATTTCTAAAGGAGGAAAAAAACTGGAGCTACTTTTGATCGGAAAACAAACAGTATAAAGGTGAAAACAGACAAAATAAGTGGTATGGAAGTGTTGGTAAGACTCAACAGACAAAAAAACTGCTGGCCAACAATAAATAAATCATATCTTGCAAACAATCAATATTGTTGGGACAGAAATACTATTTGAGAGAGGGAAAAAAGGAGTAACAATTTCTTCTCTAAGGCCTTCTGCCAGAGATTTTATGATTTGAAACTGAATGAAAAGTAGTGTTTATTTACCTTTTAATGGTATAACACGTGATACAGATGTATTCAGGGTTGCCAGACCAACTTAAACATAAAATTCAATGACTTGTCAGACCCAATTCCCTCAAATTCAAAGACCCAGCACAGCATAGATTAAGACACGGATCAAGGTTCATTACTGTTACAACACTGAACATTTGTATAATGAGAACTAGCAGGCATTCCAGAAGCTCACAGGCAACAACTATAAAGAGAGAGAGGCTTGACTGGGCGAACACTTCCCAGTTATGATGTGTCACGTGCACGCACGTGAAATGATGCAACTGAGACAGGAGACACACATGCAGACTGCAGAACACAGCTTCTTTACTTACATTATCAAATGTTACACAAAATACATAAATACAAGCACTTTCAATGAACCACGTCTATTTATGTCTATTTTAAAAAACTTTCAAGGTCTTGCTTTTTTCCCTCAAATTCACAAACGTTTAAGGATATCAAGGACCTTTGAAAACCTGCCCAAATATTTGCCCAAAACACCCCTATTAGAATAACATCAAGGCTGCAAAAAGTGCTGGAAGAGTGACTTGTGTACAGAAGTATTAACTGCATTCTATTTAATTTACCCACTTTATAATTATACACAAATATTAGTGGAAATGTACCTTTGGCTACTAGACAACTTAGACGATCCCATATCGTGAAAAGGGAGATTTCAATGACTTTTTTTTATTATAAAGCAGGTTGAGGTGCTGTATAAATACTGTGAAAGGATCAACTGAAGGAGAAATGCACACAGCCTGTATTCAGAAACTGTGCCTTTAAACGAGCTGTCAGGACTTCTGTATAGTTGTGATGTCACAACTATACTATATATAGGTAGAAAGTGCTGCTACAGGGCCGGCGCAGTTATTCCCTGGCTGCAATAATGGCGCAGAGAGCGCAGATGAAGAACTTGCTTTTTCAAGAGGGGGTCATAAAGAGACAGGCGCTAAAACCGAAAGATTCAGACAGAAGGGTGAGGGTAAATATGTACATGAGGTAAGGATGCGTGTGTGTGTGTGTGTGTGTGTTAGTGTGTGTGCGTGTCCACCTGTGTGTTCCCATAAATATTCAACATGGCGCCTGTATTTTCATAAAAGGAACGTGGGACAAGTCAGTCGTCAATAAATCAATCAAAGTGTGCTTGCACACGTGTACGCTCACACATGCAAATTCACATATGAAAACAAGCCCTCGCATTCTGAAGCACTGATGCTTGTAATAATCACACGGGTCGTTACTAAGGCGATAAAATGGCCAATAACTTGCTCACCTGGCCTGTGAATGGACATGCTGAACATACACAGACACACTATCTCTCTCTGTCTCTCTCTCTCCAAAACACAGAAATGCTACGTTGCTAGAAAAAGCCGAGGACGGGGTTCAGGAAAACTAAATCACAGAGCATGCCCTCTTTTTCCCATCATGCCACAGTAAAAGATAGTCCCAAAGCGTGTATAAACAGTCAGGACATGCTAACACGGACATTCTCCTTGGCTTCGATTTCAGCCCAAAGAGTTGTTCCACTAAATTAGACCTTGTAGTAAGGTCTCAGTGAGGATGTAAAAGAGCAGAAAATACAGGGAAGCATCGGACTGCTGGGCTCCTCATAGATCCACTTAAAATGCAAACCCCTCTATCAAAATGGCATTAAAGATTGACACTAAGTGTGTGCGGGTGTCTGTGTATGTAATCAATCATATGAAGAGCTAGACAGCGGTACATGGATATTGCATTAACACACTACTTACTTCTCTAGCTTTAAAGTGCTGAGCGAATCAAGGAGGTGATAAAAGTAGAAAGGAGAGAGAGACAGAGGGGTAAAGGCAGGAAGAGGAAAGAGAGAGTTGATGAGGTGTTGGGTGAAGATCATACCAATGTGACCAGTGACCACCTTCCTGGAACACTGAGGTGACATGGGAAACTACTGGAGATATCATAAGAGTTGCTAATTTCAGGGGAAGTGTTGAAGGTCGTGTGTCTGGTGGAGTCTTTTTACTGTATAAGTTGACTGGTGTGCCAAATGGAAAGTACAGTAAGTGAGGGTAAAACTATACAGTTAAGTAAATACAGTATTTTCTAAAAGTTGTAAAAATGTTGCTGGCTCTATGGATCAGTCTGTTGGTCCAGAATGAAATATCTCAACTATGAGATGGATAGCTGTGAAACTCTGTGTAGACATTCGTGGTGCCCAGGGGTTGTAATTCCGGCGCAAAAATCATCCCATGGTTTTTTTTCGGCACATACATACATACATCAAATAAGCCATCAAGACAGTTTTTTTAGTGTAACAACTATTAACGGAGATATCCAGGAGAGTCTCTAACAGCTGGACGTGGCTAGCACTGATTAGCTCGAGGCATTACGGTGAAGGCATTAAAACGAAGCACCAATAGGCTCCTTCCTTTTGGATTGCATTTGGTATTGGACTTGAATGGAACTACGAGAGGAGCTGGAGCCGGGGCCAGTTGGTAAGTCTTTCAAAACACTCACAGTTTTCTACGTTAATAGTCTCGATGGCTTATTTAATGTATGTAAGTGCCAAAATAGACCATGGGATGATTTTTGCACCTGAATTACACTTTAAGTGATACACTGACTTTTCGTTTTACGTTTGTATTATTTAGTGAAACAATTCAACAAGCATTGGATGGATTGCCATTGAACTTTTGCATTTTGCAATTTGCATTCCCCTCAGTTAGGGCTGGGCAATACCACTATAGGTCATTTCATATCTCGAAAACAATACATGTATACAGTATACAGTATATGTCATGATATAGCATGTTTTCTGGTAATTCAATAAATGAATAGTCTACATTGTAAAGCCTATTTTTGTATACTCCTGTGTGAATTAAATACTTGAGAAATAAAATGTAGTGGGTATTTTCTCATTTTAGTGCAAAATGAACATAATGTGCCAGGATCAAAACATAAAGCATAATGCAAATGCTGTAACGCAGTTTCGGCCACTGTTTTTTCGAAACAGTGCGAAAGAAACGCTATGGAAAAATATATACAATAAACATTTTTAGGATATACCGTATATTGTCATTGTCATATTGTTGCTAAGCCCTGCTGCCAAACGTCAGCATATCAACACTGACATTGTAAGTACAGTATATTAGTGTGTTGATGTTGGCTATTTGTTCATAACAACAGTGTGCAAGTGAAAGTGATTGTGAATCCACATATGAGGGTAGAAAACGGAGAGATGAACAGATTTAGAGACTGATGAATACGTAGGTAGATAGGAAGCATTTTTCACACTGTGCGTTTGTGTCATTGGAAACATGACAGAAATGTCAACGTTCAGTTATTTCACATGTTAAGATAAATCAAAGTAATAAAATGTGTGTGTCTTACTTCATCTCCAGGACCTCCTCCAGGTGCTTCCGCCGCTCGGCCCGCAGGGCGGTCAGGTGACCTTCCTTCTCAGCCAGTGAGAGTTGAGTTGATGACAGCTTGGCTTTCATCACGTCCAGTTCCTGTTTCACCCTCTCCATGGCAACCAGCAAGTCCTCCACCTGACACACACACACACATTAAGCAATTTTAAACATGACTTTTACTTTTTCCAATTCTGTCTCAATCTGATATCTTTCTTTCATATTTTCCTACAGCTTTTTCTCCTCTCTATCTGCATTAATGTTTTGTGTGCGTGTTTCTTTCTCTCTGTCTGTGCCTGGGCATCTGACAGCTACTGTGCTTTTGAAATGATTTAATAATTTCTCTGTCTTATCTTGTTTCTCTCACACGAGATGTTCGATTGCAGAACATCAGACATGTCATCTTTCTTCTCCGTTTTTTCTTGTCTCTCTTTATGTTGTTTCTCTTTCCTGATATAAATTTTATCTACGTCTGTCTGGGTGTATATCAGTTTGTCAGTTTAATGTCCGTGAGGTCAAAGTGTCGAGGTCACCGTATTTCTCACAGCATGGCGAGGACCTGGCCTACTGCACGCAAGCATGTGCACACAAAACACATGCAAGCATTTACACAGACGCGCACACACACACACACACACACACACACACACGCACGCACGCACGCACGCACGCGTGGAGACAAAAAGAAAAAAACTGAAAAAGGAAAAGTGTCACAGAGATGCATGTATATCCTCTGAAAAATAGATGGCATCAGCAGAGGTAAAAAAAAAACCTGAAGATGACTTGAAAGCAGCACTTGTTCAGAGAGAAGTGGGGACAAAAACAAAATACAAGTATTATGATTTGAGTAAAAACTAACAAAGCTTCAAGAAGGAAGATCTTTCTCTCATGTTTTGTTGTCATTCCTCTCATTCAGACCCAACACAACACCATGTCCATCACCACCATAATCTTAAAGTTGTTAATCTGATAAATACCCATCCATCTTCAGGCTTTACTTCGCCCATATTAGCATCTAGACTTTTATGTGGACTACTGATTCTACCTCCAAAGGCCTTTGTAGGTGCTACAGTGTTTCGGAGTTGCTATTTTAATATAAATAATTTTCCAATTTGGTTTTACTCCTTTAAGAATGAAACATAGGGCTTGCTATAACGTCAGCATGAATGAATGAATGAATGAATGAATGAATGAACAAAGAAGCAAACAAATCAGGGTCAGATCAAAATGAAGAAACTTTTTGTGCACTTTCTACGATAGCTTGACCAGTTACAGGACAATATCAGAAACCCATCTACGATCTCTCTGATGATAATGTAAGATGAGATTTCTTTTGTGACTCAAATGAGTTGCATGTTTGAATTGGTTGTAGCTTCGTAGTGTGTCCTGTTCTTTGGGTTAACCGAGGAACTGTTTGACGTGTTGTGCTCTGCCTGTGATTCAGTGGTGGTTGAGGTTGGCGGAGGGATACGAGGTTCATCAAAGTTACCCAGTCGAAGCTGTCTCTGTGCTTTTGCTCCATCCACGTCCTGAAAGTACGTTTTGTGTAATAATGGTAGGAGTTAATGCTAAGAGAAGATAAGCATTACAATTATTTAGCCTCTGTGGGCAACGGCTAATATTTCATGTTTTACGGTGTAGCCAGCAGATATTCGGGCTAAGACTTCAACATTCAAGTCTTTTTCGATAATGGAGTTGAGAGGGCGCCTCTATAAACAAAAATAAAAACAAAATGCGGATTAAAAAAAGCTAAACTCTTGTCACTCAATTGCCCATGAGTACCGTAATTGCATTCCGGCGAATGCGTTCCTGTCTCGTTTGCTCTCTGCACAGACTGTATACCTGCATGTAACCAAAGCCTGCTCAAACGTGATTGATAAAAAGACTATTCAGACCACAAACAGGAACCAAAACGTTTCTGCTACCCCAATCCTTTACAGAAACTGTTCATAGAGATCAGTCAGGCAGTAAATAAAGATTTCCTATGCTATGTGACAGAGTAGAACGAAAAAAGCTGAATGGTGAAGACATGGATGAAGGATGAAATGTACAGTAAAAGTTTGGTGAGTGAGGTTGGTGATGATTGTTTAGTTACCTTTGACCACCTAAAGCCGGCTGTGGTGAACTCATGCATTGGAATGTGAGAAAGCTGCATACAAAAAGAGCAAAGAGAGAGAGAGAGAGAGAAGGAGAGAGAGAGAGAGAGATTGGATAGGGTAAGGAGATAGTGACAAAATGAGAGACAGAAATATAAGAGAGGAAAGGAAATCAGCATAGAAAAGGGGGAAAGAGCAACATAGGGAGAGATCAGATACAAAGAAAAGACAGAGGAAAGGAGGGAGAGTGTACAAAAAAAGATGACAAAGGTGTAATAGAGGACAAAATGAAGAAGAGGGAAATAGGGCATAAACAAAGAAGAAGCAGTTGAGACGGGGGACACGATTAACACAACAAACATACAGGGAGAAAAAGCAGAGAAAAGGAGAGGAGAAAGAGAAACGTTGTAAAAGTGCTCAAGTGAAAAGGTACACAGCAAAAGATGAGATAGAGAATGAAAAGAGACAAATGCTAAGCACATGAAAGAGAAAGTGCAGACAGAGCGCAAAATACTGAGCAGTCAGAAACACAAGCAGCGTTAAAAATGCAATTCGGTCAAGACAAGACAGGAGAGAGGAGAGGAGAGGAGAGGAGAGGAGAGGAGAGGAGAGGAGAGGAGAGTGTAAAATAAGAACAGAGCCAGGGAAACATAGAGGGGAAAGGAGGAGAGAAAGGCTTTTGGCCGACATCAGAGATGTAGAGATTAAAGGATGGAGGGATGCAGGAGGGAGGGGTGAGGAGTGACAAGGCCCAGCTGGAAAAGAAGGAGTTGGAGGGGAGGACAGCAAACCCCTTCAGTCTTCTGAATGTGTTTTTTGTGCATAAGAGTGATTTCAACTTTAATTTGAGAGAAAGAAAGGAAAGAGAGAAAGACGAAGGTGCATTGAGTTCGAGAATTATAATTGTGTGGTTGATGAAAGACGGAAAGCTGGAGAAAAGAAAGCCTGTCTTTAGTTTGGTGTCTGAAGAGACGGATGGAGTGTGTCATACTGTTGACTCATTTCTGACACACACACACACACACACACACACACACACACACACACACACACACACACACACACACACACACACACACACACACACACACACACACACACACACACACACACACACACACACACACACACACACACACACACACACACACACACACACACACACACACACACACACACACACACACACACACACACACACACACACACACACCTTTCTTTAGTGATTACATATACAGAAGTGACTCATGTCTAGCAGAAAAGGTTTTTGTATATTTTCATGTCGTCTTGGTCAACGGATTTTATCCATGGGACAGTCCCTTGCACACACACACACACAGACAGACACACACACAGACAGACAGACACACACACACATAGACACACACAGACACACACACTGCATACTAAAGGTGTGTGTGTGTACGACTACTCATATGTAGTCAGGGTGTGTAAATGTGCCTGGTTTGGCCGCATGTGCGTGTGTGTGTGCCAACGCTATAATAAGCAGTGTTTGTGCCTTTGAACAGGCCGTCCTCATTAAGGGAGGAAATTGTCTCTCCCTCTGTCATCATTTTATAAATGATCATGTGAAAAGTTAATTGCAGTGACGCAGTTGTAAAACGGGAATATAAAAATATTTATTTACAATTTACTCGTGTATATAGAGACACGTTTCCAGTCAGAAAACCAAAGTCGCGTCCATCTGGCTCCTGCTGAATGCCATGTTGTGCTGCTGTTTAAATAGCAGTTAGCACTTCTTTCCGCCATGTTTGTGTGTGTGTGTGTGTGTGTGTGTGTGTTTGTGTATTACTATCCTGCATGTGAGTACCACATGTACACGTGTGTGTCTGTGCTGAAAGGCTGACTTAGTGTTGTTGATGTTGGGTGAACGCTTCACCAAGTGTTTGGCTGCCATCTCCACTCGTTCACCGCACGCCGTCGTTTCTACTCCTTCCTCCTTCACTGAAGCATTTTAACACTAGGACGCTCTCCAGCACCCGGTCCTGGCCCAAACAGCCTCCCTTCTGTCTAATTAAAGCTGCCACTTGTAGCATTTTGAAGTATTTCCATGTATCACTGCCAAATCAATTGTGAGAGCTTGGGACAATTGCTGTAAACTAATTAAGCCACAGTCAATTTCAGGACGATAAACATGTTGGATTTGATTTTTCTATCTTTAATTGTTCCAATCCACCCAATCCAAAACCCAAAGCCTTGTTTGATCGTCTCTGCAACAGTGTCTTTGCTCTGTGGAATTGTAATAAATCCATAGGTGACTACTGGATCAAATTGACCAAACTGCTCCAGGAACTAAGGCACCACAGGAAATTAACTCAAGAACTAAGAGTGCCTTTATGGCAGCATTTGTGATGCAATTTTTACACAAGAGGAAACAACGGATTCATCATGTTGTTCTTTTTAGTTACTGTGGACTGAACTAAATGATGCAAAGGAGACCTGCAGAGGTGAAAAAGTAGGAGCTAAACTCCAGAAAGCATATTCAACCGAATCTGTGTGTTTTATGGTTCTCTATTTCTGATTTAGTAGGAAAAAAAATGAAAACAGTTTTGTTTCTGTTGTTCACTTCCTTTGTTCTGGAAGCCAACCGGCATAACCTTGATACTAGTGGCAACCAGTGCTTGTTTACAGTGTGAACTAAGCTGCAGACAAGTAATGGTAGCCACAAGGTTTGTTTTTGATGGATCAGTGAGGATGAGCTCTTTCTTGGTCATCAGAAAGTCCAAGGAACTAAATCTAGACACTTGCTCCTACAGTTTAAATGCAGGTTAGGTTCCTGAATTCCTGAAATGGTTTCTGGTCCCCCTTCTGGTCCACTTTGTAACAGGCTTTATGCTTATTCTATGCAGCTTGGGGCCAAAACCATGCAGTTTTTTCTCGTGCCGTATAAATGATCCCACCTATTCTAACATAAAGCTGAGACTCCATTTCATTTTTTAAATTCACTGTATAAAATGACCTGTTGTTTCCTCTAGGATACTCCCAGGCTCATGAAACTTTACAACCACAAACTAGAGATATCAGAGGATGGATGGCTCTCCTCAGCATACCGACAATAAGAGGCTTTCTGAGCAGTTTCCAGAAGTGCTCACCATTTAACTGAAGAAAAATCGTACAGAAATCTCCAGAAGTTTTTGACACCAAATCACAGCATGGATTTTTCTATGGTGTTTCTCAAGATCTGGATGTTTTAATGTAGTTCAGGGGGAATTTTGACCCTTTTTATCAATTCTTGAGTGGTAACGTTTTTTAATTTAATTTTTCACCAAATCTGTGTGGAATTAACCCAGAAATTGCTGCAACAGCTTATGAGACATAATAAAGCATGATGATGGCCATCATATACTCCCATTATGATGTTCTAAGCTCTTATACACGCTTTCCTTTCCAAGTTTGAACAGGCACCTGACCGAAACACAATGTTCATTACAGTTTTATGAATAGAAGACCTTGACACATCTCAGATTAATCTTCAGGTTCCCAGCTTTAAGACTTCAATTCTATGTGGCATCTGTTGACTTTTTACCTAACCTTGAACATCCCCTGCTGCCCACCCCTCTAAAAAAAGATGGTGGTACAGTAGAAGGTTAACCATACCACATACATATTTTTTCTATCTTGTTCAAACCCATCATTACAGCAATTTGAACGGTACCTTTGTTTGTAAGCTTTGTTATATCTTCGATAAATAATTTACCTAAATTTTTTTGCCTTCATTTGTCCATAATTTTCCAATATCCATCCGCTCGTCTTTATTTGTGGTCTGGAACTTATTCTGCTGTGGCACTTACTAACATGAACCGTAGATGAGGGTGTCAGCAGAAAAACGTGTGTCTGCATGCCTGCCATTATGTGTCTGTCCAGAAGACGCCTGGTAAGTAAAGGCCAGAGAAGACGGCCAACATTTAGAGGCAGTAATAACAATGGAGTCCTGCTGTTTTGCCAACAGCTACAGCGGGCCATGTTTTCTCAAGGCAGTTTTCATCCTTACAGCCCACGCTGTTTTTTCCCACTTGTCAAAACCCATCCAGGCTCTGAGAAACATTTCCCATCTCTACGGCCTCGTTAAGTCACTGGTACCCAGGGGAGCAGCACACACACTCCCACTGGTCTGAGGTTGAATCCACTAAACCCTTCCCTTCTGAGCCTCCCTTAACACCACTATGAGCTTTCCGACTGTCTCAATATAGATAAAAAAGATTACAAATTGGAGCGGTGGGGCTCACGCTCCTTTTAAGAAAAGGCTGTTTGTGTATGTTGTGTGTATTTTGGCTGAAGCGGACAACATACAAGCTTTTCTTTAAATAGGGATTTATTTACCTCTCCTCCAAATGAGGAGTGACTGGGCAAACACACACACAGGGAGCCACACCTGAATGAGCTCAGTTGGCACAGCGCATGAGTGTTGCCGCTACCATTAGCCACTATTGGCACAGCAATGTTTAGCTATGTCAGAAAGAGTTTCTATGTTGCGCCAAATATGTTTGTCTGTGTGTGTTTGCTTGTCCAAATGTCTCAGAAAGACAGAAAAATAAAGGAAAACCTCAGAAGTGTGTGTGTATTATGTGAACCAACAAAGTAACTGATAGGGGTTGAGTTGAAGGAATTAAAGGAAAGGGTAAGGGTAACACATTTACTGGTTTGGGGGTAAGGGTTTATCTTAGACATGCAGTAACACACTTGCTACAGAGAGAGACGGTACCTGTTTCTCAGAATGTGTGCGTGCCTGCTCCTCCTGGGCGAGCACCACCTCCCTCTCCGCTGTGATCTGAACACTTTCCCTCAGCGCCTCCTCCAGCTCCTCAATGCGCTCCTCCTTCAGACGGAGGGAGTCCTACAGAGAGAGAGTAAGCGGCGTAAGGAGCACAAACCGTGGCAGCGCTGAGACGATCAGTTGATTAATCTAACATTCATTAAGTAACGACTTTTCTGTTTTTCCAATAGCAAAAGTTGTGATTAGTAACTGGTACTTTTTTGGTGCCACCTCAATCGAGGTTCCAAGCGAGCTGAGCGGATACTAAAAAGCAGGATTAAAACACTGCAGACTGTCAGAGAAGAGCTATTCCCCCTCTCGCCAGGCTTCCTGGTTTAAGTAGAGTGGAATAAATAACTGAATGAGACAGAGCCATTACAGAGACAGTGGATGAACAAACCTCCAGGACATCGCCTACACATGTGCTGTGATTGTGACTCCTGCTCCTGATCCAATATTACTTGGTGTCTAACTATGTAGCCTGAGACAGACTTTAATTAGATTAAGATTTACGGTCCGGATTATACTCAGATTCCATTTCTAGTCTCCAGTGCTAGTTGAACTATGCAAGATGCTTACAATTGACACACACTAGCTATGGTTGTAACCGCAGCGGTCTCATAAGTCTGACTGACTCACATAGCTATCAGCTCATCTCCTAACCACAAGCAGTCACATAAATGACATCTTCCAAACTTCTTAAAACCAAAGATCAATCATAGCTGGAGGGCGCTTACACACACACACACACACACACACACACACACACACACACACACACACACACACACACACACACACACACACACACACACACACACACACACACACACACACACACACACACACACACACACACACACACACACACACACACACACACACACACACACACACACACACACACACACACACACACACACACACACACACACACACACACACACACACACACACACACACACACACACACACACACACACACACACACACACACACACACACACACACACACACACAGAGAGAAAAGGTTTTCATCTGCCTCTAATCAGAGAAGCCACTGAGGTTACTAACGATTACTGGAAGAGGAGGGTGGAAAAAAGTAAAGAGGAAGTCTGGGGAAATTGAAGAGAAATTAGGGGTGAAAAAAATAGTTAAAGGTAGCGGTTTAGAGGTGAAGGAAAATTTGAAATATGAAGAAACCACAGTGACAATCATCACCCCACACATGCCTGTTCATCATGCGGTCACTTGACATCCCAGCAGACAATTAGGAGATGCTCTCACACCACAGGAAGTATTATAAAACCCGCAGCATTCATTTCATTGTTTAGTGTGTTCCCCTCTAATCACCTCTCTTCCTCACCTCCTTTCTCCCCTTCACTCCTCCGTTCATTTTTTTGCCTTCTCTTTTCCTCTCCTCTTCATCTTCCATCTGCTCTCCCTGTCAATCATTCTCTTCAGCTATCCCCTCTCAAGCACTCCCCCAGTGAGAGCTGCGTCTTGTGGGTGTGTGTGTGTGTGTGTGTGTGTGTGTGTGTGTGTGTGTGTGTGTGTGTGTGTGTGTGTGTGTGTGTGTGTGTGTGTGTGTGTGTGTGTGTGTGTGTTATAGCAAGCGTGTTTGACATTGCCTCAGGCTGCTCCCTGTCACATTTGTCACGTTATGATGAAGGATTGTTGTGATAGCAGAAAATATTCAAGGTAGGATGGAGAGAAGGATAGAAACTTTTTCGGCCTCACCCCCCATCACACTCCTTCCACCTCTTCCTCCTTCTATACCTTTATCTGTTGGGAGCTTTCGTTCAGATTGTCCTCTCTCTTCTTGGCATCCTCCATCAGCTGGGCGTTCCTGCTCTTCTCTATCTGCTCCTTGTGTTTCAGGTTGGCCACCTTCTTCGACTGGTCCTTCATTTGCCTGCACACACACACAAAATATAATACAATACAACGTCAAAGTCAATGCATCACCTACACACAGAAGTTTTGATTCCCCTCAGGGAACGTTTCACTGTTTTTGTGACACGTTAGTTTCTTCTGGGTCTATAAAATGCACTGGTAATAGCTTTTGACATTAAAGGTTGTTTGTTCTCACTAAAGGTTATTTTGTTTTCATTGCTCCTTGCAAAACCTGACTGAAAAAGTGTCTTAAGTTCATAAAGAAATGTTCATGGATATGGAGGGGAATGGTATATGCACACTAACTATTGTTGATGGCAGTGGAAGCGAGGATCATTGTACCCAGAATTTATCTTTCTCAAAGTTGGTTGAAAAACTTCATTGTGATTCATATGATACGTTGATATGTTTTTGTTGAAAGTCAATCTGAAATAAACTTCAACTTCAATATTACAACACGAATTCTACACCTCTAAGAGTATGTTTCAAAAATGATCTGTGTCAGTAATCTAATCTAATAAAATGCAGAGATGCCTAAATACAATAGTGCATCCTTGTGACCTCAACATCCCTTCAAGTGTGGCCAGGGACCTTGCGTGTCATTCCTCCTAAACTGCAAAAATCTACCCCACGTGTAGGCATACAAACACATACAGCAACAAAAACAAACTCGGCTGTATTCTCATTCAACGAAGGCAGGTCACCAGTGCAGCTGATATCTAATTTATAACCATGTCTCCCACCAAACATATGTAGGGCACAGTCTGTTAGGGCCATTAAGATGCTACTGCAAGACACTCCCTGTAACTATTATGTGCAATACAATGCCACAATGAAATCCCTTGGGGCCAATATTATGTAAAGATCAGTAAAGAAATTCAATAAAAAGCTATAAATCAATGACTTAGATGACATTTGAGATTTCTCCACAGTGGGAAGCACGGAGGTCTTTTCAGAGGGATTACTGGGTGTCGGGAAGCAGAGTCTAAATCATCAATGAAGGAGAGATTCCTCATGGGAGCAGCAGGGTCGGGGGATGGAGAAAGGGCTTAATCCCTGTTTAAGCTGTCTGGAAGCCATTGCAGCTCTGTCACAGACCTATCAGCTATCACACCAGCTTGACTTGATCAGGACCCTTCATACCTTTTGGAACACGCACGCACAGATGGACTGACCAAAGCTAATAGCAGTATGGTTTAACGCCGTCCACTCAGTCATGACACAGATGAGAGACGAGCCAAGGGATAAATGTGTTAGCATATACTAGCAGGCGCATGCACACATACCGGCGCATATCCAACAAGACGAAACAAATCTGCTGACTAACACATTAGAAAAGAGTCTTTTGTATGTTTGCATTCTTTAAAGGCCTGTTCTGTGCAAATGTTTATGCATGTGTGTGCGTTCTTGTTAGCATAACCTTTTACGCGCTCGTAGATAAATCCATTTTCTTCACTTCAATTGCTCCAGCTGCCAGTAAAACTTCTCCAGTGATGGGAATCCACAGCGAACTCTGTCACACCGGCAGCAGAGCATGTGCACTCTTGGGAAATCATTTTTTACGAGCTGTACTCTGCATATTTTTTGTTTCCTAAGGTGTAAACAGGTTCCAATCGTCCTTCAACCTTTGTCTGTGCACCACAAAGCTCTGAGCTCAAAGGGATATTTTTGATTTTTCAGAAGTGGGGTTGTATGCAATACTTATACTCAGTGTATTATCTGCCATAGATGTCTACATTCGGCACGCCCCCAGTTTGGAGAAGCAGGCAGGAGGACACAAAAGCTTAGAGATGTACTGACACATAGAAAAACGTATTTTAAACACCTAAAAAAGGCCTGCCTATAAAATCTAGTCAGTTTAACTGTATGTTATATTTAGAATATTTCCACTGCCGTTTATTTTTGAATGAGTTCGGTGGCTTTGAAGACAGCAGAGATAACGACTTCAGTTCCCCCTGCGTAAAATTAAAAACGGCAGTCTGATGACAAGGTAAAGTGGTGAAAACATAGCATACACTTAAACTGATATTCATTATTTTAAGGTGGGCCCTTTACGTGGTTAAATTAGCTGCTGCCCCCATCCACACCAGTACATACAATACATTATACACTGACTTTGAATAAGTACGTCATACGAACACACTTAAATAAAAATCCCTCGAAATCCATGCGTTTGCAACGCTATGATCTCACTGTATGCTGTTTCACTCACTTTATTTCCACTACTTTATTCCTTTGAGTACGATCTTCTGCCTGAAGCCATAAGAGGATAGAGTTTATTTGTTTACATCAAGAGTGATATACATATTCTAATGTTGAAATATTTTAACACCCTCCCGCTTTCATCTTTTTTGTCTATCTAAGCCATAAACTATCTGCTTAACTAACCTTAAATAATGGGGGTAATCCATCAAATGGCTTTTACATCAGTATCCCTGCCAGAAAAGTTGAGAAATTATATTGGCAGAGGATGGTAACATAAAATCCTCTACGTGTTCGCTAAAAGGTCCAGGGGGCCCAATTCCAAACCTTCCAAAGAAATTTGGGAAGTTGGAAGAAAAATTGAAATGCGCCGACAGGGCCAGAACTGCTCCGCAGCACCTGGGCATTCAGAGCTCCTCACAGAATAATAATCAGCGTGCTAAGCTGCGTGTGTACATGTGTTGCCTTGTATGGTTTGGGTGTGCATTTTAAAGGCCTACATGTGCACCATATTGCATCATTATCGCATCCAAAATGGGTTCAAATGTTAAAAACAGGAAAGCAGATGAAGTAAGCATGCAGTCAGATTCATTATGGTGCTTTTTGTGTCCTTTGTTCCCTCCTGATTTAAGTTTGCGCCCCAAATGTGGTATATATTTGAATATTTGGGATTAATTTTGTGCTTTACGCCCTGTGTGAGTACGCAACAGGTCATAAACAGGCAGGAATGTTCCTATTGGAGGGTTTCCAGGAAGCTCCAACCATCTGGTTAGCTCTCTGAGGTTTCCCCCCTTCATGCTACATTTACTTCATGCATGTGAGTGTATGTGAATGTGGAATAGATTCTTAGTTTGCAATGTTTCCTATTGACTCAACACTCAGTTCCCACTTACCCTCCCTCTCTTTGCCCTTTTGCTAATGCTAATCATTTGCTTTGCTCAAACCCCACTTGTTTGTCTGTATCACTTTTCAGCACATAGATCATTTTCATGGGTAACTATCACACATTTGCATCAGACCACAGCGACCTCCTCCTCTCATTGGAATTTTCTTGCTCACTAAAACCTACACTGATCTTTCGCTCCACTTATTCGCCCATTTTTTTTGTGTGTGTTGCATTATAATCATTTACATGGGAAGCAATCATTTATTTGCATCAGAATGCACAAGGACAAATGTACTTCGCCTCACTGCCCCCCTTTCCTCTCAGTCTTCTACACACTCACTCCCTCTCCAAATGCAACATTACTCTTTCCTTTGGATGAAATATTTTCATCAGACCATGGACCATTTCTTCTCTCCTTCCTCTCCCTGATTCTTTCCACTCCCTCTTTTGTCACTTAGATCTCCTGTGCTTTACCTTTCCCGTGACCCCTCTTGAAAAAATAACATGGATCACAGGCTACTGCAACAATCACAAACTTCTCATTTGCCAAATTTTCTGTTTTCCATCTTCCTAATTACCATCTTACCATCTGCAAATCTAATCTGCCATGACTTGAATTATCTATGATAGTGAAGTGTTTTTTTTATCAGCTGGTAATGCTATAACTTGCCGCTGATATAAAATCTGCCCACATGAAATCAATAGTATATATATATGCATGCTTTTAAAGACTTCTCTGTCTCTAACTGGGGTTAAAATGATTAGAAACTTGTCAATTCACACATCATATGATATGAATAACACATAAGGTAACACCTTAAAGGTGCGATACATGAGAAAACTACAAAATTCACTCTGGGTTGGGATTGCCTCCACGAGGCTCTCACCAGTCTGGGTCAGGAATGGCTGCACATGGCTCTCATCCCTTAAGGTCACAAGCAAACATGGAGGCGGCTGAGACAGAA
This sequence comes from Echiichthys vipera, assembly GCF_963691815.1. Taxonomy (NCBI): domain Eukaryota; kingdom Metazoa; phylum Chordata; class Actinopteri; order Perciformes; family Trachinidae; genus Echiichthys; species Echiichthys vipera. The sequence continues at coordinate 10,927,574 of NC_139845.1, read as the reverse complement.
GCAGCAATGGGGACATGAACACGAAGCGAGGATGAAACTGGGAGGGCCAACCATTTCAAATGAAGGGAATAGCATATCCAAACAAAGAACAGAGAAGCTAACACACAGGGAGTGTCTTACTTTATCCTCATCCTCTGCCATTACGCCACCATATCTTTACATAGCAAGTATTTCTTTAATGCTAATATCAATGTTCTGAATGTTGTTAACCCCACCTTTAAGTCGGTGATAATTTGAAAACCCTCTTATTGTGCACTATGAATTAGTACTCATCAGTATAATATTTTGTCATATGTGTCAATTTCCTTCATTTCTCCCATCAATTTCTTTTGTACGCTGCAATAAAATGATGAAAAATATAATAGCTACATAATTGCATCATATGGATATATTCTACATGCCAAGATGCATTTAATCTTATCATACCTTGACTTTAAAAAGTAAAGTTGACTATATATTATAAAACAAAACCTGTGGATTTGTAAGGATCCCAGAACCAGTGGGCCAGGTAGGGTTGTGGAAAAGGCAGGAGAAAGTCGAATTTCCCTAAGGGGTATGATAATGTGTCACATTATGATTATTTCTAGTCTATTCCTCTCTATGCTGACTAACAAACCTTATGTGATAAGAATATATACAGTATGTTTTAAATGTAGTTGTGAATCTACACATTTAATTAAACACTAAAGAACTTTCATTACTCTTGTTGCTTTAAGCAGCAGAAGTTGCTCGGTGAACTCGGTGGCTTGGCTCAGTGGAGGCCATTTGAAGCTGCTTCAATATGTAAAATACTTCCTTCACTCTCCCTCTGAAATCACTTTCAACAACTGCTACGGACCGCTGGAGGAGGCGGAATCACAGGAGAGCTCACTTTACCCACAAAGCTGTAAACAAGACATACAAATGTGCAGTGAAACCACGTCCGCACACACCCACAAATTACACACACACACGTTTATACACTCATTGACACACCGTGGAAATGCACAAATTACCGAAACTGTGCTGATAGTGGGGGGCAAATGAACACATACACAGTCGCTGTTGTCAGCTGTTCCAAACACAACCTGCTTTGTATTAGAATCTCGGTCAGACCACACACAAATATTTGAAACACACGCACACGCACACACACACACAGTTGTGCATGCAACTGCAGGTAACATAACAACATGTGTCCACTTTCCAACATTTGCACAGAAATACACACTAAAGACATGGTGGCACATCCTCTAAACACACTAGCTGACAGCACTTTGAACTTCAAACTTCATGTACTGACCATACACACACTCATATAGGCTATATATAAACACAGACACACATATAAAAGAAACATGCAAACATATAACAGCATTCATTAAAACTAATAGCTGTAAAAATAAAAAATAAAATAAAAAAGTGAATAGTGCTGGCAACAAGCAGTAAAAATGAAAACACATACAAACACATAATCTCAAACTTCAGCAAACCTCAAAGTCTCCAAAATAAAAAACTTTTTAACCACCCTCATTAGCATGCTGCTGATATTCAGGGACCAACATTAAGGTAATATTAATATTACATTTGGAGTCCTGTATAAATATTTGATTAGAAATGCTCTGGGGCCTCATGTATGTTTACTGCACATAGTTCATCCAACATTAACATCAAGGATTTCCTTTTCCCCATTTGGAATTCAGAATTTCCCTTGAAAATACAGGAAATATTGGTTTGGTTTACTAAGCCCATAAAAACTATAAAAGATAAAAAAAAAAAATCTAAAACACTGTTGGTGCGGAAGAAAAACTTACAGAACAAGGAGGACATTTGGAGGAATAAAGAAAGAAATACTTATGTTTGCAAAATGACTGTAGATAAGTCCCTGAGGTATAGAAAGGCAGCTAATTTGTGAGGTAAATAAGGAGGTAAGGCAACTAACACCCACGTGTGTGTGCAAACATCTGCAGTGTGGATTACTGGAAGCTAGCTGTAAAAAAACACTGTGATACAACAGCAGACAAAATGAAATGTCTCCGTCAATATCATATGTCCTTATGAAAATAAATCATATTTACTGGATGTATCCAGATCTCAGAGCTTACCATGCAACTCAACGGAAAGTGTTTAGATAGCAGTAATAGTGTAAGAATGTGACAGAGAGCTGGAGTTGATCTTGGCTGTGGCTTTGTTTTACATGGAGAACAACAAAGTCCCAGAATAAAACACTGACACTGTTCCTTAGCTTCATATTTATGTTTCGATCTTAACTCCAGATTATATTGTACATGAGAACAAGAAGACTACTATTATTATGTCTAAACTCTTTAAGTATGTTGTTAACCGTATTCATGAAAAACAGTGAAATACAGTAGCATTCATTTAACCCTAACGTTGTTTGGAGTTCTGAAGACTTTGAATCTTTACCAACATCTTTATATAAATTACTTAGAAACATGATTTTGAGGGCTGTAACTAATGGTTGTTTTCAGTACTGATTTATTTGTTAATAATCGATTCATTATTTGGTCCATACAATGTCAGAAAAAAATGTAAATACCCATTAGAATTTCTCACAGCCTGAAGTGATGTATTTATACAACTTGCTTTATTTGTCCTAATGACCAAACCCTTAATAGGTTCACTTTACAAACAAACATCAAATCTTCACAATTAAGATGATTGAACCAGGCAATTGCTTAAAAAATTGACCAAAACAATTAATCGATTATCAAAATGGCTGCTTATCAATTTCCTTTGGAATGATTTATCGACTCTTCATTGCAGCACTAGCATTGACGTCATGTTTCATTGAGCAATCCTCCTCTCAAATCCTAAACAAGTCTATTTGGATTTCTGTCATTGGAGTTTGTTTTTTTGAACAGTTTGTTCACCAGAGGTCTAACTGACCCCAATCATAAGTAAGGTCACGATGTAGGCTAACACACTGTATTTCTTTGTCTGCAAATTACTTTTTGGCAAACATAATGAATACATATGTGTTATAAATAAATGCAACGCCTTCACCATATGTGCAAGCTGATTTTTTGGCAAAGCAGATGGTTACCAATTTAATACTTCTACGTCTACATATTGAGTTTTAATAAGGTAAAAGAAGCAGAGAAAGGCATATGTAAATGTCTGTGAGATCTCAAACTGTGAAGGAAACGGACCACAAGGGTCCATACAATAATACTACAAAGCATTACGGAGTATTACAAGTGTGTTTTTCATTTCCCCTCAGTACTTACAACAGTGTTTGTGTGTGTGCATGCTGGTATTTTAATTAGATAACTTTCAGCAGCCACCCCTACTGAAGTGTTGTCTTACCTACCGTACCTATTAGCTGGCAGAGTCTTTCTTGCATGTGTGTTTGTGTGTGAAAGACAAAAAAAAACACAATGTGCAAGGGCCTGTGTGTTGGTGTGTGTGTACGTGTGTGTACGTGTGTGTCTGCTTGTTGTCGCCCATTAGCTGACAAATCCCTGCACGACCTCAATGCTCAGAGTCATACAGGACCTCAAAGGGATCACATGCGCACGCGCACATACACGTACATACACGTACACACGTACACACACACAATACAATTCCCTTTAAAGCTACAGAAACCTTGATGTCAGACATTTGGCAGTGGATGAGGAGTTCCTTAGCTCAAGATCAAAACAACAAGAAATAAAGACAAGACAAGAAAAAAAAAGGACAAAAGAAGAAAAAGAAGACTTCTGTCATCAGACAGCAAGGCAACGCTAACTTTTTTTTTCTTTTGGTTCTTTCCCCCTCTAGAGTTGAATCACAAAACACCAGAACAACAGCGATGAAAAAGCCGACATGACGGCAGGGGAACAGTGGCTCTGGAAGTTGAAACAGAAAGAAAGAGCAAAGAAGCAGCTGGCACCGGGGAGACCTTTACAGCAGAGCACGGCGCACAAAACACTCAGACCACCAGAGTTATGCAGGAAACAGAAGGGATAAGTGGTTATTATGTGGTCCATCAGAAAAGTGTAGGTCAGAGACATATTAATATGACTTTGATATGGCTGTTAAAAAAGACCAAATTCAGACTTTTTGGTTTTGCATGCTGAAATCTCATTACGGAGTCACCTCCTGAGTGCACATAGGAATATTTAAAAGTCGAAGAAGAAAAAGGAAGCTTTAGATGATGATTTATGGTGCCATACTTACAGAAAAAGTTGGACTTATTGACGTTTTCAACAAGAGTAATGTTAAATATGAAGCTGCAGCCAGTTAGCATAGCATGAAAACTGGAAACGGGCAGACAACTGGCCTGGCTATGTCCAAAGGAGACTGTCTGCCCTCCCCCAAAAAGGATCCCATAGGATGTTTGTAAAAGCAGCTTATTACGTCACATACTTACGTAGGTAAAGAGCTGAAGTTATGTAACAAACAACCCAGCAACCCAAAAAACAATCTTTTCCTGAACCTAACCAAGTCGTTTTTGTTGCCTAAATCTAACCAAACTGCGTCTGTGTCACAACATTAAACACATGTTTAAAACTGAAACAGTTAAGGTACTCAGTGTCTCAGTGGTTAGAGAAGGCGTCACATATACACAGGCTAAAAGTCTTCGCTGCAGCGTCCCAGGGTTCAACTCCGGCCCTTTCCTGCATGCCACCCCTCTCTCTTTGCTATTTTCCCAGTCAATCTTCAGCTGTTCTAACTAATAAGGGCATACAAAGGCCAAACAAATCTTTGAAAAAAACAACTATTGTGTTTAGGTACAGTATAAGGACGTACTGATCTCCTTCCACTGATAGGGGTGCTGATTTGGGAAAACACTTCTAGGGGTTGCATTAGAGTGTAGGAACAGACAACGTATGTAGTCGTATGTTTGAAGAATTCTTAATCCAAAGATAAAACATTCACCTAGCAGCACCTGCAACATTCACTAATCAACATGTTATATCCAAAGTTGCTGTTTACTGGCAGTTATTTGCCGCACTATTTCTTGGCTAGGGGCAGCGACTTCCTGGCGTCTCTGCTGATTGCTTGGCAACCTGGCCAGACCGTAAAGGACCTGGAAATATTGGTTGAACATTCACAATAGTGTCTGGAGTGTTTAACAAATGACAGGGACAAAATGTGGAGTGATTTTGATATAAAAGCCACAAAGTCAGAAACCCAACAGTAGTTAGAAGAACTCTGAGCAAAAGTTCAAAGTTGTCCAACTTAATGATGGTGATACACTGCTTGAACATTTTTCTTGTTTGCTGTGGTAGCTTTAAGTTTGAACTTAGTGCTATTTTCAAGGCCAGACTATAATGGATGGTGCAAGGAAGAAACCATTATGTTTCCTCTTCAAATAAGCAGCGGTGTGGCAGAGAAATAGAGCAGAGTGAAAGTCAAGGTGTCTCCTTCAAAGACAGACCGACACGAGGAGAATGATAAAAAACAGAGTATATGACAGAGTGAAAGAGATGAGAGAACGCCCCGATGCAAGGACAAGAAGTATGACAATGAAGGAGAGTGCGATGAGAGAGACAAGAGATGGTGACGGAAGAGGAAAAATAGGCATGCGTTACTAACCTTGAGGCAAGACTGGGTAGAGCAGGAGACAGTGTTGCATTGTAAAGATAAAAGAAAGGGAAAGAGAGAAAGAGGAGGCGAGGGAAAGGTGAGAGGGAAGACAGGAGTTGAGTGCTAGGTTAGCCAGCTTGATCACTCTTCAAAGTGAGAAGAAATGACAGAAACTGACAGAGAGACAGCTACAGAGACATAATTAACCACAGAGATACAGCAGGCAGACACATAAACAGGGAGACAGGCATGACTAAGCGAACAGCTAGGCAGGCAGACAGACAGGCAGGTTTAACGTAGTCGGCACAGTTTTGGGGGTTACGAGAGGCCTGCTCACCTCACAGGACCTCTACTAAACATTTATGGGTACACAAACGCACGCACGCACGCACACGCACGCACGCACACGCACACGCACACGCACACACACACACACACACACACACACACACACACACACACACACACACACACACACACACACACACACACACACGCACACACGCACACACGCACACACACGCACACACACACGTACACACACACACACACACACAAAAAACTGCAATCACAAACCATGGAAAGCGAGCAATTAGCCAATCAAAGCATGAGCTGAGAACGCGCTCACTATAAATTATTATTTCCTGTCCTGCGGTTTTTATATCGCAGACGACGTCTTTTGCTTCCTGCAGGGGCCACTTGAAAAGTACGCTGCTCGTGGATTTGTGGTTTCCACAAAAAGGCATATGGCATGTAATCATTAAGATATGAAACTTGAAGAAAATTCACTTCCTAAATTGGTTGACCCCAAAAGAATACCACACAATCACTCCTCATGTGTTTGGTTAAACTGACAAAGCCCAAACTCCAGGGTGAGCTTATGCCTGGGAACGCACGCTAACGACAGCGTGCCAGAGACAAATTGTCCATTACAGAACAATATAACACGCAATAAACTTCTCTAATTTCCCATTACTCAGATTTATACTCTACATCTCTGTAAACCTTCCCTTTCCAGTCTTTTCTGTCAGTTTCATTTTCTGTTTTGTTCTCTCCACCGTGTTGTCTCGTCTTCTTTGCTTTCCCTCGCTGTCTCCACCCGTTATTTCATTTCTTTCTCCTTGTTTTTCTCCCTCCACCACCACCACTACCTTCCTTTTCCTCTTACTTGCCCTCTCTCTGTTTTCCACTCTTCTATCCAAATCCTTTATTTTGGCCATCAGGCCAGATTTTCAGCTCCATTTCCCCTCAGTGTGAAGTCACTGAGTCTGCTCCAATTACCATCTTAGTTACTGAAATAAATAACCTGGTACCAGCTGGATTTAAACTAGAGGGGGAAGAGAAGGATTGATTTTTGACCTTGTTTAACCCACATCTGATCTTTTCATTAGTAATGTTCTTGCTGCTCACTCGAGCCTAGGGTTAGCCGTAGTGCCAAGCTACGTTGGCCACAGGCAAATGTATCCTCCTCTGACGTACCTGTTAGCTGGAGGCTAAGACTTAGAATTCACAGCAGGGATAGGCAGCCCTGGGACTATGTCAGTATTAGTACACTTTATGTTACAGGGTCAGTGCTTGCGGGTTCAATAGAGTCTTGTTACTGAATATATTATGATAATCTTAAACAGGGAACGTTTGTTAATCCGTGGCTTTCCAAATATTTTTACAAATATCTGTGAGCAGCCAGTAAAAAGAGCAGTTGGGTTGAAACATCTCAATGGTACCTTGGCTGTAGTGTTTAAGGCAGGACTAGGAACTAACACAAAAGGGAAAAATAAAGATCATACCAATTCACGATTCACTTAACTCTTAACCCCGAACCCTGATTATCCAATCAAACGTTAGCAACCGTAACTAAGCACGGCAGGTGTTTTTTTTAGCCTTTCCAAAACCAAAAACCACAAGAGCCAGTGTTAGAAAATGTAAGAAATGTATTTAAAAGTGTGTTTGTCTATTCCAAAGTAAACTGCAATCGTTAGCGTGTCCAACTAACTAGTTCAGTACCTACAGTAGCATATGAAAACAGTCTTATCCCATATTTTACTTCTATCAACTGCATATTCAAGAGAATCTTTTTACAATATCCTAGTAATAAATGATAGCAACATAAAAGTCAGCCTGATTTCATTTTTAAAGCAAATTCATAAAGCTAACATTATCTCTATTAGCTGGCTAGTTACAGTTGACAAAATCTGTCAGTGACAACCCCCATTTTAGGCGGTAAAATAAACAATTCTCAGCTAGAAATGTTTTGCAAAAGTTTGCTCTTGACTATTTTGGTCTTAAATCAAGGACTTTGAACTTGCTCACCTACAGCCTACTGATGTGAGGCTCCTTTAAACCTATGCCCTCAAAATTGTGGGCACGGTGTTTTCTTCTATAGACGCTGACAGCGGCTGAACTGATTTTTACTATTCAAACTGCATTTAACACACTCATATATCCCTTTGTGCTTTTGCAATTTGAACTGCGAGGCTAGGCCATACCAATCTCTTACAATAGTAGTTTTTATTAAGAGACATAAGACCTTGGGAACATAGGGATGATTGCTTTAGTCCTGCCCTTTTCATGACTGTGCTCCACAATGTTAACACTTAACCACAGCCTCAATTTAGCCAGGGATAGTTTTCCTCATCATCTAACATCTAACAGCTAAACGCAACCACTTAATGCTAAGATGAAAAAGTATCATACTTCCTTACATGCACTAATATAACCTCTACAAACCACACGGTACTTCATAGTCATAATGACTCTGTGTGTGCCAGTGTGTAAAAGGAAAGTTAGATTTCCTCTAAAAAAATCTACTTAATTTTAATTGTTACTGTTCTCAAATGTACGGCACTAAACCTAGATTTAATACTTTTTCTGTTTCCTAAGAGGAGCCTGCGAAGCTCAGATATTAAATATCAGTTGCAGGGATGCTTTTATTTTATTGTAATCCACGGGGAGAAAGAAACATCATCAAGATCTTAAAAAAATCACCCATGTTCATCCATCTGCATCTCTTTTGAATGGTTATTAAGTTACACTACAATGTTGTCCACAAAGCTAATGCTGTAAATCTGCATCTGTGGCTACTGGCAGACTAAACAGCGCACACACGCACGCACGCACGCACGCACGCACGCACGCACGCACACGCGCATCCACGCGCATGCACACACACACTCAAAACCAACTAGTTTGAAGTCAGCAGGTGCTGAATTATTAATAGTCTAGTATTTCTACTAGCCAGACAGAGACACTGAGGAAACATTGAATCTCCTTAAAATCATTAACAACCATTAGTCTTAGAGTCAAACTACTAAACACACAGACAGAAAGAGAGAGAGAGTGGGAGTGGGTAGAGATATGGTGCCCAAGGAAGAAACTGGAGGAAAAGATTAAAGAGACAGGAAGAGAAAAGGCGCAGACAGAAATCCTGATAGTTCAGAAATCAAAGGCATCGAGAGGCATAAAAACAGTCAGACCAGTTTTTATAATCACAGAGAGCTCTGACCTGTCTTAACATCAAAGACAAACTTCACTTACCTCACTACTTTCACTAAAATATACATTTAAGTACACTTTAATTACTTTTTTATTAGCTAACTGTCAGCAATGAGATAAAGAAAAAGGGCCAGATTAAGTGGTCATTTTTGTTAATTTACTGTTTTATGTAGTCCTCTTCATAGAGTAATACTCGTAAACAGACACACAAGCAACAGAATGAAACAGATACTCAGGGAGACAGGTAAACATAGAGGCGGGCAGGCAGGCAGGCAGGAAGGCAGGCAGATCATCAATCAGAATAAAAAGACAGATATAGGTTAAAGAATAGTTTGTGAGGTACAGTAGATACAGTATAGCTCACAGAGGCACACATAAAAGACTTAGAAGCGTACAGGTTAAGCGAAATTACACAAACAGGTAGAAAAGTAGTTAGAAACAGACAAACCATTCCTATTAGCATAAAGGACATACAAAAAAAAAACGAGTGAACTTTCTTTCCCGACTCCTAATGAAAGAAAAAGAGTGGGTTAAACTGCATCTCAGGCATCCTCGGCTGAAAGTTAAACAAAAGTGAAGCGTGAAAACAGAGCCACTAAATGAAAGAGTTGCATCATTGACAGGAATATCGGCTCAAAGGGTTTCGGCTGTACAGCGGAGACTGTGTTGCCAAACTGTGCCCTCATTTTACAAACTTTTGGGAGCAGTTTGGCTTGTCATACTGCTGTATAACTGAGGAGAAAAACGTCTGCCGATGCACAGATGTGCGAGAGCAACTCCTGCCAGTAACTGACCCTTAGGGGTATTTGTTTCATTCTGTGAACTGTCCAAATAAGCCGTATAAGCGAGGCTTGATGAAGCAATGCTGCAACTCTTTGATTGTGATTATTAGTGAACATACTCAGCTCTGTCCCATGTGGAAAAGGCTTGTAAAACTTTTTTTTTAAATTTTATTTTAATTTGCTAGCGGCCATTATCAACTAATCTGCTCATTAGTTTATAGTATTTGTATCTTGTTGTCTATAAAATGTCCATTTTAATTTAGCAGAGTTCAATGATGCACTCAAATTAAAGGATGTTCAAATATATTAAGTTAAAAAAAAATGTTCACGCATCAAATCACATAACTTTTCCACGTGGGAGTGGTGGCCCTCATAGTGCTCTCATATCCCTTCCTTCTACAAGCAAAGTGAGTTTCGTCGTGCATCTGTGTAATTGACTGACAGGGCCTCCAGCCACTCACGTGCCGAGGTAGTCCCACACCAGCCCCCCCATTGGCTGCTGAGAGGCAGCAGGGGGAGGTGCCTGTTTTCGCGACTGCTGAGAACGCCACAGATGAGAGGCAGAGGGAATACTGGGATGTGATGGGTTTGCACACACACACACACACACACACACATACACGCACACACGCACAAACAAACAAGCACAAACAAACGCACTCACGCAGGTGTAGAATCACATTTATGCGAACACACGTGAATTAAGGTACGATGATAAGATTGTAAAATAAGAAAAGATGTGTGATGACAGGAGACGAAAAGCCGAAATAGAGGAGGAAAAGGGGAGGAAAGAAGGGAGAGAAAGGGGTGAGAAAAAAGGGAAGACTATTGGATAAGTACCACAGGGAAGATTACCATAGATCAAAATCATAAATTAGACGATCAATTAAACAGGCTTGGTTGTCTTCGACTGATTTAGGTTAGTAGAAGAAAGAGGAAAGTGCAGCAATGTTTTAGAAATTCAGTTTCTAAAAGTTTTTTTGTCATCGCTTTGCATAAATACAACTCTTTATCCTGCTTTCTCACCTCTCCAATTCGTGGATCTTTTTCTCCTTGTCATTCTTTTCATTCTCCATCTCCCTCAGGATCTCTAGAAGCCGCTCCACCTCGGACTGGGCCTTCCCAGCTTCCTCTTTGTGCCGGGTCACTTCCTCCTCCAGACAGGAGATTTGTTCGGAGAGTTCAGTGCTGGCCTGGGAATCTGACGCTGCACTCTGAGCCTGGAACAGAAATTAATTATTATAAATAAACAGAGTGTTAGCTTTTAAAATTAGGCAACCACCATTCAGGGTCAAACTAAAAATGAATTGCCAATAACAACATGTGTGTTAAGGGTTCATGTGTGGGGGACATATAATGATGGTGGAAATTAGTTTGAACTGATCGGCTGGGCATATTTTTCAGTAAATATTAGGAAACAACTAGCCGCAGTCGTGGCTCTGTGAGGCTGTACTTTGGCACAGCGGTGCTTTGAGCTAAATGCTACCGTCAGCATGCTAACATGCTCACAGTGACGACGATGTTAACATGTGGATTTTTAGCGGTTAGTATGTTTACCATGTTCACCATCTTAGATTAGCAGGTTAACATGCTAACATTTGCTAATTAGGACTTAACACAAAGAACACATGAGCCTTAAGATTAGTTTTCTACATATCTGGTGATAACGCAAAGTATTAGAGAAATATATAATCTCAGAATGTTCCTAAGTAATAAATAAATGTGTTTTTCAGTTACAGTATGTTACTTAGGTCAAAGCGTTTTAGTCTGGCTCACTGCTGGTGTCTTGGGTTTGAGCTAGTTTCCACACATGCGACACGCAAAGGCACATAATGCTGATTTATGTAGAGATCAGCACAAGCATAAAAAGGTGAGTAAAGTAGAAAGCCAATTAAACCGAGTTCCAGTGGCTTTCTCCTTTCTGCTGTTCTGCTCAGCTACACAGAACACGCCCAAGACGAGAAAAATAAATAAGTGAAATAAAACAAAGACAAAAAAAAAACAAGTTATTACCAGCTTAGAGGTTAGAACAGCTGTGTGCATTTCCCAGAAGCAAATGTTGCTCTTGGGACAGATTTGTGTGTGTGTGTGAGTGTGTGTGTGTGTGTGTGTGTGTGTGTGTGTGTGTGTGTGTGTGTGTGTGTGTGTGTGTGTGTGTGTGTGTGTGTGTGTGTGTGTGTGTGTGTGTGTGTGTGTGTGTGTGTGTGTGTACGCCTTGGTCACACAATACATAAACCCTATTAGTTTTGGAAGCGAACAGCAGTTTTAACAGGTCTTTATGTGGAGAGGAAATGTTTGGTGTCTGAAGATATTATAAGATCTGGAAGGAGGGAAGAGAGAGAAAATGAGCGAAAGAGAGAGAGAAATAAAAAGGTAAAAAGAACCTTCACATGCAGTGTCATATGTCACTCAAATCACACACACACTAAGAAATTAAACCTGATGAGAGAAACACCAGAGATCCACTGACACCTTCATGCACATTCTCTCTCATTCTTTCTCTATGTCACACACACACACACACTTTATACACATTCAGGGTGCGGTAGTGCTGTCTTCTCCACTCTGTGAAAATGACTGTAAGGCTGTCAGCAAGCCGTCACACACACACACTATTTTATGGACTGTTGTGTGGGAGATAATATGTGATATGCACACACACACACACACACACACACACACACACACACACACACACACACACACACACACACACACACACACACACACACACACACACACACACACACACACACACACACACACACACACACACACACACACACACACACACACACACACGCACGCACGCACACGCACACGCACACGCACACGCACACGCACACGCACACACACACACACACACACACGCACACACGCACACACATACACACACACACACACACAGTTGAGGGAAAACAAGGAAGGGGAGAAAGAGACATGGTGTTCCTTAGTTTAAAATCACCCATTTGTTGTGTTTCTGTCTGAACTGAGTGTATTTTTCACAGCTGTGATTCATATAATTAATGTTTTCAGTTGCTAATTGTAGATAATAGCATCATTAACCTCTTTAAAATTGAACTGAATTTAGTGCACCTGTCCAAAAGTAGTTTAAGTACGGATGCCAATTTAAGCAACCCACACCATCTCGGTTTCATGCTCTGGCACCTTGAGTCAAAACTAAATGTGTACCAGAAGCAGGTTTTCTACTTTAGTCATTCTTGTCAGTATCTTAGTGAGTGGTACAGTATGTCCGTGTTGTACTGCCAGACAGCTGACCTTCTTGAGTTGGTTCTCAAGTTTGACGCACTCCTCTCTCTTCTGCTCCAGGCCGATCTCCAGACTCTTCAGCCTGCTGTCCTTCTTCAGAGCAGAGGAAGCCAGAGAGGAAGCCTTCTCCTTCAGATCCAACACTGAAGTCTGAAAGGAAAGAAAATATATAACGGAGAGCGAGTGATTAGGAATAAAGTCAACATTACAACTTGTTAGTTCTAGACACTGAGCAGCTCTGCTGAAGCTGCCGCATGTCATCAACAGTATTGTCACTAACCTAGCTCGAGTTTTAACGAGTTCAGATCACATCACCTCAGTTTTTAAGACCTTACATTGGCTCCCAGTCAGCTACAGAATATATTTTAAAGTTCTGCTACTGGTTTACAAATCACTGAGTGGTTTTGGTCCAGAATACATGTTAGTAGAGTATAAACCCAGTAGAGCTCTGAGATCTGCACTCAGGTCAGATAGTGGAGCACAGAGTTCAAACTAGACATGGTGAAGCAGCATTTAGCTGTTATGCTGCACACAAATGCAACAAACTACCATCAGAACTGAAACCAGCCCCAAATGTGAGCACTTTTTTAATCCAGGTTAAAAACATTTCTCCTTTCATGTGCTCATAGCTGAGCTCTTATTAATCACTTTAAACATTATCTATTTTCTTTTCTTTTACTTTTTATTCTTCTTTGCTCTTGCTTTTAACTGTGTTTTTTGTTCTTATGCTGTTTTAAAAAAATGTTTTGTCTTTATGTAAAACACATTGAGTTGCCTTGGAGTGAAATGCGCTATATAAATAAAGATGCCTTGCCTTGCCTTGCCAAACCTGCTTTTAAAATCTTTTTTTGTATATTTGACAATCTGTTCTACCAGATAAGATAACACTGTACTTATTATTAATAATAATAATTTTCATTATCAGAGCGCTTTCATAAATCCACATTGCACAGTGCTTCATAAAAGCAGTATAGTAAAAAGTTATAACAGAGAAAAGTTTAAAAAAAACAATTTGGTGTATAAAAAGCAATACAGTGAAGGAAAAGGTAAGAAAAACATTTGTTGAAGAAATGAAAGTCAGTTCAAGGAAATTTAAGCTCTAGTAAATCAGGAGAGGCTCTTGAAGGGAACTTGAGGGACTTTAGAAATGTTCTAAACTGTTTTGGGAAGTAAATCTAAAAGAGAGCAGACATGAAATGCTGGTTATAATCCCTGATTGCATAGTAAAATGTTGTGAGCACAACTACAGCAAATACGTTTGGCCAATATGGGGGTTTGTTATAAACGTGTGTGGTCAGCAATGCCACTGAGTTCCCAGTTCTCAACAATTACCCTGGTGAGCACAATGTTATTAATACCAACAGGAAAGATGATTAATGTGACAAATATAAAATCCAAGTTGTGTGAAACTTAAATGTCCCTTTAAGGATGGAAAGAGACTCTTGTTCTTTAAAACCTTTTCCCATGACCTGTCTCTTTTTCTCACTCTTCCAGCTCAATCCCTCCATCCGTGAAGTCTCTCTCCCTTTCTTTTCTGGTCTTTTCCTCTTTTGGTAGGGCCAGTGAAAGAGAAACCGACAGGACCAGAAGGGGAGACACTCAGACATGTAATTTTACCCTTGACTGACAATACCAACTCCAGACTACGGATCACCATGTTTGACTGGGCTTTGGTCAGAGAAACCTTAATGCTTACTCTGATTATATTTAGGTACATATATATTGCTGTTGTCAGGCTAACCCCACATCTGCGTTTAGCACCGTAGAAAGGAATGCTTGTTTTCTCCATGAGTTTTCCCATGTATATCTCAAATTGTATAATGGGACTAAAACAGGTTTTATGACCCCACAATCTCTAAAACTAACTAAAGAGTCACAGTAAAAAAAAAGCCATAAAGGACTTTTCACAACAGCGTGTGTGCATTTGATTTTAGTACGTATTTCCCCCTTCAAAAGAAAAGTTATGACTGTACCCCAAATATGAAGCTGTAAAATCTGCCTCCCATCACCTCTAAGGATCAATATTTAACACTGTGTCTTGTCTGTTTAAGCCGTAAAGAAACGGAAATGTTACAGTGTTGATTTGTGGTTTTATGGGGACCACCTTCTGGCCCTAGCTTCATATTTTCATATCAATCGTGGTATTGATCTTCTCATGTAACTCTCTGCAAGAAGCTAATTAAGTGTATCTTCTTTCAGACTTAGAAGATAAAATGCACTTCATATGCAGTTTAATTTTTGTTTGTTTGCTTTTAAGTTTTGTTTTGTGGTGGGTTTTTTATTAACTTGGGATGGGGTTGGAGGGAAGGAATGGGGAATATAACAATACTCAGTGTACTGTTATTTTTGTATGTTTACAAAACATTTTAATGTACACTCTTGAAATAAGCAGTGCATCAGACATCTTTGCAGTCATAATGTTGTAAAGAGCTGAATTTGGTTTATTGTTTGGTTCTGGTTTAGCATCAGGTCAAGGTTTCATCTGTGGTTTGGTTTTACGATTGGTATGGACATAATTATTATATAAAGAATTACTTCTTAAAACTAGGCTTAGACCTGCTTATGTGTCCCGTTGGATATTTGTGTTAAAGGTCCCATATTATGCGCATTATCATATTCCCACTTGTGTTTTGGGTTTCTACTAGATCATGTTTACATACTTTAATGTTCAAAAAACACATTTCAACTTGCTTATGATCAAAAACTTACTAAAATTTCCACTTTTTACAATATGGGACCTTTAAAACACATTGTTTTGTGGAAGTGGTTAATTGTAACTTTCCTTCTGGTTGTGCAGCTGAAGCTGGATGGCTTAAGCAAAGACAGTGCATTAAAATGCTATATCATCCTCTGCCTCTCTCTCTGTGCCCCTGCTTTGGTGTTTTGCATGACTCAAAAAGGCTGAAGCCAGGAGAATCCACATCCAATCACTGTTTTCATTGGTTGTGAAGCATATCGTTGAAATGTGTAAAATGGAAATGTGACTGTTTGATCGTTGTTGTCCTTCAGCACGAGGACCTTGGGATGATCCGAGGTCTGCTCTACAGTGAGCGATCAATCACATTTTCTTGACATGAACACAGAGGGTGAGTTTTTTCTGACTTGTAGCATAGAAATGCATGAGTGTGTCTTCTACCTCACGGTCAGCAAGGTCACCCTGCAGATGGGAGACTTTCTCCCTCAACTCCTTTAGCTCCTTCTTGCTGGACTCCATCTCGTCCCCCTTTTCTCTTTCCTCCCTCTCCCGCTGTTCCTTCAACCGCTCGATGATTCGCTCCTGGGCATCGAGAAGGAGGAGGGCAAAAGGAATGAGGGATGGAGGACAGCAGAATACAGAACAGAGAGGGAGAGGGAAAGAAGAGGAGAGAGAGGTAGTCAACGCTCCAACAGTTATTCAGTCACTCAATATCAAGTTTCTATACTAATAACAGGCGTATTAAACTTTATGTACATGGCAGCTTTGACAAGATCTAACAGCCAACAGTGAATTGAGACACGTAATGCGTTCTGGCATGAGATGTAATATTCACAACCACTAAAACCCTATTGACGCTCTCCAGCTATAGAACAATGCAGCAGCCAGTATAAAAGTTCACACACATAAAAGCAGCGCAAAAAGCCTAAAGAGTTTAACCTTGCTGTCAAGTGTGTATTACTGTATTGTAGTTGAGTAGTATTGAGGACCGATTTAAAGGCATGAGAGTGATTTTTTGTGTGTGTGTGTGTGTGTGTGTGTGTGTGTGTGTGTGTGGGGGGGGGGGGGGGGTAGCCCCATCCTCATTTCTTCAAAAAGCTGTTTCAGGGTTAAAACTGACGATTCTTTTAATCATTTCCATTAATCGTTTGGTCTACAGTAAAATCCAAGTTGACATATTCAAATAGCTTGTTATATCCATAAATCTGTCAAAAATCTGAAGATATTTGAAGCATAATAATATAAACAGTGGATGGTTAAAGCCTGACATTTGAGACGCTGGTTCCAGAGAATGTTTGACTGAAATGACTTATACGATAAACAGTATATTATCTAAATAGTAGTTCATTTTATGTTCATAAAACAATTAATCATTTTAGCTCGATTTAAAACTGAGGTTGGGTTTAGGCTTAGGGATGCAGTTTTGATGGTTCAAGTTTGAGTTTAGAGGCTAATACAGTAAGCACATTATCATTGAATGCGGGGTCCTCACAAGTATAGACATACAAACAGGTGATTGTCAATATTCACTATTAGGTTTGTTTGCAAAGATAAAACTACTAGCATGAAACAAAACATGACACAGGGTCAAAACACTCTTCAGCTTTGAAACATAAAGTGCAGAACAATGTGTGTGTTCCAGAGAAAGGGAGTAAAAACAAAGAAAGCAAGCAGGTGGATGGAAATATAGAAAGGAAGACAGGAAAGATGTACAAAGTACCAAAACAATGAAAATGGGAGGAAAGAAAGCTGGTGAGAGTCATGAGTGAAGTTAAGAGTCCTTCGGCCACCTCCGCCTGCCAACACTCACACGTCTGGCTGACACCCTGGATATTAGTCACAGGACAATTAATAACCCTGTTTCCTGTGTGTGCATGCGGGCGTGCGTGTGAAAGGAGATGGAGTCTGTAACATAATCACGCATTACAGTATGAAAATATATTCTCATCAAACACTTTAAAGCGGTCTGCTGGTGTAAGTGTAACAGGTTGGTTTCCCAGAACCAGGGGTTGAGTCCTGAGTGCAGAATAACAGATCATGGAAGAGGCGGTTCAGGGCTCAGTTCCCGTGTTAAGGTGGTTCAGAGCTGTTTTATGGCTGTGGCACCTGAATGTTCACACCCAGACAGCGACAGTGTGGTTGTTGGTTGTATTCCCATCGACCTGAACCATGTGACCGCATGTTGGATGGTTCCTAATCTTTAATGAACGCAGGCTGTGAATGATTTAATGATGAAACAGCCAATGTGATTATTGGTTCATTTCCATTTATCCAGAATTATTTCGGTCATTGCGTGGGTGGTCGGCTCATAGTGACTTTATTAATGTAACCTTGCTCCGGAGTTAACCTGAGGTTGACCACCGCGTGTGTGTGTGTGTGTGTGTGTGTGTGTGTGTGTGTGTGTGTGTGTGTGTGTGTGTCTGTGTGTGTGTGTGTGTGTGTGTGTGTGTGTGTGTGTGTGTGTGTGTGTGTCTGTGTGTCTGTGTGTCTGTGTGTGTCTGTGTGTCTGTGTGTGTCTGTGTGTGTCTGTCTGTGTCTGTGTCTGTGTGTCTGTGTGTGTGTGCATGTGTACCTTCTCAGCCAGAGCCTCCTCCAGTGTTCCCAGTGCTGTGTCGGTGTTTGACGTATCCGTCTGTAAAGACTTGACTCTGTCTTTCAGACCGCCCAGCTGTTTCTCTTTATCTCTCAGCTGATCCTGGAGGTTCTCTATCTGCAGAGAGAAAAAGAGACAAAAACTTATAAACAGAGTTGTTTTTGATGCATAATTCACTTATTTAGCAAAGACTGCTATTATATTGGGAAGTGTATTAGCTTTCAAACTCTGCCAAAATAAAGCCCAGTCGATAATGAAGTTCTGCAGACGAACAGCAAATATAACAACAATTTTAAACACCTAACTTTGTATATGTAATATTAATTTAATTTGCTATAATAATAACAACTATAAACAACAGCAAATATAACAATATATAACAGCATACACATATGTATGAATAAGACTCAAAGATACAAAATTGCAGACTATAAAACTGAATCGAAAATATTAATTACGCTGAACTATACTAAATATTAAATAATGTGGTGTGTGTGATATGATCGAAATGTGTATTATGAACGTGGGAACCCTCTTGCTGTGAGGCGACAGTGCTAACCACCACACATGCCACTCATTTCAAGTGAATAAAACTTTAAACAAATCTAACAATCTATTACATCACGTGCATTCAAACCTTTGTCAGTGTGATTACAAAAGAATATTCAATTTGATTGGCTTGTCAGGCCACTTGCTGCTTAGTGTTCATTGCTGATTACACATAACTTATGGAGGCTTCCCAATTTCTCCTTTCCTCAGAATCCATGGCACACGGGTAAAATTGCCCTTTTCCCACCCATTAATATTAGTTAAAGTCACACACCTCCCACATTCCCTGTGTTTCTCTCCAGTTTCCTCTCACACTTATTTCAAAGCAGATGAATAAAAACTCACACACACACGCGCACACACTGTCTTGGATACAAGAGACAATTTCTTGTACCCTGGGTCGAATGTGATTCCAAATGGTGATTTTCAACAAACACAAACTTTCTCGTGATGCTTTAACTCTCATACTGTTTTTACAATCCCTTTGCCTCCATCACTTTCACTCCTTCCTCCTCCCGTTTCCTCTCACAGTGATTTGGTAGCAGATTCATTTTCTGTTAAAACACAAAAACAGCAGAAAAAACTGAAGGACTCAGTCTTTCCCTGAGCCTACGATGATTGTGTGCATGCGTGTGTGTGTGTGTGTATGCACGTATGTGTGCGTGTGTGCGTGTATGTATGTGTGTGTGTGTGTGTGTGTGTGTGTGTGTGTGTGTGTGTGTGTGTGTGTGTGTGTGTGTGTGTGTGTGTGTGTGTGTGTGTGTGTGTGTGTGTGTGTGTGAGAGAGAGATCACAGACAAAGATAAGAAGCTATGTCAACTTTGTGGGATTCATTAAAAAATGGATGGAACAAAAGGTTGAGCAGCACAGAAAAAACATATTGAGGAGAAGAGAAAGGGGTGGAAAGTTTACGCAGTGTGCTATTAAGAGTGAACTTGGGTGGTAAAAAGACAAAATTTCACTCTCCCTCTCTTTCTGTCTCTCTTTTTTTCTGCTCTGCCGGAGAGAAAGGAGATCAAGTGATTGACAACCCGTCGCAACAAAAAAAATCGGAAAGTCAGATTGGTATGCAACCTTCGACTCCACTGCAGGTGAGACGCACACATTTACAGTACCACAGAGATTGTGG